>NC_139702.1:17829663-18332163 GCF_964188405.1 Protomyctophum parallelum | reverse complement strand
TGACTCTAGTGAAAGTTCTGTTATGTAATTATTTTGTTTGGTGAATAAAACTTTATTTTGTTACAATTTAACTTTTTGTATTTGGTCCCCCAGTCCCTGCTCATCTACTTTGATACATTTAGATCCTGTGTCATGGTTTGACATGACGTTGGACTCGAACCTGTTCCTTGTTTGAAACACATTTTATTGTATTTCTCCCCTCGGCTAGCAGGCAGACTCAGTGGTAAAATAAAAATAAAAACATTAAGCACTTGTGCAGGAGAGCCAGGTTCAAACCTTCAATGCTTTGTTGTTGTTGTTGTTGTTGCCGTTTCCAATTTCCCCTTCTGTTCTTTGTTGAATTCCAGGAGAGTTTTTTTAAACGCACACAAGGAGTCCTTTATATAGGCTACTGTGTACTATTGGCAGTGGCTCAGGGGTAGAATGGCCGGATGGTAACATCAAGATTGCCAGTGGCAATCTGGGCTCCCCCAGAGTTAGTGTCGAAGTGTCCTTGAGCAAGACACAAAAACCCCAAATTGCTCCTGATGTGCTGGTTGGTGCCTTGCATGGTTTCCCCTGTCATCGGTGTGTGAATGGGTGAATGTAATGCACAATCTGTGTAAAGCGCCTTGGATAAAGGCGCTATATAAATGCACCATTTATTTATTTACTGTACCATTGTCTATCCAGACGTGCGAGCACACACACACACACACACACACACACACGTGTCAGATTAGGGGTTTGTTACTGGCATTCCATGCTTGTCCCTTTCTGGCACAACAGTTGTTGGAGCTGGTCTCTCTACTGTTATACTGAGTACATTTTTAACTTTTATGTTTTGTTTTGGTATACTAATGATACACTTCCTACAACAATGGTTTTAATAATAGGAATACAAAAAGGAGCATGTTGGACATAAAAGGTTTCCACCCGACAGCGACAACATGTTGCTTTTCAGATTAAACGCAAGACTGTAAAAGAAACGTGATAACATTCCAGTACCAGCGGGCTAACATGCAAAACTGTAATCATTAAATAGTGATGCAAGCATCTGCCAGAGAGGAACAACGTTTGATATCTGTGGTTGGCCGTAACTGAGCAAATTACTACTTTTTTATTTACAGTAAGTAAAAGTAGCAATGCCACAATGTGGAAATCCAAGTACTGTATTATAATTTATTTTGCAAAAGCATTATTACCTAGTAACAACAGTGGTTATTAAAAATATACTTTTCCTCCCTTCCTACTAATGCAGTGAAAGTGAAAGTCACCAAGTATAAAAATGGGTAAAGTACAGATATCCAAATATCTATAATAGTCAAGTTAATGTACTTTGTTTTTGCCCACCACTGGTTGCATGGTTGTGTACTGTAACTATATGGCTGCATGAACTTAACTACTGAAATAACAAGTGCCCTTGAGCAATGAGCTGCCCCCCCAAGCTGCTCCAGGGGGAATTATGTGCATGCATGTGTGAAGGTCTCTGAAGTTTTATTTTTCTATTTTCAATCTTACTGGTCAAAGAGTACATTGCACACTGTATCATGTAATAAAGCCCTTTCCAGCAACAAAAAAACCAAGTTACAAAAACACAATCTCCCTAGCTCTCTCACGTATAGCATTGATTTAATTCAGTGTAACTTCACACAGCTGTTTAAAGTAAGCTTCCTAAGACGGCTTAGTGATTATTAGTGACTAATACTAGTAAACTTGAGCTTTGGCTCTGCTTTTTCTTCTCTTTTTTTGGTGTACACCAAACCTAAATAGCAGATATTTTCTCAACACATTGCAGCTCGTAGATATGCGGCAAAAGTTCCCCTCAGAATAGGGATGCTATAGGGTTAAGTGGTTACAGTAAAAAATAAAAATCACACTTGTGTGAAGTGAGGGGTGCTCTTGTCGTCATACATCATCATACATCATCACATTCCGTGCTCAGCCAATCAAATGATCACAAATCTGGTGCACACAGACACAAAGCTGGGTATAGGAAGGGCTAGCGCTCCTCAACAAATAAAAAGCACACCAATGTAAAGTGAGGGGCGCTCTTATCATCATACATCACCATCATTTGCTCAGGCACATATGACGTAAATTCTCCATTCATTGTCAATGGCATTTAATGTTTGTGCTAGGACAAAAATCTACACTATAGCTGAATATAGGAGGGGCACACAGAGGTCTTCAACAAAATGTTGAAGACCCATGGTGTACAGTACAGTATTACTGTACATAAGAGTGTTAGCCTGGTACGCCTGTCTAGGACCTTCACTGTCGAGAATGACAAATTCAATGAATATGCAGAAGCCTATAGTGGGCTCTTTTATGGTCTGCGAGAGAAACAAACACACCCTAGGGACCAGAAAATGCATTACGCAACGCCAAGCACTTTAGTTGAAACCTCAACAAAACTGTTGCGTCTACTCTGAGTAGTATGCATCTCACCAGGGTTTACTCTGAGTAGTATGCATCTCACCAGGGTTTACTCTGAGTAGTATGCATCTCACCAGGGTTTACTCTGAGTAGTATGCATCTCACCAGGGTTTACTCTGAGTAGTATGCATCTCACCAGGGTTTACTCTGAGTAGTATGCATCTCACCAGGGTTTACTCTGAGTAGTATGCATCTCACCAGGGTTTACTCTGAGTAGTATGCATCTCACCAGGGTTTACTCTGAGTAGTATGCATCTCACCAGGGTTTACTCTGAGTAGTATGCATCTCACCAGGGTTTTGGGATGAGTATTTTCTGCTCTCCAGAGGAGGCGAGGCAAGGCCAGGCCCATAGAGAGAGAGGGCTCCATTTCCGTCACCGCTAAACCCCTTATCCCTAAACTTCTTTGCCTTTTTTTTTTTTTTTTTTACTATTTTGCAAAAGATTTTTGAATAGTTAAAATGGCCAGTCTACAAGCTCACAACGTGTCAATGTAGATTGGCTAGTTGAACTATTCAAAAAAAATCTAAATAGTAAAAAAGGCAAAGAAGTTTAGGGATAAGGGGTTTAGCGGTGACTTAAATGGAGCCCAACATCCTAACATCCTGGTATAGACTCCCATTGTAAAGCCCTAACCATGCCTGCACACCAAAGGGTCAAGACGGTTTTAGCGTTGCCCCTGCGGTGTGATATGTCTTGTTGCACGTTGACCGTAGTGATTCAACGCATGGAATTGTCCCAAACCACACCAAAGGGTCGAGACGGTTTTAGCGTTAACTCCTTGCAACCGCTTGGACCCAAGGAGTTGCATGGTGACCCTCTATTCCAATAACTACAGCCAGCTTGAATACAGCCTGATTCGCTGCGTTCCACAGATCTGAAAATGTCACTCCGCAACTCATTTTCAGATCCACGGAAAGCAGCGAATCAGGCTGGAACCCAGGCTAGACATGACCAAAAGATTTTTGGAAAGTGAATTATCCCTTTTAATTCTGTATATAACTGGTTCATATTGTTCATGTTCATGTTCATGTTCATGTTCATGTTTATTTCATTTATGGATAGCATTACATACATTCATTTTACATATCTTACTTTTTTTTTCATTTTCCATAAATGAAAATAGACAGGAAGAAGATAAATCTTATTTATACCTGCCCCTCTACACACATTAATACATCACTATACTAATACTAATATTGTCACTAGTAAGGGAAATTTGGATCCGCATTGCCCCCACCCACCCACCCTCTCTCTCTCTCTCTCTGTCTCTCTCTCTCTCTCTCTCTCTCTCTCTCTGTCTCTCTCTCTCTCTCTCTCTCTCTCTCTCTCTCTCTCTCTCTCTCTCTCTCTCTCTCTCTCTCTCTCTCTCTCTCTCTCACTCACTGCATCAAACACAATCCTGGGGTCCTGGCAGCATGTAGGTGATGATTGTCATTGACAGCCAGCTTGCAGCTTCTCCCTCCCTCGCTCACTCGCCACTGTCCAGATGTTATTTTTCATCGCAAAGGTCATTCCAAGCCGTGTAGCTCCTGCCCTGCCCTTCTTGGCCGTGGTCCATTTAGCTTTGAGACCTTGCTATTGCCTCTGAAATCCTGAGGGTTAATCTGAATTTAGAGAGCATATACCAAATGGACCCCTTATGGGTCCATTTGGTTACATTTGCACGCTCTCTGACATACGGATGCGGAACTATTTCATTGTGTATTTTCTGCTAACTCGTTTTTATCCAGAGAAATGGTCTGACCCTGCTCTTACAATAACCGCCTCGCGTGAAGCGATAACTCATTACAATTTAGCAGACGCTCTTAATCCAGAACGATTTACATTAAGCAAGAACAAAAAAAAGCATGGGAATAGATCACATAAAAACATTTATCAAGAAACATGCGTAAGCTAAGAAAGTAACAGTGGAATATCTATATAATGAAGCTATACATATAAACTAAACATCTATACTACTATGCTATACATATGTACTACAAGTAAGACGCGCAAACGCGTGAAGCGAACGCAGCTCGTGTGTGTGTGGTTGTGTGTGTGTGTGCTACAGCTGCGCCCTGTGTGTGTGTGTGTGTGTGTGTGTGTGTGCGTGCGTGCGTGCGTGCCACAGCTGCGCCCTCTGGTGGCGGGCCGGTGGTGTAACAGCGTGACACCACACAGCGTGACACACACACACACAGACACTCAGCCCCTGCTGTCATAGTAAGTGGCTCACTGCGTTCGCAATGACGTGCTATGACTACATACAATGCAATTATAGTGCTGTCTACATAACATGCAAGTCTGTATCAAAATTTGATACAGACTTGCATGTTATGTAGACAGCACTATAATTGCATTGTATGTAGACTTAGATAGCATTTAATGCTATCTAAGTCTACAGAAATGCTATCTAAGGGGGTGGGGTAAGTGCTATGGGCCATGATGGAGTCTGAAAAGGTGGGTTTTCAGACTACGGCGGAAGATTGGGAGTGATGCTGCAGTTCTGACTGCAATGGGAAGTGCATTCCACAGTTTTGGAGCCAGAAGGGAGAAGAGTTTGGGACGTGTGGAGCGTTGTCCCGGCATTTTTAGTGAGGGTACTTCCAGCTTCCCTGCGTTGGCTGAACTGAGTGCGCGCAAGGGTTTGTAGGGTTCGATCATACTTGCAAGATATGGGGGAGCCATACCTTTGGTTGCTTTGAATGCCAGCATCAGAGTTTTGTATTCTGTGCGGGCAGCGACCGGGAGCCAGTGGAGGGAGCGGAGCAGGGGGGAGACATGTGAGAATTTTGGCTGGTTGAAGACCAAGCGAGCTGCGGCAATTCATTTTGACTCAGGGTCCCTCCAAATGTCTCCTTAATTAGGGGAATTAGGATCAAAATGGCACCCGTAAAACTAGCACACACACAAAAAACAAAGGTATATACGGGGCCTGGATTATTATATATTTTTATAATTTAAGGCTCCCGAGGCAGCTGTGGAAAGGATGTGATGCAAGATGACAGAGAAACAAAGTGGCGGAGAGACTAACAGAATAAGAGAATACGAGACGAGAGAGAGAGAGAGAGAGAGAGAATGCACACAGAAAAACAAACATTAATTTGCGTAATAACCCATACTCCACTTTAACAATTTTGGCTGCTAACCATCCACAAACAAGTCAAAATGTGTTTAAATTATAATTAGCTCCATGTGCGGTTCACTGCCTTTCTTTTTCTCCTCTCCACTAATTCTCTGCTCTGTCTCACAGACATTACAATGCACTGCAAGTGTCTGTGCGTGCGTGTGCGCACACGTGCGTGCGTGCATGTGTCTGTGTCTATGTCTTTGTGCGCGCATGCGTCACTGTGTGATACTGTGTATCGTTTTTCATATACTGTATTGTAAGCCTCTAAGTGCATATCTGCACAAGCGGTTGGGAAATTATCAGTTCAACCACAGTCCTAGTCCCTTCGCCGGTCACAAAGACCCTGCCTCCCTACTGTGACAACACACTCAGTGCACAAAGTTAAACCCATTTGGGTCAATTTTTACACTGTCAGTTCATGCATTAGCACTGAGTTGATTATAGTGTGCTACAGCATAACTAATACTTTGAAAAATAACGACTCTTATAAGCTCCACATGCATTTTGCATGCCAGCTTAAAGGTGAGTCTTACTGGTGATTTTAAGATTCCACCCACTATTTTGAAGGACTTGGCAAGGCTTAGCCTTCAGGCGAGAACTCTGCACTTTTAACCTCCAGTGGGTTGGAACGCAGCCTGAGATCCTGCAGGCAGGAAGAGGGTCTGACCTTTCCAACGTCTTAACTGGGGAGCTCAGTGCATGGAGGACACTGCTGCCTCCTTCTGAAAGCCCCTATCGATCACAGGGAGCCATTACTGGTAGTTAGAAGAATGCAGCACTTTCAGACTGTATTATTATTATTATTATTATTATAGTATGTTATCCTATTTTAAGAAAGAAAGAAAGAAAGAAAGCACGCAAGCAAGCAAGCAACCAATCAATCAATATTTCAGACTTTAATAGGTCCATATAAATGGCACTAAAAATAAGAAAATAAACACAACCTCGTCATATAACTGTACATCATATTCCTGAGAACAGCATCTAGAGTGGGAATACCACTGTTTACAGGCAATTGGCTGGCACTCATCCACCTGGAGAGAATCATTATGTCGCCCGCAACATATTATATTATATTAACACTAAATGTAGCTGCACGGCTGGGTGCAGTAATACGTACACAGTGGTGTTGACAGTAAGCCTTAAAAATGGCTAACATTGACTTCACGTGACAACATGTTGGCTTGTGCATACAATTTACTGTCTCTGTACAGTGAGAAGTGAGTGCATGCCACTTCCTTGTGTCCATTGTGTTTATATTGTATAGTCAAAGAAGTTATTTGTGCCAGGCATTGTGCGGCGTGCGTGATTCCATTTGGTTTAGTTCATCACCAGCGCAGCAGTGCAGCACAAGTGAGACTTCAAGGCAGCAACGCAACACTCTTCCATGGGCTATACTATAGAGTATAGACCGTAAGGCTAAGAAGCAATATAGCACTGGACATAACAGGCAACGGATAAGGAATCTCTTAAAGGCAATGGCATATGTGGCACGGTGATTGGTTTAATTATTGTAACGCCCAAACCACACCTATGCATAATATAACGGGTAACGGAAGTGTTTTAGGGATTTATGCAGGTAACCAAAATACCAACTTTAGTGGGGGAACGAACACCTTAGAGTATAATATGAATAGAGACAGCACCGGATATCTCCTCCCATCCACTAAGTTGCTCAAAAGAGGCGATTTCACTCAGGAACAGAGTGCATTCTGTTCACGTATGAAACAGTGTTCACGTGTCATCATGAACGTGCACAATGATAGTCAACGGACCAGCGCGTTCATGAGTTTGGCCCAGTGCTGCAATACCAAATTCGGCCACTATGTCCATTTCGCCTCAGGGTTTCCTCCGGGTGCCGTCTCTATTCATATGCTCTAAGGGGAACACTCCTTCCCCACTGCTAAAATCCCAAAACAGTGTATTTAGAAAAATCAAACGATAGCTGTGTGTGTGTGTGTATGTATGTGTATGGGTGACATGGTGAGCTGCTGGTCATGAATAAATAATCATATTTTTTTAGATGCCAAAACACCCAGACAGCACAACAGTGGGCAGTAGAACACAAACACACACACATACACACACACACACACGCACACGCACATGCACGCACGCTCAGAGAGAGAGAGCAGGAAGCTATATTAGCCTGTATAGCTGTAATACAAACATTACAAACACATCACTCGCTGCTTTTATCTCTCCCGTACACATGCCACACACAAGCTATAAAACATAATATATCAACATGGACGCCAGCACTCTCCTCCAGGCAGGGGAACTGATAACAGTTCACAGTTTATTCATCGCTTTACCTCGCCAGCGATTAAGTATAGCTGGCTTCATATAGTCCAGATAAGTGCATGCAATGCCTACTTAATGCCTATTTTGCATAGAGGTAAAGAGCAGAGGTGCACGTGCATGTGCAGCTGTGGTGGAAAAAAGTGCTCAGGTTCATTTATTTTTTACTTCTAGAAACAAATAACAATAACAATACATCAATATGAAAACACTCCTTCCATGCTTCCATGTTAACTCATTCGATACACAATCACAATCATTTTAGGCACTTTAACCATTATTTTATAATTTGGCTATTTAAAATAGCAGATAAAGCTCATGTCTATCAGCTTGTAGGTCTGCTGTTTTTAAGAAAGGAAAATAAAAAAGTGCAAACTATTATTATATTTTAAGATTTATTGTTGGACTTTTATGCCTTTATTAGATAGAACAGGAAATGGGAAGAGAGAGAGAGTGACGCAAAGGCCTTCAGGATCGGGGCTAAAACCTGTGACAGGCTGTCAGGCTACATTGTAGCCTAGCCTACTGTAGGTGCCTGGATCGCTACACCAGCACAAACAAAATATTTTGAGAAGGGGGTCCGCAGCCAAATACATTATCTTTGCTTCCTTTTGTCACGGTGTCTCCACACTGGCCACTCCCACATTCCTTTCCATCACACTCACTGCATCCAGACAGTGGAGTCACGAAGATGCCAAAAGCCGCGAGCGGCAGGCATCTCTTCTGGGTTTAGATGGTGGATGGAAATGAAGCTCCAACCATGTGGCAATTTGCAGTGTCGGCAAATAGTTTCCGGTTTGCTAGCCAACGCTGCAAGTTGCTGCGTGGGTGGAGCTTCATTTGCATCAACCATCTGTCTAAAAACCAGAAAGAGACGCCTGCCGCTCGTGGCTTTTGGCAGCTCCCTGTGAAACCTGTGAACACTTTGCCAATACCTGCTCCCTA
Organism: Protomyctophum parallelum; assembly: GCF_964188405.1. NCBI lineage: Eukaryota > Metazoa > Chordata > Actinopteri > Myctophiformes > Myctophidae > Protomyctophum > Protomyctophum parallelum. The sequence goes on along the minus strand of NC_139702.1, from coordinate 18,323,388 downwards.
TTAAACTGGACTCTTTGCAAACCACTCTCTGTCAGAACATATGTGATCTTCCCTGATCTGTTCCTTGATCTTTGTTTTTGTGCTCTTCAAAAGGTTGGCATTTTTTTGACTTTTTCTGCCTTTAGCATTTTGGCATTCCTGACTTTTCCTGAGCTTGAAGCTACAACTCATTTCTTTGTCAGCTTTAATGCCTTGTGCTATAATAAATCAGTTTATTTGAATTCTCCTTGTTTGTGGCTTTGCATTTTGGGTTCAGTTATCCTGCTATCTGGACACCTTTCACATGAAAAGGATTGAGCACCACTGATATAGCAACATAGGTTTTGCCGAAAACTGTTAGGATTTAGAAGACATTTTTAGAATCGACATCAGGTCTTATTGCGGTTTGAACTTAAGTGGTCAGATGTACTGATCCAGAAAGGGTTGGGTACCATTGAGTTAAACCAGTGGTTCTCAGGGACGTTTCTAGGCATATACAGTATGCAACCTAGTGAGTTGCTGGTGTGTATGGAGGTAGATGTGTTATATGCGATCTGAACGTGCCACGTATACTGAGGAGGAAACTACTAACGTTGTGCCTGAGTCATTGGACTGAACTTTAGTACCTCTTTCCAGTGGAAGGAGGACTTAAGCAGTGTATAATGAGGGTGAGGGGCGCAGGAGAGGAGTGAATGAAAAGTGGGAGAGGTCATCTGATTTTCATCCTGAGCCACTTCCTTTCAGCTGCCCTCAGTTGTGTTTGCTCAGCTCTGAGGGTTTCAGATAACCAAAAAAGCTGGAGAGAAATATGGCAGTGACAGTCAAAGGCAGATTAAATACTTGTGAATGGAAGATGTTTGCCAGTGGTGGAAATACTGAAATAAGTACCGGTACTGAAATACCATCTAGCAGAAATCTCCATATTCAAACTTTTTGTGTTTTTTTTCCACAAATGAATGCCTTACTTGATCATACATCACACAAAACCATTAAAAGTAGCAGTGGTGCGTTTTGAGCATAGATCTACTACTTTTGCTGTTTTTGAATTGAGTAACAGCAGTTTAAGATAATTGAGCCAGAAGGCAAAGCTCCCGGGAGAGAGCAAGTGGATTTTCCTACAACGGCATCAGTGCGGAACACCCGCGGCAGGCGGTAGTGTTTCTCGGCGGCAGCAGTCCGACCCCAACCCCTAAACCTAACCATAACCACAAGCACGGCGCAACACATGACGGACCAGCGCACTGCCGCGGAAACGAGCGGCAGTCGAGCGTCTTAATTTCCAAAATTAGTCAATAGCACAGGCAGACTAGACTCTTCACATACTAGAGCATTTCTGAGTGCTGAAATTGACATTTATGAAATAAATGCTTAAACATGCAGCTAGGTGTAATGTTATATTTGACGGGGCTGTGGTGGTCCACCAACCCACCCATTAGGCAATACTTTAATACTTATAGATAGATTATATACATAAAGAAATAGTGGAACACAATGAAGCAATATTAAGCCTGCGTGTGGAGAGCTTTGAAGGGCTGTGCCACTGACGGTGATGAGGCTCTTATCAAGAAGAGATTATTCAAATTGCTGCACAAATTAACCTGTCATTTTAACGAGGTCTCCCTGACGTTACTGGTGACCTCCAAATTAACGAGTGATTAGAAGGGGAAGCATTTTTCAAAGGCACTTAATTTTCTGAATCAACATCGGCTGGCCGTGCTGTTTCTCATGAGATTGACAAAAAACAACAAATCTTGACCATTAACAATGGTATCTACTCAAAATGTTGCGCACAACAAGTACTAATATACAAGCCTATGCACAGTATTTTATTTAGAAAGGTAAACTAACTATGGACAAGCCACCTGAGATGCAGCATCTCTTTTTCTAGGGAGACCTCAAAGCACAACACACAACAAGAAAACAATCCAACAACACAAACAACAGCCTAAAGGGTCTCCCACCATCTCAAACCCCACTACAGTTGGCTACATAAGTTACTACCGGTAAAATTCTTTACATAGAAATAAAATACATTTTAAATAAAATAAGAGTATCATGGCCTCCTTGTGGTGCTCGGGTGGTCAAGAGCCTTTGGAACCTTTAGGTGCTGGAGAACCTCCCCCTTTCCCTTTTTTCGTTTTGTCTTGCCTGCCCAACACCCGTGGCCATAATTGAGAACATTTGACAAATAATAATTTCACTATCATAATTATTTATAATTGTATAATAATTCAAATGAGCTGGCTGCCATCAGTCAGTTTTAGTTTCACTTTTCACCTGATACAGTGATGTCAAGTGCCCAGCCAGCTGCAATCTTGCAGCTGCATTGCAAACAACTTGAGACTTATTGGCACTCGGCAAACGTGATGAGCTGAGATGTGTTCATTATTTTCATAAACTTTTGTTAGCTTGGTTTGTACTGTACAGAGTCAAGCTAATTGTTTTCCCTATTTCCAAACAATGGTGTCTCCTGAGTCCTGGCTTTAGCTTTAGCTGGGCCAAGTCACTGTGCTACCATCTTTAGCTGGGCCAAGTCACTGTGCTACCATCTTTAGCTTTAGCTGGGCCAAGTCACTGTGCTACCATCTTTAGCTGGGCCAAGTCACTGTGCTACCATCTTTAGCTGGGCCAAGTCACTGTGCTACCATCTTTAGCTTTAGCTGGGCCAAGTCACTGTGCTACCATCTTTAGCTTTAGCTGGGCCAAGTCACTGTGCTACCATCTTTAGCTTTAGCTGGGCCAAGTCACTGTGCTACCATCTTGCTTCCATGATGTACTCCATTTATGGTGTTTTGCACCCCTACTTTGAGCACATCCTTTACGAGCATATTAAAATAAAATGCATACAGTACTATTTTCATATAGTCTCTCTCTAAGTCTAAGGAGTCTCCATTAATAGTTTATGCAAAGTGTGAGTCTTTTTCTGTCAGTTTTTCTGCATTTCTGGTGTGAATGGCCCAAACAAAGAATCTATGTGTGCTTTGCCCTTTTATGATCTTTGAGAATGTGACCCTCCATGTGGTCTCTGCGAGGTCCTGCTTGCAACCTTTTCATCCCTGACCCTATACGATGTATTCTATCACTATCTAGGGTCTTCTATCTGGGTAAATATTGACACAAAAGCTGTCTGATGTTATCCGCACATTTAAATAGACATTTAAACTGATACACCATCGGCAGACAATAGAATCATTCAGTGTTGACTTTGTCGAAATTGATTTTAGACTTTGCTAGATCCATTTCAATTTGGCATAATTGCCACGGGCTCCGTTGTTATCTTATCAGCATAATTGCCCCGGTTGGAAAAGGGAGCGTGGTAAAGACCTGGACTTTAACATCCTTGAACATATTTGGGTTCTTACTCAGGTCAGCCATGGCGTGATATAGCAACTCAATGGTTCTGAACTCTCATGCATCATGTCTAAGACCCCCATTTGGCCGCGGACCCCCATCTGAAAATATTTTTTGTGCCAGTGACCCCCTGTTTTTATTTGTACTTTTTTGGAATATTTCACTCCGTTTATAATGGAAGTCAGTTATTGGGGTCGGATTGCGGTGAAACCTTGGCCAAATTTGGCAAGAGACCACATTGCTGGTCAAATAATAATTCCCATGTGAATGCCGAGATCCACGTTATTCTTATTGTCTCCTTTTTTCAAATAAGGAAGTCTATAACATACAGTAGCTCACTGTGCAGATTCTCTCCTCGATAACACATTTCAGGTCCCCCTGAGGGTGAATATATATACACATTTCAGACGTTAGGCTGTTTTATCAAAGTGCTGCGCACATCTCCACCAAGACAAATAATCTCACCAGGACCAACGCTCACTCCGGTTACCTTTCTGCACCACCAGCCATATTGGCAGAGAGAGCCATAAAAGCTGAATGGCCAGCGACAGCTAACTCAATAGCTAAGAATGTAGCCAACACAGCACATCTCCAATAAAACCATTTCAACTGTATCCCATCCCCTATCTTCCATCTCTCTCTCTCTCTCGCTCTCTCTCTCTCTCTCTCTCTCTCTCTCTCTCTCTCTCTCTCGCTCTCTATTTCATCCCGGATTGATGATTGCTAATAAAGTTTGATTGTGACTGACAGGGCACTCTGGGTTTGTAATTGACAGCTGTAATGGTTTGAGAGCCCATGCAGAGAGAGAAAGAGAGAGAGAGGGGGGGGGGGGGGATAAATGAACAAATTATGCTTTATTTTCCTTTTCGCTCAAGGTCAAAGAGGGACGAATAAGTGCAGTAATGAGATATCTCACCTTTACATGATTGTGTTTGTGTGACCTCCTGTTAGAATGAAACATCTCGTTCAGATTGTGAATATCGTTGCCATTTTAGATGAGTGTCTCATCTGAAAATCTAATAATGTGGTTCTGCAGATCCACAGAATGGTGTGGCACAGAATGCAGTGCTGGAAGAAGTACTAGTACTCAATTATGTAGGCCTTCTTAAGTAGAAGTATCAATAGTGCAATGTAGAAACACTATTTAACACTCGCATGGCTACTAAGGTATTCACATTAATGTAACAAAAGTTAAAATACTCATTATGCAGGATGTCCAATTTAAAGTTTTAAAAGTGTATACAATCTTTAGAAAATAGCCAATATACAAATTCACAATGCAATGCATTGCCGACACATTCTTACCTTGTAGATCATATATTTTCAAATGGCAGGAATGTATATAATGCGTATATATAAAGAATAATAAAAAACAATGTAGTCGAGGAAGATTTACAATGTACAAAAAAGTACAAAAAATCCTCAAAAGTGCAAATGCACTTACAGCACAGTGAATTATACAATGGTGCTAAAAGAATAACATAAAAAGAACTAAGGGTCCGTCGTGGTCCTCCTGTTCAATTCATCGATAATGTGATGTGATGTGGTTTATGGAACAGGTGGATATAGGGCTTGATGACTCCAACTAATTACCACGATTATTTAAAACTTTTGCCTCAATTATTTAAACTAGTCCTTACCCGTTGTGAGATATTTCTCCCCAGAAATATTAATTACCAGTCATTTTAACTTGTATAATATAATGTTTGTTTTAATGAATAAAAACAGTACTATAACTATATTTGTATAAATGCTAAATGTTAATTGAATTTGGTGTGGTTCCATTTGGTTCTAAACTGTCATTTAGCTGGGGACATGGGGGAACTCCCCCATGCAGGACCCCTAAACTATGATTTATCCACACACACACGCGTTGCGAAAGTAGCGAGACACACACACACGCGTGGAGAAAGTACACACACACACACACACGTGCGTTGCGAAAGTAGCGAGACACACACACACGTGCGTTGCGAAAGTAGCGAGACATGCACACACACACACTCGTGGCGAAAGTACACACACACACACGTGCGTTGTGAAAGTGTAGCTGCGTGCATGTAGCTCATGTGTCGAAACAGATGTTGCGCGGAAAACTGTCCCAGTATTAATCAGTGTCCGTCCCAAAATGCATTTCACTGGTGACACTGGTGACACGTGATTTCCGGGGAGAGGAGTTTTGCCGCCCTGTGGCCGCAGGGGGTACTGCACCCTGGGTGCGTTTTCGCATTTTTAATTCACTAATAAATTCATTATTAATCATGAATGTGTCAAATCGAAAAAAAGGGCTGAGTTAAGACCTCCATATTATTATGGTCAATGCCTGTGTGAAAAGTGGGAGTGATTGGTGCAGGCAGTGAGGAGCTACGGCAGTCACAGTGACACACAGACAGACACACACTCAGACATTGACTGAATTATAGTATGATGATGATTATAGTACGATATGATGATGATTAACATAATAGTGAAAATAGCCAATTGTTCGTGAACTTTGGTCAAAGTTGGGCCATATTACAGAGATATAAGGTGGTTTTGGTCATCTGGAAGACAGGAACGAGAGGGTGGTATGAAGGATGTAGTGGTGACACTGGAGTTATCGTTGTCGAGGGACATTTCCTGGGAGGAAAGAATGAGGGAGCCAATGATTAGAAAGACTACAGATTTGTTGCAGTCGATTTTCAGAAAGTGCAACTTGTTCAAGCAAATGCAAAGCATTGTGAGTTTGATGTGATTGTTAACCGCTGACCTGATATACAGTAGCAGGCTCAGCGGTAGAGAGGGTAGAGAATGATATACAGTAGCAGGCTCAGCAGTAGGTTCTAGCTGCAGCATAGAGAGAGCTAGAGAGGGTAGAGAATGTCTAGATTGAGTGGTTGGCGTAGTGCTTGCTGATACATTAATATGGAGAGCCTCCGTCCCCACCAGATATGGGATTTTTAAATACAGCTCTGTTGAGCCTCAGGATTTTCAAAGTGCTGTATCTCTAAACGTTCGAGAGCTGTCCATGGTGGGCCGCCGCGCACCCGACAATCGTAAATTTCTGAGTTTGTACCGCATCGCTGAGCACATGTAACTGGTTGTAATGCTAGCTAAGGGGTCTGAGCTAATGTGAGTGGTGATGTGTTCATAACAAAGGCCCGCACCTTCCTGAATAACTCGGAAAGGAAACAAGCACCGTAGAGTGAGAGCGGACAGGTGGCATTCCTTAGGTGTGTGCAACGACATAAAAAGTAAATATTAAAGATCATTTAATATCTGTTAATATCTGTTAATATCATGTGCACAATGCATAACATAAATCGAAACAGAGGACATAGCATGTTACATTCCCCTTTGTATGTCTAGGGGTATAAGAAGAGGATGCAACACAGCTGGACCGAGAATTGTTGTTTATTCAACGGTAGAATGATAAGGTATATAATAATTAAACAATAGTGATTACAAAACGAAAGACAGGCTGTATGGGGCAACTTAAATGAAACAATCAAAACTATCTAGCCCTATGCTAAAGTGTCACATAACCCTCTCACCTAACTCTAACCAACAAAAGGAAAAGAGGGGTTACACAAGTTCAAAACTATCTAAGCTGCCTACACTGCCTAACAAAGATTTACAATAAACACGCTCCCATACTCCGTACATTATATTATATATTATATATCTCTACATGTATATATATAATTATAATCAGTTGTAACTTTAGCTCAGCATCACAAATAACAGAGTCACAGAATCAGCTCAGGGGTTCCACACAGATATAGCCCCTGGCCTACGGAATCACAGAATCAGCTCAGGGGCTCCACACAGGTCTAGCCCCTGGCCTACGGAATCACAGAATCAGCTCAGGGGCTCCACACAGGTCTAGCCCCTGGCCTACGCTTATACACAGTTCTGAAACTTTGAGCATTCCCTAGCTCCTCTGGACAGTGTGCTCTCAGTATGGGGAAACTGAGAGACACTGCCAATGATTGCATGTCACAGGTGCTGCTAAGTAGTCTTCCCAGGTCGGTCCTCCGAGCGCGGATTGGCTCCTGGTGACGAGGGGGTGGACAGACAGGTTGATGGGTCTCCGCCTCCACGCACCACAGCAGATCAGACCTGTGACTGAAAGTGTTGATCAGCACTCTGTACAATGTAACCTATTCACGATAAGCATAACCAAGTTATCATATAATATATATATATAAATACAATCATCAGGTTATCATCTCATATAATCCCCGATTATGTAACATAGCAAAAGTATTTTTTGCATTGTATCACCGATAAAAACTGTATATAAATACATTTAAAGACTGACTTGGCCACAAATGCAGCCACCAGCCAGTTATATGCCAGTTATGCAACATAATGCTACTGTATTTGCACAGTTTCCTGCTATTTTGCTTTTATTGTGACTATGTTAATGTCTTATTGCAATTTCATTGCTGTCACATGGCCAAGGAGACATTAAGCACTAGAATTTCACTGCCTGCAATGTTGCCACAGCTGTATTCTAAGTGCATGTGACCATAAAATACCTTGAGCCCCCCTTGAAGTTTAGTCAAGTGAAGTGAAGTTTATTGGCAATCGTAAGGAGAGACCATATTGGAATTTAAAAAAGAACATGGCCAAACTCATCAGGATTTAAGGTCATACAAAACATTAAATGTCAATGGAGGCTACAGATTACACCATAACCAAACCCTTCCCTCCTTAAACACTTTACCCCTGTAAACATCACCATAACAAATAGCAAAAAAAGGAAAAAGAAAACGCAATCTACAAGCTCACAATGCAGGGCTGAAATAATCATTTTAGGGCCAAGGACTATAATACTGACAGACTTTTCCTCCAAAGTATACAATTATGGCTCCGAATGTGTTTTCCGTGAAACTGTCTTATTCCAGTGAGTAGAGCCATTTATACATCTCCATTCCTATTCACCGGCTCACTATCTGACTCTACCCTCCTTGAACACACTTCCACATCCGCTTATTTCTTTGTTCGACAGTTTTCCTTTCGAATCAGCGCACCATTTGTCATTGACATTTAAATGGCACGAGAACGCCTGATAATGGCTTTTTTAGAATCTTCCCTTTCATCGATCCAAACCCTTTTTTACTCTAAAGCCACAGTTGTTTCTCCTCTTTTCTCCACACCCCTATATATTCAACACAAGTAAAGTGGCGCCATTGCTACTTCTCGGATGCTTTTTGAGCGGTACCGCTCCATTGTGTGTGTGTGTGTGTGTGTGTGTGTGTGTGTGCGCGTGCGTGTGCGTGCACATCTGTGTCTGTATGTTTGAGCTAGTACGTATTGTTGCAGCGCGCTGTTCACACAGGTGTGACTTTTAGAAATTGGAAACAATCCGGTTGATGTAGGCGGAAGTTATTCATCACAAGCCTTTCTATCCAATATTTCTGTTCCTCGCATTTTACACTTCCTATACAATTGCGTGTCCTCAAGTTGAACTCGCTAGTAAACTTGAGAAAAAACAGACCTTGCACTCAATGGTGCCACTGAATGTGTTTCCAATGAAAAGTTAATGAAAATTAAAGTGGCTATTGACGTATGCTGGTATACACAAACTATGTTGTAAATGACTATGTTGTATGTGTTTGTTTAAGTGCCAGGGACGTAATCCCGTAACCACGACGTCTTTGCACTGAGTGCCAAAGACGACAAGACGTATTTTTTCTTTCTTTTTCTTTTTTTTTACTTTTTTTTTTCTTTTTTTAAACGCCCTCTCTTTTTTATAATGGGAGAATTGGCACTCAGAGCCTAAACTGGTGACCACCAGGTGTCGCTGAAGGAGTTTTAAAAGAGAGAGACATGGGGTGAATGCAATTATATTTACTGATCTGATGAATACAGATGACATTGGGCATGGCAGAGTAATCACACCTTTGCAGGAGGATAATCACATCACATTATGTGATGTGATCGGACCATGTTATGTTCCGATGTGATCCTGCTGCCTGCTAAAGGGCAGGGGGCCCATCATCATCATGCTTCCACTGTTGTCCAGATCCTACAGATCCCATCGGATCCTGTCAGCCATGGCTGCTCCCAGTTCTCTATCGTATCAGAGACTATCTCTCCACCCAACATATTTCATATGTATGGGGAATGTCCCCACCTCACTTGTGACGTGGATACCTCTTTAAGACACACCAGTGCACTGGCACGCACGGGTATATAAGGCCCAGGTGGTGCGTGATTACACTGCTTTTTTGATCTCCACCGAGCAGTCCAAGACGTGGTCTCCTCAACGGAAGTGCAGAGCAAGTTATCAACAATAACTGCATTTTTTAGACTTTTTGAAAAGCAACTACTCACGAGTTCTGGCAGCCGGATTAATCCACTGCTGGAGGCAGGTTAGAGAGCTGGCGTGGATCGCTCCTCTCTGGATTGCTGTCACACAGCTCGTTTGTAGGTATAGCAAACAAAAACAGGGTAACACCAGCCAAAACACCGTTACAGGCGTATTGCTGACATAGTGTTAGTTTACGCGTCCTGTGGTGTAGCCTGTCTGTCGACCTGTGGGCAGGGACACAGACAGGACCATTGGCTCTGTAATCCTGTAAAGCAGCGGAATAATCGCACTATACGTTTGTATCACTGGCTTGGTGTCAGTTAACGCATCCGTGATGCATATTCCGTGGGCTGGAGTGGACCTGCGGTTGGCGCAGCGAAACATCAGCCCCGCTATAGGATCATTGGCTCTGTAATCCTGTAAAGCAGTGGAATAATCGCACTATACGTTTGTATCACTGGCTTGGTGTCAGTTAACGCATCCGTGATGCATATTCCGTGGGCTGGAGTGGACCTGCGTTTAGCGCAGCGAAACATCAGCCCCGCTATAGGCTTATCATTTAACACAGCACACTATACACTAGTGTATAGTATACAGGCGTATTGTCGCTGGGGCGGCTTCCGCGTCTTTGGTGCTGTGTTCTTTTGCTTCGCCTCGTGAGAGACAGAGCTCCCTGGGGTGTATTGCGGCTAAAGCCGTTCACACACCCTGGTGTAGACTGCGTGGTAGAACCCGTACGGACGGGGGAAGCCACGGAGCAAGCTTATCCTCCGAACCGTGGGTCCTGTCAGTCATAGACAGGACGAGCTAATTCCACAACAAACAAAGTTTGGTCTCCAGTGCACGGTGATATATCGTAGGGTAAATTGTTGCCTGGAAAGTCGAGGGAGACTCTCATAAATCCCTGTTCTAGTGGACCAAACTTATACGTATATACACTATATAATGCAAAACGTTTGGAGCAGAGTGTTTGTCTCCAACTCAAACACTCTGTGTCTCAGTGCAGCTAGGAAATTCAGGTGCAACCTCCTCCAGAGAGAGAGAGAGAGAGACTATAGAACTCAGCTGGCTGTTGTTTAGTTATTTTTCTATTTGGAAAGATCCCCATTAGCTGATGCCATGGCAGTCAGCTAGTCTTTGGGGTCCACATGAAACATGTTACCGAGAAAAAAAAAAAAAAAAAACAACACATGAATATCAATATGTGACTGAGAGACAGCAGTGTAAATTGCACATAGGGTAAATTGTGCCCTCACTTCTCAAGCACATTACTATACTCCCCGTTTTTTGAGCATGTTTAAGCAATTAAATTTGTATATATTTAATATAACATATTAAAATAATAGTGTATATAGGTATTGAATTAAATGGAAACAGCAGGGGTTTCTCTGGGGCGGCGTGGGGCACATATGCCCACAGAGGATGGCCATGACCAGTGGGTGACCTGTGGGTTCCCTGGTCATGCTGATAGCAGCTCATGAAGATCCTGACTCCTGTATGTTTTTCTTCCTCTTGCCAGTTGAGGCTAGGAGGAATGAAGGAATCCGACGGCCATATAACACACTATACAGGGGTATTGCTGGCGGGGCGCCAGTTTACGCTCCTGTGGTGTAGCCTGTCTGTCGATCTGAGTGCAGTGACACAGACAGGACCAGTGGCCCGGTAATCCTTAAAGGCAGTGGAATACAACGCACTATATGGGTGTATTATTGGCATGGCGTCAATTCACGCATCCATGCTGCATATTCTGTGGGCTGGAGGGGACCTGCGAGTGCGCAGTGAATATAGTTGTGTATATTCGTACGTCTCTAAATGTTTTGATGAATTGAAGATGGTGGGCCCTATTGTAAACAAGTGTAATGCTTTATGGTATCGCCCACTCTCTGTTAACAGTATTTGTATTGAGTTGTACTCGAAATGTACTGTAATTCTGCAAGCTGTTAGTAAATCAGTAAATCAATCAATCAAAACAACAGCCCGGCCAGGCTATAGCATTAAAACGCACTATACAGGCGTATTGTCGCTGGGGCGACTTCCGCATCTGTAGTGCCGTGTTTTTGCCTCGCCTCGTGAGAGAGAGCTCACTTGAGTGTATTGCGGCTAAAGCCGTTCACGCACTCCGGTGTAGACTGCGTGGTAGAACCCGTGCGACGGGGGACGCCACGGAGCAAGCTCATCCTCCGAACCGTGGGTTCTGTCATAGACAGGATGAGCGTATGGCTGCCGTGGCAGTCAGCTTTCCGCGTTCAGGTGTAGTAGCGCACTATACAGGGTATAGGACGTGCTGAGTCTGCCAGGAGCAAGCCCTGAAATCACAGCCATTTGCACACTACTGTATATACGGCGTATTGCTGACCGTGTCAGCTCACGCGTCCGTGATGTAGTTTCGCCAATGTTGGCAACTCGAGTGTGCCGCGGCTGTCGGGCGGAATACTCTGTACGGTGTATCACGGCAAGGCCGTTCACGCACCTATAGGTGTAAACTTGCATGGTATAATCCGGTTACCGGTTCGAAACCACAAAGTAAGCTCCTTCTCATCCCGAGAATGCACTATGGCTATCTAGGCACAGCTAGTCAACACAGGGTTATTCTGTCACTGCTTCAGCACCGGCTTATATGTGGCACTTATGTGACCATTAGGGCCCGGACCTTATTGAGGAGCTGCAGCGACTGGCTTTCAGGCTCCCCAGGCAGTGGCAGCAGGCATGCTATTGATGCCCTTTGGTGAGGTGCCGTCTGTGGCAGCCCCAGGCCAAGCTGCGATAGGAGGACAAGCTCCCCCACGCTGCCTATTGAGCCACCGGCCATGTTTGGCCAAAAGGCCAGTGCTTTGCTACAGCATCCTAAGGAGGCTGTGGAGGTGCACAGGAGGTGCAGGAATGCTCCGGCAAGGCCATGAGTAGCCTGCCTCGGTCACCCCTCAGGCTGTGCAACCCCAGTCAGGTTTGGCAGTTCCAGGGACCTACGGGTCCGGTTACAGGCCAACCGGCAGGGTATGGCTAAAATGTGCTCGGCGGGCTAAGCCCATACCTCAGTCCTGACAGTTAAGGCCCCAGACCCCACCCGCTGTCTCTCGGGACAGCGGTTGTCCTGGAAGACAATTCAGGTGGACCCCTGGGTGGGTTCCACTATGTCTTCGGGAGGGTGGGGTGCTGCTTACAGCACTCCCGGCAAGGAAGGGCTGAGGGTCTTACAGGCCATCCTCCAAGGCGACTGGCTTGCCATGCTCGACCGGGGATGCTTATTCTCAGATCCCGGGTCTGACGCACTGACCGGCTTGTCTTAGATGACAGAACCTTCGAGTCCCGTGTCCTCCCATTCGGCATATGTCTAGCCCCCCGATTGGACATAGTCCTTGGCGGGAGGGCCTTTGCATCCTAAATTGGATAACTGAATGGTGTGTGCTCGCTCAGAGGTGCAGTGCCACAACAACGTGGCCAGGCACCTGCAGCACTTTGGGCACCTAGGCCGGCACCTCAACAAGAGGCCTTGCAGGCGTCAACTCTCACAGTCCGCAGCGCTCCTCGGCATGTGTTAGAGGGCAAAGCAGGGACTCTGTCCCTTGCTCTAGTGAGTCGGGCCACCCTCAGGTTGTGCCTCCGCCCCTTAGGGCTGAGGGCAATCATGGTGCACTTTGTGCCTCCGGCTCTTCTGAACATGCAGCCAGTGCATTATCTGTCATTCACAGTCATGCACTACGTGGGCGTATCGTTGACAGCGTCAGTTTACACGTTCCACGTTGTTCCAGCGAATTCACACTGCTGTTCACACAGCAGAATGTGACGAGACTGTCAGGGGTGAGCAGAACCACCATAAGGTTGTATTACGGCATGGCCGTTTAAACACCTGGGTGTAATTCTGTGTGTTGGAGACCGGTTGAGCTCCCTCCTCATCCAGAGGTAATCGTGTGGCTAGGCCAGGGATCTGGCAACATGGCGGGCCGCTGTCTCACACAAGGGCGACACAATAGTCACCCAGTTGGTCCTCATACCGTTCATCCCTCACACAATAGGCCAGCAGTCCCTCCTCGGGGAGTGGTATTGTCTGCCTTACGGCATGAGCCAATTAAGCCCGTGGAGACTTGGGCTGCAATGGCTTCTCACAGGACAGCATTCTTGCTGTTAGCACTGCAGTGTCAGCCACAAGAATGTCTCTGTCAGTGAGGGGTGCTGCCGCTTCCTACATGGCAATGCTTAGGTGTTGTCGCCATCAATCCCTGCATTTTGCCTACGGCCTGATCAGAGTGTGAGCCAGTCAGTCTATTGATTTTCACCCTTCCCACCCTCCTATAAGCAGGGTGGTGGAGCAGGGTAAATGGGCCTAACTGTCTTAGGCAGATAGTCTCCAAGACTGGACTTCACTCATTGGCTTGTGAAACAATCCAGCAGGCATATAGGTGGGCAGGCAGGCCAGCCCCAACGGGAACATGTGCACATTCCACACAAGGCCTCGCTGCCGCATGGGTTTACGGCGAGATGCCCTCCAATCTGAGTTTTGTGGGACAGCCTCTTGATCGATGCTGTCAGCATTTATCAGGTTCTACCATTATGTGGTATCAGTGTGGCATCCAGCACCCTTCTCACTGGGTGTGTGCTTAGCTCCGCAGCATAAACGCGATGGGAACTATGCACAAAAACGAAGGCCATCCACTTTTTACTTGTAAAACCGTGATGTGACATAAGGATCATTCCGGTTCAGAGAACAGGGCTTCAACAGTCAGCTGACCGAGTGTTCGGCAGGCTGACTTGAGCGGGAGCGCAGGCCCTGCAGACTGCAGTAACCTCGTTACAAAGAAAGGAAGAGCATTTCCTGAAGGGTGCCCTGAGGCCCAGAGGAGCTCAGGTTAGGGACCCAATCAGGCCCATCTGGGGTTAGCTCCGGAGGCTCTACGACCTTTAGTCAGTGAGCGTGACATGCTCAAGACAGCAGTCTTGTCGGTGTCACATCTGCAAGGAGAAATGGGGGAGTTGCGAGCTCTGTCAATCCATAATGAGCTCTGCAGGCCTATGCCGGATGATGGTATAGTCTTGCCCCAAACCGGCCTTTCTCCCCAATGTTCAAAAGGGCACGTCTCAATCAGGTGATTGAGCTCTGTCCTACCATCGTCATACAGACAGTAGACATACAGAGACGGAGTCGGTCCTCACTCTGCCCTATTGGAGCATTAGATTCGTATGCCAGGGCCACACAAGGCCCACAGAGTAACGAACCAGCTCTTTGAGTGCTTCAAGTGAGAGTGCATGGATCACAGAGGTTATCCAGCACACAAACAGGTAGGAGTACCAGTGCCGCCTGGAGGGCAGGCACACTCCACCTGGGGACGCTGTGGAAAGGTGCGTCTCTGACAGACCTGCACAGCGGCGACATAGTCTACTCCGTCTAATGTACATTCACCCGGTTATACCGGCTGAACATGCAGCATTCGCTCCCTTCGGGGAGTTGGTCTCGCATGCTACTCAGCGGTGGGTGTCATTGTCACCTTCACCAGTCAAGCCAGCCTTGCGTCTAGTGGGCTGGCTTGGGCGGCCCTTCACCCCTGTGGTCTCTGGCCTTAGCGTCTTGCAGGGCCGGGCTCTGGGTGGCGCCTAGCGCCTGAGCATTTGGCGGCGGATGGCGTCTGGCTGTCCGGCCGTTCCAGGGGTTGTAAATACATTACATTGAACATACATGATGAATCATTCCAAATTCAGTATGTGCTGGGTCGAAGCCCACTGGTGTTGTCTTTGGGGTTCTGGGACTGCTTCGCTTCCTCACGAGGTGTCTTACAGAGTTCCCCATACATATGAAATATGTTGGGTGGAGAGATAGTCTCTGATACGATAGAGAACGTGTGGTTACGTGGTAACCTATGTTCTCTGAGTGAAGAGACTATCTCTCCACCTCGATGTCGCTCAGAAGCGGTGTCGATCAAGTAAACCAGTGTAATCACGCACCACCTGGGCCTTATATACCCGTGCGTGCCAGTGCACTGGTGTGTCTTAAAGAGGTATCCACGTCACAAGTGAGGTGGGGACATTCCCCATACATATGAAATATGTTGGGTGGAGAGATAGTCTCTTCACTCAGAGAACATAGGTTACCACGTAACCACACGTTCTTGGAATGTCAGTCCTGTGTCTCTGGAGATTAGGATATGTACTGTATGCGGCCCGGTTCCTCTGGATCAGGGGTTTTCAACTGATTGTGAACCAGGGACCACCACCCTGACTTAGCATCAACCTGGGGACCACTGTCGCGTGGTCCCCAGTTTGTCGGTAATGGCTACATTTTGTTAGTAAGTGGCTACATCATAGGTCACCGGGTCATTCCGTTCACTTTTTCTCAACTAGTGGAATGACATTTTTAAAAATCAACAAATCCTACATTACTAAATGAATGGTCAGGGTCATGGACCACATGCAATACATCCAGGGACCACCAGTGGTCCACGTGGAGATATTTAACAGCATAGCATAACATTCAAGACAACAAAAACCACGCACAGCAAACAAGAATAAAGAGTGCAAGAAAGAGCAATCAAAGTGTAAAAATGTGCATTTGCATGTTTTCCCTGTTGTAGCAAAGTTAGGTAACTTTTTGTGAACAGCTGGTCTTAGTTAGCTTACGCACAAGTAGGCCTAGTGGCCTACTTGTGTGCAAGGTGCAAGTTGGCACCTCGACAGAGTGCATTTCTAGTTCAGTCAGGACAACTCAAGAATGGATGGGATATATATTTATTGAATATAAATGAGCATTTGTTTATTTTGGTTTATTTTGGTTTGGCGATGAATTGGATCTGCTTTTTAGGTACTCAGATCAAGCGCATCAGTCCCGGCCATAGGGACTCCGAATTCCCCGTACCTAAACAGTAGATCCAAGACAGGTGGTAGCTGGGGTGGAGGAGGGTGAGCAGCAAGGTTTGTATACAGCAGCGCAGCAGATATAGCAGCAGCAGGCAAGCAAGCAAGCAAGCAGGAGGAAGAGTGAAAACCTTCCAGTTTATGTAGCCGGTATAAAGATGGAGTGAGTGTGTGATTGGCTGAGTAACGGCCGGCAGCGACTGCACTGAGGCTTCCTGACTGAACTCGTGAGTGCACACGCTCCGGCATGTGCACTCACTGCACTAGCAGCGCTGAGACACTGACACTGTTTTTTTTATAATAATTATTAATTATTAAAATGATGACGTCATGAGCGGGGCCTCCCGATCCTTAGGGCCGCCCCTGAGTACATCACCACTCTGTTCAGATGGGTCTGATTTCATTATACACACAGCTAACCTGATTAAAAGTGGGCACATGTAAACACCTGATCGGATTGAACTTACCCATGTAAACACTTGATCCAAAACCTTCAATAAGGTTTATTTTAATCAGATTGGAAGAAAGGTGTCCATGTAAACGTAGCTAGAGACTAGAGAGAGAGGGCTTATAGTAGCGGAAATAGCCAATAATGCACTTTTGCACAAAACACCTGGACCTCTTTGGTGGGGATGTAACAACTACAAATAAAGGTAAGAAATACTTCTAGTATGGAAGTGGTCTGTCACTGTATGGAGGCTGCGCTAGATTGGATCTTTTGGAGGGAATTATTGGAGTGCTGTTTTGCTTCTCTGTCAACTGAATAAAGAACATTTACATGCAAGACTTTTACATCACTTGAAATCAAGGCGGTTTTCAAGTCATCTGAAATTACATTTTTTTCCCCCAGATGCGTTGAAAACCGACTCAATAGTAAAAATAATAATAAACCACATGGGATTATGTGTGACAGAGCCTTTAGAGAGGAGGAACACAGTGTGACGGTAGGTTGCAGACTATACAGCACATTTAATTGGACCGGTACTGTATGGGTGTGCATGTGTGTAATAGAACGTATCCTTTGTGCAGCTCAACCTCTTTCAAGTTAGAGTGAGTTCTGTGATGGAATTTTAATCCTTGAAGTCAGACATGTTCTGATGTATTCAAACAGTCGGTAGATACAGTATGACTATGAATCCAGGCAATTACGCTCGGAGGCTGCATGGTGTTCCTCGCTCTCATCGCGTCACTCCTGTTGTGATGGAGTGGAGGACAACTACAGAATCAAAGAACCGCCAGCCAATTAGTGCCATGGGTCCAGCGTGATTGGAAGAAAGGGACAGTTTAAAACCCTCCTTGTTAGAGAAGGATGCAAGAGTGTGTGTGTGTGTGTGTGTGTGTGTGTGTGTGTGTGTGTGTGTGTGTGTGTGTGTGTGTGTGTGTGTGTGTGTGTGTGTGTGTGTGTGTGTGTGTGTGTGTGTGTGTGTGTGTGTGTGTACCAGTACAGTATTTGTTTGGCGGGGAGGGAGGGGGGTTCAGATGAGGTTGGGGTCAGGTTTAGGGGTTATGGGTTAAGTATAGGTTATGTGGTTACGGTTAAAAATGGGGAAAAGGTAAGGTAAGTTAATGTTTATCAAAAGAGTGGCCTTCCTAAAGAAATTGCTGTAAAGTGTGTGTGTGT
The DNA here is from genome assembly GCF_964188405.1 of Protomyctophum parallelum. Taxonomy (NCBI): domain Eukaryota; kingdom Metazoa; phylum Chordata; class Actinopteri; order Myctophiformes; family Myctophidae; genus Protomyctophum; species Protomyctophum parallelum. The sequence continues at coordinate 18,305,296 of NC_139702.1, read as the reverse complement.
GTGTGTGTGTGTGTGTGTGTGTGTGTGTGTGTGTGTGTGTGTGTGTGTGTGTGTGTGTGTGTGTGTGTGTGTGTGCGTGCGTGCGTGCGTGCGCGCGCAGTCGCACATGCTGCATGTAACCTTTGTACAACTCGTGCTATTTCAAGTGAAAGTGGATTATGTGATGAGATTTTACTTTGATGCAACCTTGAAGTCAGGTATTTTGTTCTGACTCATTCAAATTGCGGGGCAGGGTCGTTGCTGTCGGGGCGGGAACCTTGTATCTGCTTATATCAACTCTTTCTTTACTTTTTTCATAAATGAATGCCCTATACTTCATCATGAAAGAGTGAGGCACAAAAGCACTATCTACAAGCTAACCATAAAAAAAGAGCGGCTTTGGACGTACAATGGTTTCCCCCAGACAGGAGTGAGGTGTTTGAATCCCGGCAATTATACGCTGTCAGGGCAGCTTCTTCTGTCGCCCATCGACTGAACGAAATCAAAGCCAATTAGTGGCATGCATGTCCAGTGTGATGTGAAGAGAGGACATGCAGTTTAAATCCCTCCATGTTAGAGTGGTATTCTAGAATGTGTCCTGTCTGTGGTGAGCAGTGAGCACGCACGCACACAAACAACTCTGACTGGCCCGCGGAGGAGTCCAATGTGGCCCGTGACTTGATTATCTAAAAAGGGAAAATCATACCGCCTCTAACATTGCTACAGGGAGGATGACATTGGCATAGATCTGTCTGATGAGATCTGGAGCGAGGGTTCACTCTGGCTCGGGTCAATGCCAGATTGCAGCTTGTCCAGTTTAAAGTATTGCACAGATTACATTACTCCAAGGTCAGAATGAACAAAATATGTCCAGCTGTTTCCGACATTTGTGACAGATGCAACATCTCCCCATCACCCTTTTTGAGCTACAGCTCAAAAGTGAGTTAATTTTCCCTTACCAAGAGAGGAATACCATGTGTGAATACCTGCCACCATGTGTTTATGTTCCTTGGTTGTTCATCCTATCCGAAAATCACTCTTCTTAGAGCCTGGGTCAGTCTTTACAAACCCAACATTGTCACAGTATCCGAAACATGGTTACACAGTGGAATCACTGACGAATAAATTTAAATTGAAAACTTTGTTTTATCCCGAGCGGATAGGGCTAGTAGAGCTGGTGGGATAGCCACATATGTTTCGTCCAACTTTACCTCGGAGCGTCATATTATGTTTCATGATAACAAACATTTAACAATTGGAAACATCTACCGGCCCCCTTCCGCCCCAACTGAATCCACTAACAGTATTCTGTCAACCATCAACTCCCTGGGAAGAAAAACTAACTGATACTTCTTGGCAACTTTAACAAGGACTGGCTTAGCCACACCTCCTCTAACACAAACATAACAGTGTAAACCTTTCAGTTAATTACGGAACCCACAAGGGTTCTGTTGGACTGGATTCTCGTTAGTAATCCAGAAAGGATAATAAAATATGGTGCATGTCTGATGCTCTAAGTGACCATTCAATCATATTTTGTGTCTGGAAAAAAGAATCCCAAGGTCACCACCAAAATATATAACTGCCAGACAATCCAGAACTATTGATGAAGACTGATTTAATTGCCATTAATTGGGATTAGATTCCAAATATTTCCTTCGGTTGAGGACGCATGGAACTTCTTCCACTCAGATGTCACAAATGTAATAGACAGACATGCACCATTCAAAACAATAAGAGTCAAAGGAAGGCGTCTATAACCATGGATCAATGCACCACTTATCAATCTTTACAAGCAGAGGGATAAAGCCATGCACAAACATCGCAAGACCCTGTTGATTGGGAAAACTACAAACACTTGAGGAACTTATCCACAACCGAAACAAGGAACGCACAATCTGACAACTATATAAAAACAGCTTCAAACACGACTTCCAGAACCCCAAACAGTTCTGGAATAAATTGAACCACTTTCTCAAAAAAAGCAATAAAACATATAACATCTCAAAATGAATAATGAAATAGTCTCGGATCCCCTACATATCTCTCAAGCCTTAATTTAACAACCACTTCACCTCTATCTGTGCTCACATGACACATACTCGTATATCACAGCTAACAACTAACACTCACAATGGTTATTTTAACTTCAATACACATAATAATACACATTGTATGGGTGCTGTTGCATTTATGTGTACCAATAACAGTTGGTGGTCCCAATAGTCGTTTTAACATTGGGTTGTCTCTGCAGACACTCCAATTTACTGCACCTTTGCTATCTTATTCTAACATCTCTCTCTCTCTCTCTCTCTCTCTCTCTCTCTCTCTCTCTCTCTCTCTCTCTCTCTCTCTCTCTCTCTCTCTCTCTCTCTCTCTCTCTCTCAGGTTCAGAAATGGTGGAGGCTCAGTGCCAGAGGTTTGAGGTGAGGAGCGCAGATGGAGAGAGAGTACTATTCTCTGCCGACGAACACGAGATCAGCATTGGCACAGAGAGACTGAGGGTCACAGGTAAGACACGCACAACGGCAGGCTCAACAAGGAGAAGACGTTAATTGATAGAGAGAGAGAGAGAGAGAGAGAGAGAGAGATGTGAATTCCTTTTGCCATCCCTAACGTTGATCATTTGGGATATCAGTGTTTTCAGCTGCAACCCTGCATGGACTCAATACTGCCATACACATGTGCATGTATGAGTAATTTATATCTGTGTCTGCGTCTTATGAGCCATGAGCTGTTGGCAGCAAACAATATCATTATCATTGTGCTTTAGTATACCCGTATCATCGTAAAACAGGGAGCATTTAAGACTTGAACGTGTTGATTTTTTAGTATAGTATTTGTATTTACTCATGTCTATTTTACATCGCCAGGTTTTCAGCTGGAAACATAAATAATAAATCGTCATAGACGCTATGCCATACAGATACATTTAATTTCACTAAATACAAATGCAATTACAGTCATACATACCCATGCATCAATGATGGGGCTGTGATGTTTTAAGCCTGTTCATTTAATTCACACAGTCTGCAATCCTTTGGCAGCTGCCTTTCCTGCATTTGGCAGCTGCAACTGTGTTACTTTTAGCCTGGATTGTGTGTTTGAATTGTTCTTGTTTTTGTCTAATTTTAAAGTTTAGTTTGTGAAATATGTTGCTCTGCTGCCAATAGATTTTTCCATGTGTGCGATTGGTCTGCAAACAAACACTGCTCCTTTTATGGCTAGATTGGATGCTTGAAGAAGTTTGCCTAAATAAAGTTGTCCTTATAGAGTGTCGCAGTCCAGCCCCCTCGAGAGACCCGGAAAATAAATCCCTGTTAATTTTCCTCATAGACTTTTCAGAAAGTATTTATTTAAAGACGTTTACGCCGTGGACAAAGCCAACTCTTGTCGTGACAAATCATCCATTTTTTGGGCTGAACAAATAATTAGAAAGAAGAAGAAAACGGCAGGTTACAACACTTTTTTTGTTGTTTTTCTTCTTTGTAATTATTTGTTTGGTCCAAAATATTGTGTTTGTTGTCATGATTTGTCACGACAAGTGTTGGCTTTGTATGACGCTTATAAGGTCTTTAAATAAATACGTTTTGAAATGTCTATGGGGAAACATGCATTGGGAACTATTTCCTGGGCCTGGCGTCGTCATGAAAGGGGGTGGAACTGCAAAGCTCTATTGTGCGAGTGTAGAAGGTGTATGTTAGAGTGGTGCAGGACATGTATGGAACTTGTAAGACAGTAGGGATGTGTAAATGTGTCCAAAATGAAAATCGATTTGTATAATTCAATATTAACGATTAATCGATTAATCAATTATTTTTTTTTTGGGGGGGGGGGCTTTTTTTTTAAATTTCTTTCTCTTTTTTTTTTTTTTTTTAATGATCCCTACAAATAAAAAAAATCTTCCCCCCAAGGGGTACCTAAGTCCAAAAAGTTTGGGAACCCCTGATGTAGTTGATTAATAATAATTGTAACTCTTGAGAGTTAATAAGGGTCCATTTGGTTACTAACTCCATCTTTTAAATGAGGACCACTGGTGGTCCCTGGACCACTGTTGATCCAATTGATCACCATAGCAACCCCAGCCTAGGCCTGATTAGGTAAATTCCCAACACCTGCTAAATCCTCCAAACCTGTATCTTGATTGGAATCAATCTCCACTCACACTCCTCTACATCCCAGGCACACTTTGGTAGGCCTATAGCCCTGTCCTGTTTGGATGACAATATTGCCTTTCCAACAGATTTTCATTTAAAAAAAAAACGAAAAAAAAAAGAAAAAAAACGATTATCGATTATTAATTTTCATAATCGATTCCGGGTCCTATCAACGATAATCGATTAATCGATTAATCGGACCCATCCCTATAAGACAGTGAGGTGTGCTATGGGTGTGACAGTGGAGATCCAGGTGGAAGTGGGTCTGCATCAAGGATCAGCACTGAGCCCCTTCTTGTTAGGAATCCCCATGGACCATGATGTTTGCAGATGACGTTGTGATCTATAATGAGAGCAGTGAGCAGGTAGAGGAAAATCTAGAGAGGTGGAGATATGCCTTGGAAAGGAGAGGAATGAAGGTTAGCTGCAGCAAGACAAAATACATGTGTGAATGAGAGGAACCCAAGTGGAACAGTGAGGTTACAGGGAGTAGACGTGAAAAAGGTGGATGACTTTAACCCCTAGCCTACAATTAACGGAAAAAACGGAATTAATCTAAAAATCTAAACCTCCCGTTCACGGAAAAAACTGAATGACAATCAATATCAGTTATCGGGGGGTCAAAAGAGCAAAAAATTATATTTTTTCGCTAATATCACTAATGTTGGATGTAATTTACCAAAAAACGGCCGAAATCCACGTGATCATGCGCTATCGTGCACGCACGCCGTCTCTATGTGCGTCGCTGTAAAAAATGTGATATTTTGCGATGTTTTGGGGTTGATTTGAGGTTAATTTGACTTAGATATGAAAAATATAGCATTAGCTTAGCAATCCGGACCAGCCAAGCTAGTGACTAGGGTCAAAATACTGCCGGATGTTGTTGATCGTTGAACCGGAAGTGACTTAGGAAGATTCGTCTATTTTGGCCAAAATCAGCATAATGGTGCGAGAGAATACACTAGGAATGAAAAAAAAAAAGAAAAACATCTTTTCAAACCACCAGATCTTTCTTGTATGTTAAAACGATGAATTAAAAATATGCCAATTTGTTACCCAAACAAAAAAATTGGGATTGGCAGTCCAAGGGTACTTAGGGTCAACATTTCAGAGCAATGGAGAGTATGGAAAAGAGGTGAAGAAACAAGTGAAAGCAGGATGGAATGGGTGGAGAAAAGTGTCAGGTGTGATATAGGAAAGTGTCATCAAGAATGAAAGGGTACAAGACGGTCGTGAGACCATTATGTTGTATGGTTTAGAGACAGTCGCTCTGAGGAAAAGACAGGAAGCAGAGCTGGAGGTAGCAGAGACTAAAATGTTGAGGTTCTCTCTGGGAGTAACAAGGATAGGATCAGGTCTCAGGACTAACAGGATCAGGACTACATCAGAGGGACAGATATTATCATCTCAGTCTGGAGATAATCAGACTGAGATGGTTTGGACATGTACAGAGGAGGGATAGTGAGTATATCGGTAGAAGGATGTTGAGGTTGGAGCTGCCAGGCAGGAGACCTAGATGAAGACCAAAGAGAAGATTTATGGATGTAGTGAAAGAGTACATGAAGTTAGTTAGTGAGAGGAGGCAGGGTGAGATGGAGGCAGATGATTCGCTGTGGTGACCCCTTTAGGGAAAAGCCGAAAGTCATTTTATTATATTCTAGACGTCTGAGCCTTGCCTACGCAGTACGCACCCATCTCTGAGCTGATCAGGTGTGACCTTTCTTTTCCCCCTGGTTAGATTGGGAAAATACTGTGGTTTGCACCGTTAGCGAAGCCACACAACAACAATTATAGCCTACTGATTATTTTGACAGACGTAAAGACATGTTATGTATCATTCCTAAGTTAAGGGGTGAAACAGGAGACAATCGGTAGCATCACACAGGGATGCAATATAACAGGGGTTCTCAAACTGGGGTCTGGGGACTCCCTGCATGGGGTCCGGGGACTCCCTGGGGTCCTTGATGGGGTCCCCAGGTAAATTAGTTACTATACTGTAGCATCAAAACCACCCTGGGATTGTACTCATATGGATACGACGCAGCGACTGAAGGTGGAAATGTAAAAGTATACCCAAAGAGTAACACAATAAGCGCTAGAAACGAGTCAATGTGTTATTTTGTATATGTGATGACCTCTTGGTATAAAGCAACAAGAATAGATCCATCAAAGCTGCCTTGACATACTCAAAGGTCTCTGGAGCATTCAATATCCCTGTATGGTTTCCCCCCGCACGCACGCTTGAGAGTCTGTGTGGAGGGCAGAGATGACAGAGAAGGCATGCATAGTCTACTGTAGGCCTATATACATGTGCCTGCAGAAAAACGCCCACAAATGATGACTCCCTGTTTGGCTGGCAGACTGGTGGTAATCATTAGAAATACAGCCTCCCTCCAAAGCCCCCTATCTCAGGGGGAAAACCACATGCGCCACGGGGTCGATGTGAGGCGCATAATATCACACGGTCTGCCAGATGAGAAACGCTCGCTCGCCCGCCTTCTTCCATCAACTTTTTCGGTGGTTGTTCGGGGGACTTTGAGTGCACATATTGTATTGCTCAGGTCACACACACACTCGTTCAGGCACAAAGTTCTGTCAAAACAACTTACTTTGGGGTTATTCAGGACACTCACAGCCTGCACGGACCTGCAAGGACCTGTGTCATGCTCGTTTTGTCAGGTTTTTTAGTTGCAGAGACAAGTGTTTTTTTGTTTTTATCGTAAATAAAATGCCCTATACTTTATCATACTACAGTGCCACACAAAAGCATCAAAGGCGCATATCCACAAGCTCAAAATGTGACGCGCAAAGCGAAAGATTCAAAGTTATGGGCAGCTGTGGCTCAGAAGGTAGAGCAAGTCGTCCAATGATCCCTAGGTCGGCGGTTTGAATCCCGGACCCTCATGTGCACATGTCGAATGTCCTTGGGCAAGACACTGAACCCTAACCTGACGCTGCCAGATGAGGGCGGTATTGGGTAACCATGTATCCCAACACAGCATTCATCTGGGATCTCTCAGACAGTTGAGCTGACAAAAATCCGTTCCGTACCGGACCAATCAGCGTGAGCTAAGGGCGGGACATGGGCGAAACCGGATGTGAAGCTATATAGACACGTCAATATGATTGGTTGTGTTTGCACGCCCACACGGTGATAGACAGACGGTCCCATCCAATCATCTACCAAGTATCTTGAAAAAAAGGAACAGCCCCGTCATCGAATTTGCTTCCACGATCCCAGATCCCAATAAGCTGTGAAACAAATTTGTGTAGCAAGCTTCTTGGATCTGGCAGCGTCAGGTTAACTGAACCCTACATTGCCTCAAATTAGTTGGTCGGTGTGAGCTTGCCACTATCGGTGTGTGAATGTGGGAAGTGAGGACGCTGGCGTCGACTGTTCGCTGCTTCACCTCCCAATGTATGAATGAATGAACCATTGTAAAGCGCTTTGAGCACTTGGAAAAGCAATTCATTATTATTCATTAAAGTGGTTAACACTCAAGAAGAATTGGCTGCATAACAGCCAATACAGGACTGTGTCCTTAAATAGGACTAATGACCCATTTATCGGTCACACCTATATCTATCGGTTGTGGTCTTCTTCACGCTGTTGGGAGTGTTTGTGCGGGTATGGGGATCGGAACAAAGTCAATAAAAGAGTCGACAGAATGATAAAAAAGGGGTCGACAGAATGATTGCGAGAGGCAGAGGAAATAACGTTGTGGGATTTGATCCCAGTCCAGTAGGGATAAATGTGGTATCTAATAAACCTCATATCTATACTGTTCCATTTATGAAGGCTGTTTGGCATTTCAACGTGAACTGTCTGTCAGTACCAAGACTGAAGCTGTTCTGCTATCATGCTGCTAAAGGTAATGACAATGTTAGTTCTTTCTTCTTTCTTTTCTTCTTTCTTTCTTTCTTTCTTTCTTTCTTTCTTTCCTTCTTTCTTTCTTTCTTTCTTTCTTTCTTTCTTTCTTTCTTTCTTTCTTTCTTTCTTTCTTTCTTTCTTTCTTTCTTTCTTTCTTTCTTTCTTTCTTTCTTTCTTTCTTTCTTTCTTTCTTTCTTTCTTTCTTTCTCTCTCTCTCTCTCTCTCTCTCTCTCTCTCTCTCTCTCTCTCTCTCTCTCTCTCTCTCTCTCTCTCTCTCTCTCTCTCTCTCTCTCTCTCTCTCTCTCTCTCTCCTCTCTCTCTCTCTCTCTCTCTCTCTCTCTCTCTCTCTCTCTCTCTCTCTCTCTCTCTCTCAGGAAACGAGGGAGTGGTGTTCAGTCATTCTGTAGAGACATCGCACGTCAGAGCAGAGCCGTTCCAGGACCTAAAGTAAGTGTGTGTGTGTGTGTCTTAAATGGTTGCAGCCACTATAAAGGACTGCCAGACATGACCGTCTGGTGGACCTGGTCTCAGACAAGATCAGAGGAGTACAGTACAGGACAACAAGAATGTATAAACACAGCACTGTAAAATAGACTGGTTTGATCACAATGACACACATGTCAATTCACTACAAAATATTCCAAATACCCCAGATATTGTGTTCATCAATGAAATTAGAAAAACTGTCACTATATTTGAAATAGGCTGCCCATTTGATTTGTATATGGACACTTGTTTTACATCCAAACTTGAAATATCAGCTTCTGGTGGAACGTATTATGGCCTTGGGATATAACTGTCAACTTATTGTCCTTGTATTTGGAAGTCTGGGCCATGTCCATAAATTTGTGCTCAGGGGTCTGCAATTGGCTGGATTGCTAAAAACAAATGCAAAAAAAGCTGGCTAAATCAGCTACTATGGACAGTCTGTCTGTCTGGAGAAGGCGTTTCATTTATCCCTAGGTGGCTTAAAAAACCCAAAACAAACATCCTGTCAAGTAATAGTATGTCAACAATGTGCTATATATTTTTTTTTTTCTCTTATTTTCCCTCTGTGTGTTAAGCATCTGCAGCAGCTATATCTGGTTGGACCATATAATGTATAACCTAATTCTGATCAGTGTTTGGGTCTATTGTATTACGCCTCTTGTGCAGATCCAAATAAAATAATTCAAATGTGTGTGTGTGTGTGTGTGTGTGTGTGTGTGTGTGTGTGTGTGTGTGTGTGTGTGTGTGTGTGTGTGTGTGTGTGTGTGTGTGTGTGTGTGTGTGTGTGTGTGTGTGTGTGTGTGTGTGTGTGTGTGTGTGTGTGTGTGTGTGTGTGTGTGTGTGTGCGTGCGTGCGTGCGTGCGTGTGTGTGTGTGCGTGCGACCGTGTGTGCGTGCGTGCGTGCGTTTGTGGGTTGCACGTGTGTGTGAGATATTATCGAGGGGATTGTTCTTGGGTCACAGCGTGACCGAGGTTAGCTCTCCATCGACACCAAGCAATCAATGCTAGATGGATGACATACAGTACAGTGAAATATAGGAGCTCTGTGCACCCTCTAAAAGCGCAAGTAAATATACCTCTTTTCTATTAATTGTGTAATTCCATTTTAATTTTAATCCATGCTCCAATCATAATTGATTCTGCACACTCAAGATATATTCAATACTCAGCATTGTCTGAGTTGACAGAACAACACTGTCCATCCCTTCTTAAAGCTAAAATGTCTGTGGGACCAAATAGTTTCTTGCTTTTATATGCCGTCTTCAAGGTTTAAGGTTTCTTTATCTTGTGTACAGGTACAGTACTGTACATGATAATGAAACTATTTTTCTTCTGGTTCCTCAGACATCGTAGCAGCAACATTTGTAATAATAAGCCAACGACAGGGAGAATAGCAAAAAAGGAAAACCAAAAGTGTTTCCCACATGCCTGATCCGGGGGCAGTTAGCTATTTAGCAGCCTACTGCCTGTGGCCTCGTGGCTGTGGAGCCAATTTCCATATGGCAGCATCTGCCATATGGCTACGAGGCTACACATTTTGCTGACACAGCATCCATTGTAGCTACATGACTTGGATAGATGGATGCTCCACTGTTAGCGTGACTAGTACTCTTTGTGGTTGTGGTGACTCATAAAAAGGAACAACACGGCATGGCGGGCCGAGGTCAGAATCCATGAAAAATGTCTGGTCCACACACTGGATCGCTCCAAAGCTTAAAACGTTTATTTAGGTTCCTTTTACACCATTGGAGCTGATGAAGAAACATCACGTCCAATGGTGTAAACTAAAGGAACCTAAATAATGTTTTTAAGCGTTGATGGATGATCCAGTGTGCAGACCTTACCTTTCTTTACAGAACAGTTTCCATGCCAGGCAGTGATGCAGCCAGTCACCATGCCCTTGGTGGTCCTTCAGAGTGAATTTAACTGTCACAGAATTCTGAACAGTGTTTGTGCCAAGTTTGGTGCGGATGGTAACAGTGTGCCGCTCATGTCTGGATCGTGTTTGTGATGTCCACCATCAGTCCCATAGGCATCCGTCCGTCAGTGGGACCATGGGTTGCGCCTGAGTGGTCATGTTTTCTTGCAGCGGCGGCTGTGGCTGGACAGCCCTGTGGTCTTTAGTGCAGTCGGCGCAGACAGAATGAGAGGGGACTGGCACTGGAGTGGGGGCTGCTTCACGCAGTTTCCTCTTCTGTCTCTTCGCCTGCAGCAAAGAGATGTGTCTCTCCTCGGCACGGCGAGTTCCTGCAGCGACTGTCTGCCTCCAAACGCCACGGTCTTTTGCAGCTTCCTCCCGGTTGTTGTGGTCAATGCCTGCCTGCTTCATATCACGTCCTTAAAGCGCAGGCATGGGCGACCAAGAGGTCTGGAACATATAGCTTTTCTACAAGCTCACAATGTGCCAGGGGCTTGTGGATCGGCTATTTTGCCATAAATACAGGAGTGCCTTCAATTTAGCCTTGGGCACACAAAAGGCACAGAGTTAAACTAAGCCATTACTACAAAAGCCCCTAAGCAACCACCATCAAGAGTGACGATAATGAAAGCCTTGCAGGTTGGAAGTCCCATTTGATCTGTGCAGCACACAGTTGGATTCGTGGGCTACAATTTGCATGTCATTTCTGAAGTTGGATGAATTTGCGGGGTACTGATATTTTCTTAGGATATAATAAGAGCCCTTGTGACATGCTGTCACCGCTGTCACATATTATGTATATTTTGATAGCTTATGCCTCAACATATGTCATAATTGTACACATAACACTTCAGCCTATATGGTTCACACGCAGAGAAGCCTGAGTGAAGAGGTCACTAAATAAGCCTAGAGACAGCTGTTACTAAACTATTGCTATTTCAGTTAACTTTCTCACAGTGAAGATCCCTCGAGAAGATATCGGAGTTATTTACGAGGCGACCTGAGAAAACAGAGCCTTTTATTAGGGGTGTAATTAACTCCACAGGGGTCTGTGTGAACTATTAAATCTTGGTTGCAATCTATAGTTAGTTTCAGCAGTCAGAGCTCATCTTTGGGACAAACCATATATACTCTGTTTGTCTGTCATGAATACAACATCTCTTTGGCAAATATGCATCTAGAACTAAGACTCATTACATGTTGTAAACTATGTCCTGTATATTTGATATGGTACATATATTTCATTCTTATTGGTGACATAATAGTTACATGTGTCATTTGTTGTTAGTCCCTGTTAAGGCTCTTGCGTGTCACTCAGAACAGCCCTGATTCACTGATTGGTCAAGTAAAGCAATGACACTTTAGGTCCCACCTCCCATGTGAGGAGGAGGGAGTTTTAAGTTTCTACAGTAGGCCTATAAAGACGATACGCTTTTGTTTTTACGTTGTGACAGACAGATACCAGTTGATTCGAAGTGACTTTGTCGTGTGTGTCTCCATTTTCTCGTGGGCCGTTGATCCTACGGCCTTGTAAGCTGAGTGTGTCTGTATCAATAAACTGCGATACAACATTAGACTGAAAGAAAACTTCTCTGCCTGATTCATTGAGAGGGTGGCCACACCGTTGTCCTGCATGCACAGAGCCGTCGATCCAGATTCATCACCTGTGTATGCTTAAAGAGTGAAGAGAGACTGGCTGTGTGCATGTGTGTGTAAACTGTAAAGAAGGTGCTAGTGTATTAGGTGTCATCCAATGGCCTTTGTAGTGCCCTTAATGCTAGCCTCAATGTTGCTATTGTCACAGAGGATTAGTAGAGAGAGGGAGAGGCAGTTGTTCAGGGATTAGGGGGGAGAGAGAGAGAGAGAGAGAGAGAGAGAGAGACACACACAGAGAGAGAGAGAGACCGAGAGAGACAGAAAGAGAGAGAGAGAGACCGAGAGAGAGAGAGAGAGATAATCAGAATGTGGAGGAATAAGGAGCACAAGCAGGGCGAGAGAGGCAAAGTCTGTACATTCACTCTGTGGGGCGTTGGAGTGCACTGTTGTGTTGTTATGGAGACAGAGCATTCAGTGTGTTCCCATCTAGTACACACTGGACACTGTGGGAGAACTCAGAGCACACACAAACAGAAGCCCCGGCTAAAGAGACAGTTTGTCGAGCATCGGAACGCCACATTTGTTTACATTTTCTTTTATTGCTTTGTAATTTCAGCCTGCTGGAGTACATTTGTTCTCTGCATCTGAACTAATAGGAGCTACCAGTACCACAACTCAGCTCAGCTTATATTGGCACATCACAGGTTTCCAGGCATAAAAGAGGGTGAAATCCTTTGTCTGTGTGTGATTAAAAAAGCAGTGGGTAGCAGTAGCTCCATCCTACAGAATATTAGAACATTGACCAACATGGTATTAAAAAGGTCTTGAAAGACCAGGTAATTATGTAACTTTAGAAATGTGCAGTTTGGGAATCACATGTCTAGTGTCTATACCTTCCGCTAATGCAATTTGTAAGTTCTTTGTAATTTGAAAATTAATACATCATTCTGCACCCAAGCTGCCTCACCCTGATGACAGCCCTCTAATTCCTAAGTGGATAACAGGAGAGAGGGGGGGGGGGGGGGGGGGGGGGGGCTAAAAACAGAATAATGTGGGGGACCTTGACATGAACAAGTTTTAAAACAACTGGCGAAGGAGATAAGGAGGAATAATAGAGATACAGACACGGAGAGGGAAAATATAGATCTGAGGTCAGCGACGGTTCAGAGCAGAATAAATTGAGAGAGAGAGAGAGAGAGAGAGAGAGAGAGAGAGATATCATGGTGGAGGAAAAGCAGCAAACTGACCAAGGACCCCTGGAGAGAGAGAGCGAGAGAGGTACATTATAGCTGACTATAGTGGTGTGTTGCTGGAGAGAGACGGAGATGCAGGTCAGAGGTGGTGCTGGCCATGGTAACAAAGTGCATATAGACCAATTCAGAACGGGTCTCATGGTCGCAGTTTACGTATTTCCTGTAGCGGAGCCGGCATAGCTGCGGGGTAAACCTGTGTCTACTACTACATTGAATGGTAGAGTGACTGATGTTAGTCTGCTCAAACATTACTCCTTTACCTGCTTTTTACTAACACTAACATTACATGTGAATGAATACTTTAAATGCTTTGTATGAGGTATAAAATACAGCAGTCTTGTGTTCATAAAACGGAAAGATTGGGTATTGGGTAAGACTGACGTTATGTATGTTTCAGGACCTTTCACTGCTTTGTCTCATCCATTACTCTATGGCTCTGGTCTCAGCCACCACGGTGGATATTTTGACTTTACTTTTTTTTTTAATGTTGCCACTACTGTTGGAGCATGCAGCCATAAACTACACAGGTTCATCCCGATGTTCTGGGCATCTTTGTAATGTTAGTGTTAGTAAAAAGCAGGTAAAAGAGTAACGTTTGAGGCAGACTAACATCAGTCACACTACCATTTCACTGTAGTAGAAGAGGTGCAGGTTTACCCCGCATGTCGGCTCCGCCTACAGGAAATACGTAGTCTTTGTTTTACTGTTCACAACTGAAAATTTGAATTACTTGACCATGTTGAGAATCCTCACCTGTTTCACCTCATTTGAGTGCACATTACCAAAAAAGAAAAAAAAACATTTTCACCCTAATGTGTGTGTGTGTGTGTGCTACAGCTGCGCCCTCTGGTGGCGGGCGGGTGGTGTCACAGCGGGACAGACAGACACACACACACACACAGACATGATCTGCAGGATCTCATAGTTAGTGCTCAGTGCATTCGCAATCACTGCGTTCGCAACATGCTCAAAACGAGCCACTTCGCGCCACGTTTGAAGCTTGTGGATCTGCTAAATTGATTGGCATTCATAAAATATCGACATACATACAAACTCCTGAGTCAAATGTTTGCATGGGGAGTAAGAGTGCATACACTTAATAAGAGACAGTGTTGTCTGAAACCGTCACAGAGGCAGAGGAGAACACAGGGTTAAAAGCTGGGTCATTGGGGGCGTTATCTCACGTAGCCAGACAACTATTCCACAATCCCCGAATGCATATAGTATAGAGCATAGTACAGTAAAGTCTGGAACTACACCTCCCAAAATCCAAGTAAGGAAGCTGCCGTTCACGAAAATATATATTTAAAAATATCTTTGCATTTTATAATTTTTTATTTCCTTTTCTGCTAAGCAGAAAGCTATATATGTGATTTCTATTTATATTAGGATGAATTTGCGCGACTGTAAAGACGAAACAGAAGTGGGGAAGAGGCTCCACTTCTGCTTTATATTTTACTCATGATAGATCTTCCGTTGCTCCAGACTGTATGATGGAAGCATTCGGAAATTGTAAGAGGCAACAGTCTGGTAACGTGAGACTAGTGGGGGCGGGACCATCAAGGCCACCTTGGCCACAGAGCTCATAAAGGTTCTGCAGGGCAGAAGGCCAAACTGAGGAGGCAGGGCAGCCATGACCCGTCCTACCATGACATTCCTGCCCAGTCTCAAACACAGCATGAAGATTATAGACAATTATACTATACCTCCCCCACCGTACAAGTTTCATCCAGGAAGGTTAGGTCAGGTAAGGGCAGATCGACAATTCATCATTCACTGGAAATAAAGATGACCTGTCCTCACCATGCAGAGATAACTGAACAGAAGAAAGAAAGGTCAACCTCTCAGGCAATCAAGAAGTGGGATTCTACTTGAATGTTAACAAGATTCTCACTTTGCCTGAACTTTTACTGTGACATTGTGACACGTACACTGTGACACGTACTCTGTGACAGGCAGGAAACACTGTGAAGGTGCCAGACGCTGGTGCTGCTTGTACTGTAATGCAGGGTTTACAGCATTGACCTAGACGTCCCAGTGAAACGCTGTGGGTTCATAATTATCCACCATGGGTTCTGTCATAGTGTACATAACACCAATTTTATCCAGACAGGAGAGAAACCCATAAGTGTTTTTGTGTGTGTGCCACACAAAACGTAACTTCACTCACTTCACACGTGATTTACTTTTTTTAATTTATTTTGTTTGTTTGTATCAGTGTTCCAGTTCCAATTTTGTCCATTCAGTTTTTGTTTGTGTTTCATCACTTCCAATTCCACTTGTTTATCCTGTAGCCTGTCATTTATGGGTTCTCTATCCTGATTTGTATCCCCTCCTGAATATAGTCATTAGTATTAGTCAATAGTAAAATGTAGAGCTACTTCACAGTGATTTTAATAAAACAATATCATTTACACCCCCTTTAAGACCACACGCACGCCCACACGTGCACGCACACACAATTACCTGACAAAATGTCCACATACAGTAAGTTCCATAATTAGGCCTATAGATGTCCATGTAAGTTCCATATTATGCTGCTCTCTCTCTCTCTCTCTCTCTCTCTCTCTCTCTCTCTCTCTCTCTCTCTCACTCTCACACACACACACACACACACACACACACTGACACACACACACATACACACAATGTGTTGAACTCTCCACTGTATGGGACTTCATCACTGTCTCTCTTAGACTTGGACGAAAAAATAAAAATAACACAAAAAAGGTGATTACACGCTTCATATATTCGCTTCTCTGCTCATTTGCTGTTAAATGGCTGGGAAAGAAACAAAGGAAGTATATTCTTTTTAATGTCACTTTCTTTACTCAGGTGCATTCAATAAGAATAAATATTCCATTATGCTAGTATGGGTATGGGATCAGCAACCCCTGAATCACTGGATCTCAACGTGAGGAATGCAGACCCCAAGGGGCGTATTCATTTTTATTTTTAATTATTTTTTAACAAAACAAATACAAGACAAAACTTTTCCCACTTTTTATCGAACTTATCCTCTTGTAGTCTAAGTATGAATGATAGTTTTTCCATAACATACAGTTCCTCAGTAATGTCCATCCAATGTTCTTTCGTTTGTGGGTCCTGTTGGTACCAGCGTCGTGTGATCGCTTTTTTACTTGTTGCTAAGAGGATCTTGATTAAATATTTATCATGTACTGTATTAGAAACTCTTCAGGGATATTTCCCAGCAATAAAAAGGAACAAGTCTGAGGTATCTTAAAACACAGAATGGTCTCCAAGGTGGAATGGATATCCTGCCAGTATTTCTGAATTTAAGTCCAGAATATATGAGCGTGGCCCGCCTCCTTGTGGCCACACTGTCTCCAGCATGGCTGTTCTGTTTTCAATTGTCTTGACTTAATTTTAGGTGTTCTCATCTCATTAGGTTCTTCCAACAGAATTCTCTCCACATTCTTGAGTTGGTGGAGGTAATTTGTGTTTTGCACATATTTACCCATTGCTCTGTAGTGATGATAATCTCCAATTATTTTCCTGAATTAGTTTTAATGTACTCTGTGGAGTTAGTCCTAGCTGAAACCAAGGCATTGTATACACTAGACACTGCTCTTTTGGACTGATGCTTATATGCCTGTATAAAAACCTGTATGAGATCATTTGAGGCCACCGGCTCGGAAGCTTTCACCTCCATGAAGTACTCTCGTACTTGAAGGTATCTAACAAAGTCCTTGTTATCTATACACATGCACATATTTTTCAGTTAAGGAACAACATTTCAAAGAATGTTAGTAGACAAAAACCCAATGAGATTTTTTTTGAGAAAAGAACAGGTAGGTCTAGCCCCCCCCCCCCCCCCCCCACACACACACACACACACACACACACACGCAAACACACACACACGCACACACACACACACACACACACACACACACACGCAAGCACACACAAGCACACACATACACACACACACGTACACACACACACTTCTGAGTACCTCTCTCCCTCTCATCATGAAAAGTGGAGCATTTTACAGTGAGAGTAAATGAAACATGTAATGACTGGATCAAGTCTATTTGAAGCTAATGATCTAGAGAGAGACGGAGAGATCTAGAGAGGGGGGGGGACTTTTATTTTTAACCAAATGGCAAGTCATACAATCTGCATATGACCGTAATCTCTCGTGCGTGCATTCGTTTCAGACATCTGTACAGTATGTGTTGCTGTGTTCTCATTGATTTTGGCATCAACCAATCAATCAATCAATCAACCAATCAATCAATCAATCAACCAATCAATCAAGCTTTATTAAGAATGCATGGTCCATATCAACATAATCACGCCTCAGTGTGAAGTGAGCGGTGCCTTTGCTGCACCCACTAATACGTATTTGATGATGACGTATAATGATGACCCACATGACGTCACAGGGGGTGGATAGTGAATTTAGCAATTTTGCAATGGCAAAATGACATTTAGCTACCATACATAGATAGCAACACACTTAGTCCACTACTCTCATGCAAACCATACGTAAAAGACCTGGGCGTCACGCGTCATACTAGACTCAAACCTCAAATTCGACAGACAGATAAACTCCGTAGTAAAAGGGTTTTTCCATCTCAGACAAATCACCAAAATAAAGCCCTTCCTCTCCACACCTGACTTGGAAGAAGTCATCCATGCCCTCATCTCATCAAGACTCTCTCTACTCAGGAATTACCGCTATTGTCTCTCTCCAGACTAAGACTCACTCTACTCAGGAATTACCGCTATTGTCTCTCTACTCAGGAATGACCGCTATTGTCTCTCTCCAGACTACAAGACTCACTCTACTCAGGAATTACCGCTATTGTCTCTCTACTCAGGAATGACCGCTATTGTCTCTCTCCAGACTACAAGACTCACTCTATTCAGGAAATACCGCTATTGTCTCTCTCCAGACTACAACTCGTCCAGAATTCTGCAGCTAGACTTTTGACCGGCACCCGTAGACAAGAACACATCACCGCCGTCCTAGTTTCCCTTCAGTGGCTGCCTGTAAAATTCAAAAAGGTTTTAATGTTTGTTTTTAAAGCCCTTCATGGTCTGGCACCTCCCTATATATCTGCCCTCATCACTCCCCCAGACTCCACTAGGGCACTCAGATCAGCAGACCAGATGGTCCTGAAGATCCCTCCCACTCACCTGAAAACAAAAGGCGACTGGGCGTTCTCGGTCGCTGCACCCAGACTTTGGAACGCCCTGCCGCTAGTTGTGAAAGCTGCACCTTCTATGGACATATTTTAATCTTGTTTAAAAACACACATGTTCTCCCTGGCCTTTTAACACCATATGCCCTCCCCACGTTTTAATCATGTGTTGCTGTGCTCTCCCAATTCTACAGTTTTGTTCTGTACTTATTTTATTTTTACTCGTGAAAAACATGCATTTTTCCTACTGTATATGTTTGTTTTTTATGCTGGCCAGCACTTTGGTCAACCTTGGTTGTTTTAAATGTGCTCTTGAAATAAAATTGACTTGACTTGACTTGACTACATAAATTATAGACACCCAAACACACAGTCAAGTGTTGGAGCGGTTATAGCACTGCTCAAAAATAGCGAAGGCGAAATCATAAATTAATTGGCTCCACAGTTTAGAGACAAACCTGACTGAACTCAATACAGGGTTAGTCAGAATACTGCTCCGTGCAAAAAGCTTTCAATAGTGTGGACTTCACAGAAGCTGAACACTACTACTAAACTACTACTAATACTAAACACACAATCATGTTAGCTTGTCTTCCTTACTTATAAGCATGACAATGTCATCTTTGCATTGACAATGATGCCACAGACTGAGCCATGTTGATACATCATCTCATTCTCACAATTTGTCTTCAATGTTTGTGTTCACACACCCTCAAAGCTCAACATACAGTAGGAGGGCCTAGCACCCTTCAAAAATAAATACAATTAGAACTGCACTCTGTCGAGTGCCTACTTGCTTGTTGCACTAGTGCGCAAGCAGAGCATGCAAGTACTGTCGACCGCTACAAACTACACAGTTTCTCTGTGAAAGAACGTTTGAAATATTGCATTATTAGGTTTAGCTATTTGCTACGTACCTAGTTTTTGGAGGTAAAAAAGTAGTATCTCAATGATGACGTTTTAAAGATGTGGATTAAAGGACCCAATGCCAGGGTGTAATTGGTTTTTGATGGTGACGTAATGACGATATGTTTTATTGTCGGGAGGATTAAAGGTAATGCCCCTATGTATACATGTATACAGTATGCATGTATGTAATCTGACAGCGCTGCCATATCAAGCACAAGTAGTCATTACATCATACGCTGGCATGGCGCATACGCATCAAACGGCGACATGGACGAAAACTATTACTTGTGCACTCTGCTTGCGCAAGTAATTATATAGTGACAACCACTATCCAACTGCGGTTTGAAACTTCCTAAATATGGCAATGCCTGACGTGACACCATAGTGCTGATGTCATAGACTGGCCTCCAATTACTTGTGGTGATGTACATGTCCCCTCCATGTTTAATATGCTCCTTGATGTTAATCAAGGGAGTAGGTATAGCGACGGATATTCAATAAGTAGGGTTCTGTACATTAGACAGCTCCAGCAGGGTTTGATGGGCAGGCAGAGAAAGACCTTGGTTTCTGGTGAACGCACTCCCCTACCGCAGAAAGACAAGAAGCACACTGCATTGCACCGCAGAGGGAAGAATAAAAATAAGGTTGACCTCCGCTATGTCTTTATCATCTCCCTTATTGGCCTTTGTATCTTGCGTCTCATTTGGGTGTTCTATCTTCAGCACTTGCGTTCTGATATGGCCAAGCGAGTGGTGACCCTTCACCCATCACCCCGTGTTATTGATGCCAACAGCACCAGTGCTGCGGTCTCCCCTGAAAGATTCTGGGGGTCATACAGGCCTCAGGTATACTTTGGCATGAAAACCAGGAGTCCCAGATCTACTGTCACAGGTCTGATGTGGATGCGTCAGTTCCAGGACATGGACGTGAACCTGAAGCATACCTGCGAACAAGGAGACCGTCTACTAAGCTATGGCTGGCTGATGCATGATGGCCTCAGCTTCGGTGTCCAGGAGATCCGAGACAGCAGCTTCACCCTGATCACAGAGTTTGTCAAGAGGGGTGGTGGGGACCACGGCGGGGATTGGACCTGGAGGATCACTGCTAACCAGGACAGTTCCGTCTCCCAGGCGCCAGTAGTTTCTCTGATGTTCTATGCGGCAGCAGACACACAGGGCTCCCTGGAGACCCACATAGAGGGGAAGGACCACCTGAGTTCCATCACAGGGTTCTCGGAGGAACTTGGTAACTTCAAGATCACCTTCCACAAGCCTGTTGCCGGGGAGTCCTCCAGTGTCAAATACGCCAGATACAACTACCTTAAGACTGTCTCTCCTGGTTTGGAGAAGTTGACTGATATTGTGAAGAGCAGTCTGAGCCACAGGTTTGTCTACCACCCCCCTTCCAGTGAGGAGAGACGTTACATTGGCCTGGATAAGCCCATCCACCACCAGCACCAACAGCAACCAGCTGCTGACACCCGGAAGGAGAGTGACTTTGTGGTTCACCAGGTGACTGTCCAGACTCCGTTCCAGATTGAAGTCCTGTTTGAGTCCGGAAGCTTCCACGACCGGCCCAACCAGCTGGCGGGTGCCACCATGACCGAGGAGCTAGAGAAGAGGAAATCTGCTTTTGATGTAAAGTTTGAGAAGACCTTTGGCCTCGAGAGCAAAGGCTTTGGCCCGGCTCAGGTGAAATTCAGCAAGGCAGCCCTCAGCAACATGCTGGGTGGGATGGGCTATTTCTATGGTCAGTCGGTGGTGCAGTCACTCCATCACAAATACCCTCTTCTATACCCTGAAGGTGCATTATTCACAGCGGTACCGTCCCGCTCCTTCTTCCCTAGAGGGTTCTTGTGGGATGAGGGTTTTCACCAGCTGCTATTGAGCAAGTGGGACCCCCAGGTGACACGTGAATCCATCTCCCATTGGCTGGACCTCATCAACATTGACGGCTGGATCCCCCGTGAGCAGATCCTTGGAGATGAGGCTCTAAGTAAGGTCCCTGCTGAGTTTGTGGTCCAGCAAAATGAGAACGCCAACCCCCCCACCCTCTTCCTGGTTCTTCAGGAGCTCATTGAGCAGTTCTCCTCAAACCCACATGACGCGTCATCTCGGGAGACATTTCTGTTCCTCCGAAGGCTCTACCCAAGGCTCAAAACTTGGTTTGACTGGTACAACACCACACAGTCAGGACCCCTGCCCAACTCGTACCGCTGGCGCGGACGTGACAATGACACCAATCTCTTCCTCAACCCCAAGACGCTGACGTCTGGGCTTGATGATTATCCACGAGCCTCCCATCCCTCGACACACGAGCGCCACGTGGATCTACGCTGCTGGATGGCTCTGGCATCAGGTACCATGGTTAGCATCGCACGGCTCCTTGGAGAACCCCACCACGAGTATGAGCAAACCCACCGAGTGCTGAGCGACAACAGCCTCCTCGATGAGCTCCACTGGTCCGAGCAGCTCCGTGCCTTCAGTGACTACGGCAACCACACTGAGGCAGTGTCCTTGCAGCAGGAAAAGGTATACGTGCCTCCTGGGAAGCCACGGCACCAGTTCCCTGTGGAGCGACTGGTGCGCTCAGTCCACCGTGACCCTAAACCACAGTACGTAAATGCTTTTGGTTATGTCAGCTTGTTCCCCTTCCTGCTGCACGTCCTCGAGGCCAAGTCCTCCAAGCTGGAACACATCCTAAGAGACATGAGGGACCCGGACAAGTTGTGGACTCCCTATGGCCTCCGCTCACTCTCCAGGGCGGACCCGATGTACTTGAAGTGGAATACGGAACATGACGCCCCTTACTGGAGGGGCCCCGTATGGATCAACGTCAACTACCTGGCCGTGAGGGCGCTGCACCACTACAGCAAACTAGAAGGGCCTTATCAGGAGGAGGCAGCTGTCCTTTATCGGGAGCTCAGGACAAATATCATCGACAATGTTTACAGACAATATGCTAAGACGGGGTATATCTGGGAACAGTACGACGATGGCACCGGCAGAGGTCTAGGAAGCCATCCATTCACAGGCTGGTCAGCCCTGACTGTTTTAATAATGGCTGAACAGTACTACTGATACTTTAGATCTCACCCCTAGTCTTTGTTTTAATCAATAGCATCCCTATTATGGCATAAACATTTGGCAAAAATAGTCAACCTACAAGCTCACAACGCGTTTCACATGCCTTAAACAACAAACAGTGTCCACATCTAAGAAGAGACCTTGAGCTCTTGCTCTATGCAGGATTCATCTCTTCAAAAATGGAATATCTGAGATCGAAACTGGAAACCAATTGCAGAACAGCTCTCTTGTTGTGTTTTCCATCAGGGAGTGATGCATGCTTTATATCTAGGTGTGATCTCATTCGTTCACATGCACTGTGTTACAGACAGAGCACATTTTTGGAGTGGATGTAAAGACATGCATTCTACGTATATTGATATTGTACATTATGTAACCTTACTGAATTGCGTTACTACACAATGGATGGAACAGACAATTCATAATTGATAATTTGAATATAGCATGCCTTCTATATTGACTTAAAGATGTAAAATAACTGGTGCGTGCGTGCGCGTGCATGTGTGTGAGAGAGAGAGTGAGAGAGGGAGGGGGGAGAAGCAGGGAGAAGAGTGTACTGTATAGCAGAAATAGATGGTTGTGCAAAACACAGAAGGGGATGCTAACAGAGGTTATGATTAGATGAACATTGATTCAAATGATTTCTGACTGCAGGATTCCAAATGGTTGGCGTCAGACAACAGCAGGCTGTCAGCGACACCAATCAACAGCTCTATCATAGCCAGAGTACCAAAGGATGGAGACAGATTACTTGGAAATTGCTTAATTCAACTCAATAAACACATAGGGTTGCAGAATAACAAGAGTTCAGGGGAGAGGTCCAAAAAAACAAAAAAACATTCTTTAAAGATACAGACTATATATAAAGCAGACAGAGAGCAAGTGACGTGCCTCAGTGATTCATTTTCAATGAGAGGTGGGCAATTATTTGGGATGCGCAGAGAAATTGAGGGGCGGAAACGCAAGTGGGCACGGTCCTGTGAAATTATCAGGACTGGATTGTGTTCAGCTGTTTTTCTCCACACTACGCATCTGCAGTACTACAGGCAAAATTGGCAAATGTGTTCAGGACTAATAATCATAAAAAGGTGCGGGACACAATGAAATCTATGACAGGAATGTCAGCCCCAAACAAACCTATCACGACAGACAATTAACTTGGCCTTGCTGACGACCTAAACACTTTTTTTTGCCAGATTCGAATCATTGGACAATTCTTATAAGTGCACTGATATACTTAAGGCTGTAACACCTGCCCCCCTCAGACAGAATTATCATCACCGAGGAGGATTTCAGTGTACTAACACAAGGAAAGCCAGTGGACCGGTGTGCAGTGCAGTTCTCCTTAAGAATTTTGCATCTGAGTTGGGTCCAGTGTGGCAACCAATATTTCAAACCTCTGTAGACACACACACAATTCCTCTGTCTTGGAAAACCTCACACATAAAGCCATTACCCAAAATCCAATGTTCAAAAGCACATAAGGATTATAGACCCATAGCCCTCACTTCAGTGATTATGCAATGACTTGAAAGAATACTTTTACAACATCTTGTTAGTATAATAGGATGCGGTTGTCACACTGGTCAACTTAATTATGAAACACCTAGATAAGTCAAATAAGAATTATGGAAGGGTGCTGTTCTTAGACTTCTCTTCAGCTTTCAATACAATACAGTCTGACATACTAGTGTCAAAGATGGTACAGTTGGAACTGAATCCATACTAAATTCACTGGCATGCTTCCTTTCTTACTAACAGAGTACAGAGGGTAAAAGTGAACACAAGCCTCGCTTCAGCATTAACTACGAATGTTGGGGCCCCTTAGGGGTATGTAATCTCAGCCGTAGGCCTACTTTTCACCCTTTATACTGACAGCTGTCATACTGAGTAATGTCTGTCTTTTTGTCTTTTTTGAAAAACATTTTTGAATAGTTCAACTAGCCAATCTACATTGACACATTGTGAGCTTGTAGACTGGCCATTTTAACTACCGGTATTCAAAAATGTTTTGCAAAATAGTAAAAAAAAGGCAAAGAAGTGGAGCCTTAGTTTTCCAGCATACAATAAGGTCAGACTGAAGAGGT
This sequence comes from Protomyctophum parallelum, assembly GCF_964188405.1. Taxonomy (NCBI): domain Eukaryota; kingdom Metazoa; phylum Chordata; class Actinopteri; order Myctophiformes; family Myctophidae; genus Protomyctophum; species Protomyctophum parallelum. Next base: position 18,280,777 of record NC_139702.1, on the reverse strand, counting down.
CTTTTGTCCATCAATCAATAATCAGGATTTTGGCCAGGACTAGACTGAGCTGTGGACATTGCTCTCTGCCCTTATGTTTATATGTATGTAACTGTATTTTATTTTTATATGTGTATGTATACAAGGCCGCTGGGTCGCAAAACGAATTTCAGTGCAAACTGACAATAAAGTACTACAGTATATCACTATATCATAACAGACAGACAGACAGACAGACAGACAGAACACGGGTTACTTGAGGGTTACTTGAGGGTCACAGTCAACACTTGGCTCTGTAGCAGATAGGAACAGACCATCATCACTGTACACTCGATATATCTTCTTCCTCTTCTTCCACTTCCTCACCATTACACCCCCGTCTCATCACCACCTCACAACCACCCCGCCCCCGCCCCCCAGGCAGATCATTTGGAAAGGATTTTGTGCACCCCTTCATCCCGTCTCCCGTATACGCCTCCTATCCCTCCATCCATGTGTCTTAATAGGGTTTCATCTGGGGACAGAGGGGCCGTGGGAGAGGATTTTTCACCCAGGCAAAGGTAATGCAATCGTGGAACTTGGCTTGTGACCTAAAAGTTCCTAGATCAAATCCCTGGGCTGAATATGGTGTTCTCTCCTCTCCATCCATAATGACATTGCAGTGGCCGTTAAAACGTGGGCGTTAAAATATTTGCCTGCCGCAGATGACTCCCCATCCCAGAAGTCCTAAAACTGTAGGACTCTCTGCTGCAACACTTTTTTACATCCTCCTTACAACATTACACACAGTTACATTGTAAACTCTGTTCTCTACGTCAAGAGACTCACACTGTCGTGCCACATTCACTCGGAAATTCGGAATTGGTGTTGATCGAGGAAAGCTTTTAGATTCAAGAGGATGTATTTGTCATCAACAAATGTGCCATGCTCCACAGATTAGTAAGGCTATCAGACAGCAGTGCAAGTGAGCATGCATCAGAGTGTGCCTACTGTGCACACGTATCAGAGAATGCACGCGTCAAAAAATAATTTGTTTCGGGTTCGGGCTCGGGCTAATCAATTGAGGACCCTTGACGGGCTAGGGCCGGGCCAACTTGAACACCACAGGCCACAAGTTTTAGGCCAGCATAGGGCTGTACTCGGTGCATGTTCATGCCGGTTTGTTTGGCTCTGCTCAAGGCTTCATTATGCCAGCAGTGAAAGCAGCGATAGTTTTGGGGAGACGGTGGCTCAGGAGTCTCAAGTCTCAAGAGCCAATCTCCAGGAGATACAAACACCTCTGAAATTGCTCGCTCTCTAGTGACGGAATGAGCCGTGGTTGTTGCTAGGCAGCAGTGTTGGAATGTACTGGAGGCTTAGAATTATTGTATTTCAAAGCAAATTATCATACACAGCCCCTCTTTTTGAGGGGCGCTAGCCCCTCCAATGAATGGGTTTTGAAAACATGTCATATGGCAACAAAGTCTTTGGACTTTTACAATAATCGTTTGCCAGTCAAGTTGGACTTTTAATTATTGTTTGTTTAGAGTACTAGATGACATATATAAATACATATTGTCATCGGTTTCGTTGTATACAACCAGTAAGACGCCTGAGGTCACGTGCATGCATCCGCCTGGGTGACAGCAGACTGCTGGGCGAGCGCTGGCACTTTGGCATGGAGCGTGTCTTGAGTGTACAGGATTTGATGAGGTCAGATCAACATATGGAATGTCAGAACAGGTCAGCTCCATATATGGAGATCTAAGGGGCAGTGTCTTGAGTGTGCAGGGTTTGATGAGGGCCCAGGTAGGGCCGGGCCTTAATTGTCAGGCTTGTTGAGAACTCTACTTTTCACCGGCTGCTGGGCACGGCTGCACTAATAACTTTGGGTTGGGCCTAGAGTTTAAATGGGCAGGTATCAGTCAAAACGGAGACATCCTGGTGCTACCTGCACAGCACGGTGCTGCTGCGAGCGAGCCGAAGGGAGAAACTCTTCTCTATCCTCCAGTCCGTGGCGTGGGGTGGTGGATTAATAAAATAACGACGAATCATTACGCTGTCTGACACAAACACATTGTTACAATTCAGAAGCACTTTTTATTAAGAAAACCCGATTCTGACGTTAGTAGATTATGTTTTGATTGTTTTCCTCTTGGACATGCGTTTGTGGGCACCGTGGCAGGTTATTTAATATAGTATTTTGATAGCTCCGGGGCGTCAGGTCTTACCGGGTCGGAGCTCCGGACTGTCCCGGCCCACTTTCACCATAGAGTATTAAAAGGATAGAGACTGAACTGGCGCGAAGCTCCGCCCCCTCCGCTATTCATGTCAGTGGAAGTTGCTCAGTGGCGTTTTGAAGCACCCGGAAGGCTGCCGGAAGGACCGTCTATTTCTGCATTTTTTCGCTGATTCAGCATTTAGGCACCAGATTTTGGTGCCCAAATGCGGAAGTGCAGCTGGGCTTTAACATTGATCGCTCGGTTGCACGGGGTTTCCTCGTCATGAATCCACGGGTCCGCCTGCAGTCCTTCCTCCTACCACTAGGGCCCAGCGCTTCAACATTGGAGTGCCTAGCTGGCCCCTTGACTTTCACCCCTGGGCATGCCTAACAAATAACTCCATATATGAGCATACATTAAGGGGACACAGCTGACATCACACAAGGCGTCTGCCCGGGCCAGACTCCATATTTGGGCATGCCTAAATACGGCTTCGTCCCACTGACTTCTGACATGATTCTGACATCTGCATAGACTCCATATTCACTCATCCCACCCTGTACACTCAAGACATGCTCAGTACATGTGACCTTGCCCTTTAGGGCGAGGTCGCATCTCGCCCTCAGGCTTCTTGCTGGTATACGTTAGATTAGATTAGTTTACAAGCTCATAAGATAGACACCAGAAAGCGATTCACCCGGCAGCATGCAGAGTGCTCAACTTGCAGGAACATTCCCTAAGGTCAAAGCTGCAGAACAGTTTGGACTACCTTTAGTATTACAGTATCTAGTGTGAATTCATAATGATTATTTCTGCTTTACCCTTCACCCCAACTGTTATGGCCCCTGGCCATATTTAGTATTAGTAGGATGGTTTTGTGTTGGGTTATATGTATGTCTTCAGTCCATGTGGATAGCTGGAGGATTCTGTGAATGTGGAAGAGGCTTGGATGTTGGCTTCATTGCCAATCAACAATAGTAATTGATGATCTGGTCACGGAGGCGTGGCCATGTTCCTTCTCACCTGTGAGGAGCTGATTACCCTCACAGGACTCACCGCTCCTTGGCTGCGGCTCACTGCTCCAAGAGATGGGTCAAATGCGGAGAACAAATTTCACTGCGGTAACGTGTGTGACAAATCGTACGACTTTGACTTTGACTTTGGGTCCACGTGTTGCCGTGACGACGCTGATCTGGTAGGCCCAGCCCTCCCGATAAAAGCCAGTCTGAACCTGACCATCGCTGGGGAAGGAGGCAATCCCCTTACCCCAACCAAACACTTTAACTGACTTTGATTATGATTTGAAACCTTCGGAAAGGATTCCTTTTGGGTTTGGTTGTAGTGTATTGTTGTTTGTTAGCCTAAGTTTTGTTGTTTGCCAATTCAATTCAGTCCATTTTATGTAAACATTTATTCATAAATTCACATTTTTGTACCTAGACACTAAGGTCACATTCTCACCTAATACTTCGGTAGACTCGATGCGAATTGGCGGAGAAGTTGCGATTCTTGCATATTTAATTTGCTGTGGTTTGCCTTCACACTGGCTGTGTCAAGCGCAGCAAGGAAACGAAGCAAGGATTTTATTTTGTATCAATGTGTTCAATTCATAAAATACACAGTGAAAGCTATGGTGTTAAAAAATATATATAATAGTAGACTTTGGACATAGTGTGTGTGTGTGTGGGTGTGGGTGTGTGTAAATTATATATGCAACAAGTTTGGGGAAACAAGTCCTATCCTTCCATATGGTGAGCAGATGGCATGCTCCTTCATCTTGATCACCTGCCGGGATGGACCAAAGTCACACTTAATTACACACAACAGTGACAACACTTAAAAGTTATCCTTTTGTTAGCAAAGTGATCCCCATGTTAAAGATTTAACTGAAGAGGGGATACTGTAGCTACTGTAATTTTGAGCTGACTTTTTCTAAAGTTAGCATGGAAACAGCCCTGTTGGAACTAAAGGATTCCTCGGAGAAACCATAAGTGGAAGGTGACTGGTGAGGGATAGTAAAAAAAACAAAAGAAAACACTGTCTAATTAGCTACAGCATGCAGCTCACTGAATGAGCCTGCCCTCAGCTGTTTCTTGATTAAAAAGTTAGAACAAGAGCTAAAATCATTACAAATTATAACGGGTCACATTCTCTTTGAACTGTGCCTTTGGGAAAACAATGCAGAAGCAATAACTCTGCGTCACTTTTTTAACAAGGGCTTTTGTTACAGTGGGTGAAAGAATGAATGGCTGGCATCTATTCTAAGTTACAGTAAAATAATGTAATAATTAATTTCTACTGTCACTTCTTCTCACTCCTTTCTTTGGTAAATTTGACAAACGGCAGGAACACTTTGGGACAATACAGAGATTTATATTTTACTTGTATTGTGAGGCATCTAACATGTTCTGAAGCAAACTGGCTGTGGCTCAGGAGGTAGAGCAGGTCGTCCAATAATCCATGGGTCGGCGGTTCGAATCCCGGCTCCTCCTGTCTACATGTCCTTGGGCAAGACACTGAACCCCAAATTGCTCCCGATGTGCTGGTTGGTACCTTGCATGGCTTCCGCCGCCATTGGTGTATGAATGTGTGTGTGAATGGGTGAACGTAATGCACAATCTATGTAAAGCGCCTTGGATAAAGGCGCTATATAAATGCACCATTTACCATTTACCAAACTGAACACCACAACAGAGCAGCTCTATACTGACTTAGTCTTATGAGACCATGAATACGTCCCGGTTGGCACTGTAAGTGCACTGCAGTGCATGTCCACCGAACCAGTAATGGCCTTCGATGAAACTGAAACTGATTCCACTCCCTTCTTGGGGAACCTTTAGCATTCAGACCTCTCTTTTGTCTGTGCGAGAGCAGCCCCTGATTGATCAGACGCACTGAAGTCATTGTGAACAAGCTTCAGACGGGAAGGCAAAATGAGCTACAAGCATGCTGTGGGAACGATCCATATTCTCTGTCTTTGTGCATGTGTGCGTGCGTGTTTATCTGACTTTCTTCTCTCAACCAGTGCTAGCAATGAAAACGTGGCTGCTGTAGAACGACAGAAGACTTAACTACAAGAACACTATTCTATCATCTGTGTGTGCATATATATATATATATATACACACACACACACACGCACACACGCACACACGCACACATGCACACATGCACACATGCACACACGTCACACACGCACACAGTTCATGTGCGTGCATGTTAACTGATGGATTCCCAGATTGGTAGCTGTCGCTGACACTGAGGGAATAGACTTGGACCCAAGCTGTTCCAGTGACAATGTCTATTGCATCTTTACTTTGCTCTGGTTCATCTGCTTTTATCAGCTGGTGTCGTTCTGTACATATCTGCAGGCGCAGAGCTGACAAAACATGGTAATAGTCAAACGCTCCTTCACGTGTGTGTGTGTGTGTGTGTGTGTGTGTGTGTGTGTGTGTGTGTGTGTGTGTGTGTGTGTGTGTGTGTGTGTGTGTGTGTGTGTGTGTGTGTGTGTGTGTGTGTGTGTGTGTGTGTGTGTGTGTGTGTGTGTGTGTGTGTGTGTGTGTGTGTGTGTGTGTGTGTGTGTGTGTGTGCGCGCGCGCGCACGTCTGCATAGGAGGAAAGATGGATGGTTTTTAATATAAGATTTTGTGACAGTGCTAAAATGTTCCGATTTGACTGAAGACTATTAGAAATAGCTAGAGGCTGTTTTACAGTACTTTGTGGCTGGGACCAATGCAGAATAAATCACATTAAAACTTTTTTAACCATGTTCATGGGGCCATGCATGTATTGTTATTATACCGAGGTAAAATGTTATGTTAAGCTCAGCTTTAAAGTGCAACCACAACATTCAACAACACAACATAAATAGTAAATACATGTATACAAATCACATTTGTGTGAAGTGACTAAGTGAGGGATGCCTGCAGGACGCCATGCAGATGAAATCTCACGTTTTCAATGTTTATTTAACTGCTGCCCTAAACAAACATTATAGTCCATAGACTTGGCTGCCATATGACGTAATTTTGGAGGGGCTAGCGACTCTCAAAAATGAATTTAAATGTTTTAAAATGCACATCTGGGGGTGAATGGGCTTAGTAGTGTGAGAGCTACGGCCGTTAGCTCCCTCACGTGACCGTCAGCCAATCAGAGATGATGATCAGGCCTCCACTGTCATGGCCAACAGGAGTACCCCAGACACACAGCTGATGACAATCATACTGTCTGAAGACCCATTAGTATACTCGGCCATCCAACTGCATGGGAGGAGAGTTAGTCTAATACAGGTTCATAACATAACTGCTGCTCATGTATAGATATATATATATATATATATATATTAGAAGACATCTACGATAATTCCACATATATATATATATACTATAACAATATCACCATATAAATATATATATAATATTAGCAATAAACATATATATATTTATAAACCAAAATAACACTCATAACTCATAACACTCATAATTAATCATAACCACACACGACCATAGTCGTGACAGTAGAGATTGAACAATGTTTCCAGTAGGGTAGAGATTGAACAATGTTTCCAGTGGGGTAGAGATTGAACAATGGGCTGTCTAGAGGTGTGAAGTCCACTTCCGTTGGGGAGGAAGGGTGACAGCTACAGTAGGGGGCATTTTGACCCTAAACAAATAGGCATGATGGTGTAAGTATGCCTAAATCCATATTTCGAAAATGTTTCAGATTAGAAATAGAGATGATTTGAATCGAATAATTTAGAAAAAGTCATGGAAGGGAAACCTTCTGAAAGCTTCACAGGCAAATATATAATCAACTTCAATCAATCAGGCATTCATATCATATAGGTGCTTTAATGGCATCTAGGGAGTGTGTGTGCAAAATGTGGCATCGACCGGGTTAACGGTGCCGGAGATTAGCTGCACACACACACACACACACACAGAGACACACGGATGGAGTGCATAAAATTCTCTCAAAAATGGATATCTCACAGTCAGTGAAGATGCGCTGTCATTATTCCTGTGGTTTTCTCCTTCTATTTTCACTCTGTCTGTTTCTGTTATTGTTTGAGAGCGGCAGGGACACCTTTTATTCCGTTCCTATATTGAAAATAGCAGTCAAAAGGGAAAAGAGGTTGTCAAGAAAACATTAGTTGTGTTTTATTTTCATTCATATTTATTTGTGTTCTCCAACACATTTTTACAGAACTTTTCATGTATGATGCATGAAACACACAAGGTGGGTAAGATTCTACGAATGGCGTGAAGCAAAAAATGAGTAGACTAGCTTACATCACCGTTTATTATAGTTTCATCAGAATCATACAACATCGACAGGGGAGGCGAAGTTGCCGTGTTAAGAGACCTGAATTAAACTCATGCTTCCTTCAATGCATGAGCAGTGAGCAGACCGCTTCTTATCACCTGACAGGGGTTTTCCATCAGTATATGCCAGGATTAATGCACTTTTTGTGAGGGTATACCTATGGGGAGAACATGCAAACACCACACAGAAAGGCCCTTTCACCAACCCCACCTAGGGAATTGGCACTGCTTTTTCTCTCTGCTTTTGATCTCATTTAACTTCCTTTTTGAATGTTTGAATATGCTTTCTTGGAGGTATTTTGGCTCTTATAATGTCACACACACACACACACACACACACACACACACACACACACTCTGAAGCTGCCAAGCATTAGCATAATAACATGTTTTTAGTTTTAAAGTATTTAAGTATTTAAGCACAAGGCTTTAATACTGTTAGCACATTATTTCAGAACAGCTTATACTGTTCGGAGGAGACCTTTTTCATTTCTGTGAGGGAACTGCAGTTTCAGCTTCACCCAGCTGATGCATGCTCAGAAGATCATGAGATGATAGTATATGTGAGGCTGCTGTAAAGCGGTTCAGTGCCTTGCTCAGGGACCACTTGGACACTAGACATGAGTGGGCCCGGAGGCCCACCAGTGACTCATGAGCAGACCACATGCAGTATCATGGTGCTTTGCAGCCTAGTGCAGTGGTTCTGAAAGCACAATTAGTTAATATAGCAGGAAATCAGTTAAACCGCCCTATTTTAGAATAGCCAAAGCGATCTATACCTGCTCACTGTACCGTTGAATGTGTTTTTTTTTTTGCTTTTTTTTTTTTTTAAATAATTTTCTTCATCCTCACTGCATATTTTTCTAGTTCTGAACTCTCCACCCCCCCCCCCCCCTCCCCCCAACAAAAGTGTGCGAGTGACTGGGGGGAGGTGGGTGGGTTGGCTGGAGTCAATTTGAGTGGAGTGAAGCTGCTCTTTTCTCTTCTGATTAAATGATCAGCTATCTGAGGCACAACGGCGTGAAATTGGCTGACATTTCCCCCCCTTCCTCGCTCTGCCATTGGCCAAATCCTACCTTACATTTTATGGTGAAAATAGCAGTGTGTGTGTGTGTGCCCCCCACACACACACACACACCCACACCCCCACAAGATAGTTTCTGAGGGAGTGAAGGATGTCTTGTCTGGGAACACACACAGACAGATCACAGATGTCCCCATAAGGTCAAGTTTGTGCGGTTTTACTTTCATGTTGGTCCCCGCATGATTAGATATAGCACGCGCACGCACACACACACACACACTCGCACACCAGTGGCTTAGGAGGGTGGGTATCTTGGAATCAGATGGTCCTCCATTCAATCCCCATCGCCTCCTGGCTGCTCGTCAAATATGTCCTTGAGCAAGTTACTGAGCCTCTACATACCTGCTCCAGATGAGCAGGTTGGGCCTGGTTCCCTCCGCCACTGGTGTGAATCGGTGAATGTGACGCACATTGCAAAGCGCTTTGGAGAGAAGCGCTATATAAATGCTCCATTTACCTTCCACACATGCACAGGCTCAGGCACACATGCACGCACGCACGCGCACACACACACACACACACACACACACACACACACACACACACTGCACTTGTGTTCCACAAAAAGAGTTCTCTAATGTACCCTGACTCCCTTGTAACACTTCAGTAGCTTAGCTGAGACTTTTATAACTTTTAAAAACAGCCCAAGGCCTTTTTCCCCTCTTTCATCTCTTTTCTTAGATTCTCTCCATCTTTTAATTTTTTTTAACACCTGCAGGATTCATGGAGCGGTTTAAATCCCATGCTGTCCTCCACACACACACACACACACACACACACACACACGCACACACACACACACACACACACACACACACACACACACACACATAGACAGACAGACAGAATGTCATATTTCAGCATTCTGCACCGTGTCGCCTCCCTAAAAGTCAAGCACTCCCATACCCTTCTCCAACTCGCTGCTAGCCTGCTACCACCCCGTCTCAATGCAACGCTCTCAAAGTTTGAAAACACAGCATCCGTATTGTGGGGAAAACATTCACAGAATATAGCACATCGACAAGCTCACGTGTCACGTGTCACGTGTGGTTTATTAAGCAATATTACACGAGAGGGTGTGCGTTACTCTCCGGACCGAAGGCGAGTTCCGTAATAGTTGGAAAAAGGACCGTTTGGTTCAGATTCTCGCAAATTCGCCAAATTTGGCACAGATGTTGTCCATACCGTACTTAATCATTTTAAGATGGGTGCCAAGATTGGCGCCCCATGGTACTGCCATATTGCACAATCCAATATGGCTGCCACCCGAAAAAAAGCGGAAAGTCATAGAATCATAAATGATACCACTTTTTAGGGAGTTTCTGGGTCGTAGAATCTGATTCTGGTGTTGTTTTAATGATTTGAGGTCAAGATTACCCCTCAAGGTCAAGTTTACTCATCAAAGTTAGTATATAAAGGTAATATTGGGGTAAAATCCAATATTTCTGGTGCGCCATGCCAGATGCTACCCCCAAAAAGTTATTTATTTTCCATTATAAGTTGTAGTTGTATATGTATCAATGTTTCACAACTCAAAACAGTAGATTGTTTATTATAAACAACAAACTAATACAAGTCCAACTTCAACAACAGTAAACAACAGTAGGGGACAATGTAATCAAAATAGTTACTCCGTAAAACTTTCACATTCTTTGTGTCTCCATCCCTTGCAAGGTGTGGAGTTACTGGCTGTCATCTTCATTATTAAGGCACCCACCTTCGCATTTGCAGAGGATTGTGCATCGGACACCGATACGGTGGCATTTGCACCTTCCCATGCATCCCTTGAGGCAGCCACAGCGAACAAGAAGGTCACATGCTGCTGATGCATCACTAAGAGTGGTCCATAGTGGTTGCCATGTGCCAGTGCCATCTTTGTGCCAGCCCCACTCACTGAAGTCAGGAATTTCCTGCTGGACCGAGGTTGCCTGATTCCAGTAGAAACTTGCCTGCAGTAGCGCTCGCTTGACATGCTGGAACAGTGCAGCTTGGGTAGGTGGGAGGTTTTCCAGTGATCTACTTCCAGTGGTGAAGAGGCAATGTCTGGCCTCATTGACACCAGCTGCACCACACCCCTTGCTGTACATGAGCACGACAAATCGTTCAATGTTCAGCATATGCACAGACTCAAGACTTGTTGGTGAGGTCTGGTATGCTTCTCCAGGCTGCCCAAGCTGTCTTCTTGCCACATCCAAGAAACTGGGAAGTTGTGTCACACCCTGTTAAGCTGTGGAAGAGGGGTAGTGCCAATGACTTTGATGGACCGAGATCAGAGTAGATGGTATGGACTGGTATGTCACGATATTTTCGACCAGTACCGAAACCCACCCAGAGCTCGGTTAGGCCAAGGGTCTCGAAAAACCGGATTGCCAAAATGACAACATCGCTGTCTACGGTGCGAACAAAGGCTGTTGTATGACCCTGCTCTGCTGCATGTGCCAGATGCAGGAGGATCCTGGTGTCTGCCTCAGAATGGTTGCACTTCTGTAGTTTTGTGACATCACAAGGCATGTTGGAGAGCACAGTCTCAAAGCGGGTAGTCAGAAGGAGCTTTCCACGCATGTCATTCTTTGAGATCTGTGTGCTGATGAATGAGAAGAGCTCCTTTTTGTTGTCCTCGTTTTTTAGGAAGCCACTCCATTCATGCTTAGGGATTGGAGTGCTACCATCACCGACTTTTGTCCGTGAACCATTCCCACGCCGTTTCTGTGTAAGATATTTTAGGTTATTTTCCTCTGGGTAGTTATCCCATACAGCATCAATGCGTTGGGTACTAGTTGTCATTTGGGCCTCCAGAAATGGTGTAATGTTGAGCAAGACATACTCGCTGAATGTCTTTGCTGTTGTGGGGCGCACCATGTGGATGACTGCTGCCATATCCAACACCACAACGGTAGCTTGTTTGGCAGAAGCTGCATGACCTGTGCTAGCATTGAGGCATTGAAGAATGTCAGACTTTGTCACAGATCGCAGAGACCCTCTGTCCGCCAGGCTCGGTGGCTCTCTCTGATTTCCGAATTGAAAGAAGTCTGTCATGTCAGCATTGGGACGTGACTGGAGTGAAAGGAACAGTTGTGTGATTAAAACCATGTTCTGCTTCTGTATGCCGAATTCATTTCACGAACTGTATTGTATGTGTGAGACATGTGGCTCAACCTAAATGGTTGAACTTCCCAGTTTCTTGGATGTGGCAAGAAGACAGCTTGGGCAGCCTGGAGAAGCATACCAGACCTCACCAACACACTAGTTGCTCTCACTAACACCCCTGACCTCTTCAGTCTTGAGTCTGTGCATATGCAGAACATTGAATGATTTGTCGTGCTCATGTACAGCAAGGGGTGTGGTGCAGCTGGTGTCAATGAGGCCAGACATTGCCTCTTCACCACTGGAAGTAGATCACTGGGAAAACCTCCCACCTACCCAAGCTGCACTGTTCCAGCATGTCAAGCGAGCGCTACTGCAGGCAAGTTTCTACTGGAATCAGGCAACCTCGGTCCAGCAGGAAATTCCTGACTTCAGTGAGTGGGGCTGGCACAAAGATGGCACTGGCACATGGCAACCACTGTGGACCACTCTTAGTGATGCATCAGCAGCATGTGACCTTCTTGTGCGCTGTGGCTGCCTCAAGGGATGCATGGGAAGGTGCAAATGCCACTGTATCGGTGTCCGATGCACAATCCTCTGCAAATGCGAAGGTGGGTGCCTTAATAATGAAGATGACAGCCAGTAACTCCACACCTTGCAAGGGATGGAGACACAAAGAATGTGAAAGACAACATTGTGATCAACCTTTTTGATTTTAGCAAGTTTTACGGAGTAACTATTTTTATGACATTGTCCCCTACTGTTGTTTACTGTTGTTGAAGTTGGACTTGTATTTGTTTGTTGTTTATAATAAACAATCTACTGTTTTGAGTTGTGAAACATTGATACATATACAAGTACAACTTATAATGGGAAAAAAATAACTTTTTGGGGGTAGCATCTGGCATGGCGCACCAGAAATATTGGATTTTACCCCAATATTACCTTTATATACTAACTTTGATGAGTAAACTTGACCTTGAGGGGTAATCTTGACCTCAAATCATTAAAACAACACCAGAATCAGATTCTACGACCCAGAAACCCCCTAAAAAGTGGTATCATTTATGATTCTATGACTTTCCGTTTTTTTCGGGTGGCAGCCATATTGGATTGCGCAATATGGCAGTACCATGGGGCGCCAATCTTGGCACCCATCTTAAAATGATTAAGTACGGTGTGGACAACATCTGTGCCAAATTTGGCGAATTTGCGAGAATCTGAACCAAAAAATCCCCGGGGCCCCCGACTATAAGTAGTGCAGAAGCGATTATATAGTATCCTTAAAACTAAGATAATCGCTAAAGATTTTTTTTTTTTTTTTTTTATGACAGATGTAGCCACTACAACCACAAAAATGTCCAAAGAAAAAAGCGAGCCTAGCAACCGAGTATGCGCTCTGGGAGAACAGGACAGCTGAATTATTTGTTTTGTGTTCCATGATGCTGGTTTAAGGAACGGCTAGAAGGCTGTTTCAACCGATCAGATTGCTTCCTCTAAATGACCTGTTGTATAATGTTTTATAATAATAATAATCTAAAACTGCAAAGTAACTAAAGTTTACAAATTTTGTAAATGTGTGTTTTGGAGTAAAGCATGGACATACTAAACTAATGTAAAAGTTCCTCAGAATTGTAAGCTACTTATAGGCACAGTACCTGAGTACATACTTGCTTTCCATCACCATTGGGGTTGTACTGGAGGGGGCACACGGGAAAATGACAAAGGCGTTTAGCGTGAAAGGTTAAGGGGTTGGCATCCCAAATGGCAAGTCCAGATAAGATGACAGGGCCCTCAGTGGCTCTAAAGAGGGAAAGGGCAGAGTGAATGTCAAACTGGTCCCGTGGGAAACATAAATCACACGCCAAAAAATCCTGCCTAATACACATTTACAGCACTTTCCGGCGATGGCACCTTTTCTGCTCCAACAAAGTGTGTGCGTAAAGGTGAAGGTTTCACTTTTTACTTTACTTTTGTTTTTACTTCATTTGTTTATTTGGTCGGAATAATTCACATTACTGAACACTGATGGTGTAAGACATACACATACAGTACATACATGGTGTAATGCATGCACATTAAGTGCAAACGCGCTACATTTAGCGAATTCTGCTTTCCATGCGTTCTTTGCGTAGTCCCCAAAACATGACAACATCACAATATAACAACCAGTAAGACGCCCTGAGGGTGAGAAGCGACCTCGCCCATGTTGCGTGCAGACATCCACCTGGGTGACAGCAGACTGCTCGGCGCTTTGTCATTGGGGGTCAGATCAATATTATGTAATATATAATAATTCTGTATGACCATACAGTACAGTATATGGAGCGTGTCGAGTGTACAGGGTTTGATGAGGTCAGATCAACATAAGGAATGTCAGAACAGGTCAGCTCCATATATGGAGATCTAAGGGTGGCAGCGGGGGCAGTGTCTTGAGTGTACAGGGTCTGGCCATATATGGAGCATGTATTGAGTCTACAGAGTTTGATGAGGTCAGATCAACATATGGAATGTCAGAACTAGGCGGGTGCAATTATGGTTTGACCCTAAAGAAATAGCAAATTGAAAATATGACCTTTCACATGGTAAGGACACCTAATACAGTTGAGAAACCATAAGAAATGCCCCCTTATGGGCCTAGAGAGGGTGTTCAAGTCAGTACAGAGCTATCATAACATGTATCTAGTTGGTATATAGGCACTATAGGCAGGGATGGTGGTGGAGTGTGGCACGGATAGGTTTCAGATTTGCTTGTCACAGACATTTTCTTATTCCCGAGACTAGTAGTAATGTGGGGTTGCAAAATTCATTTCACATTTACTTTGTGTTTGGTATACTGCTGGCAATAACCTTGAGTGCTGGGCTCCAGTCTCGGTCTCCCGATCCCAAATCCCAATCTAACCTCCCTCCACGCTGTGTCCCTGCTGCTATCCAACAAACAAGCATTAATTACTCCATACACATAATGGTCAGAGTACATATTTGAGGGCACTAATTCCTCAATGCATGGCTTTGCCAGCCAAGTATATGGACTTGGTTTGTTTAGGGCACTAAATGATGATGTAAGATGGTCAGGTGGTCGTTATAAATAGTAGTTTAGTGGGCACACCTCACTTCATACGAGTGTGATTTTTGCACTTTTTTTGCATTTGTGTGGGTGTTCTGGATAGGGGTCGGGAGAGGACACAAGCCATAATGATCAGTCACTGGGGGACCCTGGGAATATGAATGGTCAGCCACCAACCAGACTCTGTCTCTCCTGTGAGCCAGTCCGACATAGGGACACCCCTGTCTGCCTGACACACAATCTTGCACCACGTGGAGGTCTTATAACCACCACTATAGGGGTCTGACCCTCTTCACTACCTGCCACTCTTAAGTGCCTATGGGCATAGATCTTTCATGTATCGTTTGTGGAACTGTCCATGTTTAATTGCGTGGTGTGTAATTTCTACTCATCCACATGACAACCCTCCAAGCTCCGGAATGGTCCAACAATCCCACTATGTGACCCGTCATAATTGCTGTAACTTCAAAATGATGCTAACTGGGCGTTCTGATTTCTTAAAGCAACCAGATCTTTTCCTCGATGCCAGGACTAAGACGGAAGTGGAGGACATGAGGATGGACTTCTCTGCTCGTGGCATTAGCTAATGCCATGTCCTTTACACTTAACGTGTTTGATATACTTTCAGCTGTGGGAATCTGTTGTTTGATTAAATAACTTTAAGCCTACACTCACCAATCATAGAGAAGTTTCTAAGAAGTGAACTCAGCTGTGTGTGTTTGTGTGTGTGTGTGTGTGTGTGTGTGTGTGTGTGTGTGTGTGTGTGTGTGTGTGTGTGTGTGTGTGTGTGTGTGTGTGTGTGTGTGTGTGTGTGTGTGTGTGTGTGTGTGTGTGTCTGTCTGTGGGGGGGGGGGGGGGGGGGGGGTGGATAAAAAGAAAAAGCGCTGATGAATGCTAATCCATTATCACAATCACTTCCAAAAATATTAGCTTTGCAGAACTAGGACTTGTAAATGGCATATTATTTGCTGAATTCATAAAGTCAAAATGTCAAGGTAATCAGAGATAACTTTACATAAATGGAAGCTTGACTGCGCCTCGTTATTAACACCATTCCACAGAGCCTCATGTCAGAAGCAATCATCTTGCTGTAATTTCATTTGACTTTAAAATCAGGAAACTTTAGCATTAATGTGAGCCTCGGTTCCAAAATTATATATCTTTCACTTGTGAAAAGCATGAATAATTCAACCACATAAAATAAATAAAAAGGTAATTATAAAACTAAAAAGGTAATATACTGACCGAAAGGCATTCATCTTTTATATTTTGGTTTTGTTAGAAATCCAACGTACATTTCAAAGTCTATATTCTTTGATGTCATATCAAAGGACATATTAATGTATTCTCTGCTTGTTTTTTAAACTTTTTAAATCAGCTTAATAGTTAATACTAATATGACACTAATGGTGAGAAATATTTTTTGTTGTTGGCTTTCTGCTGTATTTCTGTGCTATTGTGTTCTATAGGCTTAGTTGTATGGCCAAACATACAAATAAGGTAAAATCTTCAGTGCTCATGTATCAATTTTCAACTCAGAGAAGGTACAAATGCAACCAATTGGACCCTTACCGGTCCATTTGGTTAAATTTGTGCACTTTTGTGTATTTGTATTGTTTTCTCTGCTTTAAAACCATGCATCCAATGTGATACTAATGAGTAAGACAGATAATTAAAGATTTTTTATAAAAAAATATTTAATTATTTAATTAAGATAATTATCGAGAAAATTGCAATTGTATTTCTTATCTTCTTAAATTTGTAAAATCGTCTCCTATTCCTGAAAGTAAGTAAAGACATGACCTTCACATCCAACATGATAGTGAGTGGTTTCTAAAAACTGTTGAACCTAATGCTACCAGGCGTTCGTTAACACTTGTTGTTTGCTAGGGTTTGTTTACGTTCCCGCTGGCACAGCTACCATGCGTCATGTAGACACGTCAATATGATTGACAGATGGTCCCATCCAATCACCTGCAAGGTAGCTTGAAAAAAGGGATGGCTTTCTTTAGCGATTGGTATACAGAGATCCCAGATGGAAGTACGTTGTGAAACAAAATGTGATTTTGAATCAAGCGTCTCTTCCATCTGGCATTCAGGTTAGCAGTAACTGTCCGTGGTGCTGAAGTAGTCCCTATAGCTGCAGTAACTGTCCGTGGTGCTGAAGTAGTCCCTATAGCTGCAGTAACTGTCCGTGGTGCTGAAGTAGTCCCTATAGCTGCAGTAACTGTCCGTGGTGCTGAAGTAGTCCCTATAGCTGCAGTAACTGTCCGTGGTGCTGAAGTTGTCCCTATAGCTGCAGTAACTGTCCGTGGTGCTGAAGTAGTCCCTATAGCTGCAGTAACTGTCCGTGGTGCTAAAGTTGTCCCTATAGCTGCAGTAACTGTCCGTGGTGCTAAAGTTGTCCCTATAGCTGCAGTAACTGTCCGTGGTGCTGAAGTAGTCCCTATAGCTGCAGTAACTGTCCGTGGTGCTGAAGTTGTTGTCCCTATAGCTGCAGTAACTGTCCGTGGTGCTGAAGTTGTTGTCCATACGTCCGTATTCCAGGATGTATGAGTATGTAATGTATGTCTGATCCGTCAGAATCTGGGTAATCCAACATCTATCCACGAGATACAATAGGAAGAGAAAGAGAAATCATGACAAGCCATTTACGTTTTTTTTCACTGTTGGACCCACAACGTGTTGTGCTGGGAACAGGGGAGTGTTTATTTTGTTCCTGCATAATATTTCCTCATCAACCAATGCATGTAGGCTCTTATTGCCATGTTTTTGTTTTTATTACGACCGCAGGTCACATTTACTATGAAATCGTAAATTTTTGTCCGTCAGTCAGTCAGTCTAGAGTTCTCAACAGGCCCGAAAATGAAGGCCTGGCCCTCATCAAACCATGTACACTCAAGAGAATGTCCCCGTTACCACCCTTACAGCTCCATATATGGAGCTGACCTGTTCTGACATTCCATATGTTGATTTGATCTCATCAAACCCTGTACACTCAGGACATGCTCGAGTACAGAATTCCTTCCATGTTGATCTAACCCCCGATGCCAAAGCACCAGCTCTCGCCCAGCAGTCTGCCCTCAATGAGGCGGATGCGTGCACGCGACGTCCCTTCTTTCCCTTAGGTGTCTTACTGGTTTACTGTTCATGAAATAGGATTGTTTGTGCTATAGAATATACATGTTTTCAAAGTCTATATTCTTTGATGTCATATCAAGGGACATTATATTATATTATTGTCTGCTTGTTTTTAAACTATTTATCAGCTTAATACTAATATGACACTAATGGTGAGGAATCATTTTGTTGTTGGGTATATCTGCTGTATTTTCACCTATAATAAAATGCCCAAAATAGGGACATAGAAAAATAGGGTTGAAAGTGGTTAAGCATGTCTATGGCTTTTATAAATATTTAACCATTGACCAATGTAAACAAGAGCTCGAGGTTAAACAATAACTACATTGGATCAACTTGGATTCCATTTCCTGAAGAGTAACCGTTTTAGACATAAAGACATGGTTTCTGATTGACAGACAACATGCACACAGCCTTGGGGTCAGTTATTAACGCAGCCGAAAGAAACAAAATACTTACTGAATAATAAAAAAGAATCAACCTAAAAGTGAAAGATTTCACTCTATGGAACGTATAGCACGTTGCTTCAGAATCTGGTATCTGCCTAAAATCAATCCTAGATGCCAAGAGCACAACATTTATTTTTGCACATGAATCAATACAAATCAAAAGCACACAGCTTGCTTGTTTTCACTACTCCAGCCTACTTCCTCCAAACAGTATGTAAATTAGAGATCGCCTCGCTGCCGCATTTTTCCCCATCCTGAAATGAATTAAGATAAAGAAACGACGGGGGAAAAAAAGAAAACATTTCAAGTTGATGCATTCCTGTTCAGCTTCTTATCTTGTCAGGTCAGACAAATATGGCCGCTGTTTAAAAATGGCCTTGTGTTTACTGAAGGTCGCGACAGAACTATGAGAATGGATTGGGGGGAGGGGGAGGATGAAGAGAGACAGAGTGTGTGTGTGTGTGTGTGTGTGTGTGTGTGTGTGTGTGTGTGTGTGTGTGTGTGTGTGTGTGTGTGTGTGTGTGTGTGTGTGTGTGTGTGTGTGTGTGTGTGTGTGTGTGTGTGTGGGGAAGGGGGGGGTTGAGCGAGAGACCGTCCGGACAGAGGGGAAGGTATAGTTTGAGGGGAAAGATGAGAGAAGAGAGATGACATGAGAGAGGATGATGCCGAGTGAGAGAGACAGCCAGAGGGAGGGGAGGAGAAGAAAAGAGAGGGAGTGTGTGTGTGTGTGTGTGTGTGTGTGTGTGTGTGTGTGTGTGTGTGTGTGTGTGTGTGTGTGTGTGTGTGTGTGTGTGTGTGTGTGTGTGTGTGTGTGTGTGTCAAAATTGCAGTATAAATATATGTTTGTGTTATATATCAACATGCCCCCCAATAAAATCTAAATAGATTTTTTTTTCACAAAATCGACTAAATTGATTAGTCTGATTACTCACCTAAATCCTTTATTATGTGGTATTTTCACATTTCCTTTTGAAATAATCTGCCATTAACACAATGTCTGCTGAGATTAAATAATCGTGTTCCAGATCTCCCTACCTAGTTTCCATTAACCTTTGAAGAGCCACTGCACCGACATGATGATCGTTTAGAATGGTGTAATCGCTTGTCGTAGTGTTCCAAAGTGGCGATCACAACAGAGCAGCGGAGGAAAGTGCCTGCTGCGCGCCACTTTGCAATGCATTGGGCCTCAATTTCCCAGGACCCTTTGCATGCCAGTGCGACAGATGTTTTTGCAATTATGTCACCCGAGCGCGTCACCTATCCCACTCTGTCCGATGGAAACCCTGTTTTGCGTGATGAAATGTGTTTCACAAAATCGGCCTCATGGTGGCGCTATAACAGGCCGTTCTGTCTTAAGTCTTAAAAACGTAATAAAAATATGAATTAAACAATGAAACATAACTTGTGTAACTCGTTATTGGGAGGAAAGCTGTTCTACAGTTGAATAACTTGTGTAACGCCTGTTGGGGAAGGGAAGTGTTAAACCCTATGGTTGACCAGAGTCCCTCAGGGCTATACTAGTATATTTTCTCTTTGCTGTTATTGTGGAGAAAGCTATTGAAGAAATAGCCAAGCGACAAGCTCACACTGAGAAGGCGCTGTGAGTTTGTCCCTCTGCTATTTTCAGCAAAAGATTTCCCCACTATACGGATGCTCGTGGGTTAATTGTATAATCGTTTGAAAGAAGAACAGTTTGAACTAATGGATATAGGTTTATTTTGAAGTAATTATCGCCTGCATGACTATGTTATTGCACACTGCCGGAAGGGGAGTTAGTATAGTGCCTGTGCCAGACAGTGAAGGACAGGGCATGACAAGTGAATGGCTTTAAAGGCAGAGACGGATGGATGGAGGGGTGAGTGAGGGGAGCAGAGAGAGAGGAAGTGTGCAGAGGACAGCATGCGTCTGCACTCTGCAAGCATCTGCCCATCAGAGGTATTCACCCTGAGGCAACATCACCATAATTGCCTCACTTGTCAGACTAGCAGAAGATCTTCACCAGAGGCGTTTCTAACATTGGCTAAAGATGACAGGCGTATAGCCCCTGTAGGGGGGGCATCGACCCCCCCCCCCTAGCAGCACCTTAGAAGAACATGCTCAGATTGTCATGAAGCACTCATGTAGAGTATAAGTAAAGTAGATATAATCATGGCTAAATTGTGTTGAGGGAAACCACTGGAGCACCAAAGTCTGACATCACTGCAGCAAGAGGCCGATCCCCCTGAGTTATTTATGTTTTTATTGATTTCCCCAGAGAATTCTTAGATCACTTTTATTTTATTTTATTATTGACCTTTATTTATTCAGGGAAGACCATTGAGAGCATGCTCTTTTCCAAGGACACCCTGAGTACAACATGATCACAAATAACACCATTGTATATAAAGTGAAATAAAGAGGACGCTATGATACTAATACACTGGGGTTTACAGAAAACAGGTACAGTCGTTATGTGTTTGCAAGTAGTGCTTAAAATGACTCTATAGAGATCAGTTTGTCCAGTTTCAGAGAGTCCTGGATTTTCTGCCATTAGTCTGGAGCTTAAAAGATGAAAGCAGTCTTTCCTTGTTCACTGTTTCATTCATATAGGAGCTATGTTACAACAATAAACAAGTCAGCCTGGGCGATTTTACTCAGACATGAAGCATCAGCTGACGGTGGAAAAAGTACAAATTTGTCCAAAGAGTATGATATTTCTTTTGTTTTTAATCCAAACACAGACATTATCAAATTAACTCAATATCATAAATAAAGTGTGTGTGTGTGTGTGTGTGTGTGTGTGTGTGTGTGTGTGTGTGTGTGTGTGTGTGTGTGTGTGTGTGTGTGTGTGTGTGTGTGTGTGTGTGTGTGTGTGTGTGTGTGTCAGAAATGATGACGGATCATTGCCGTTTTATCAAAACCATGGAGAGAGTAAAGAGACAGTTCAGTCGGGCCATAAGCAAGGAAGTGAACGGCAGTGTGCATGCGCGAAACATGTCTAGGAGTGCTGAAGAAGGAATGGTCAAGCAAAGAAAATAATAATAATAATTAGATTTTAGTGATCCGGTTATATATCCTTAAAAAAGAAGACTAAAGACTAAACATGCTCGACTTCGCAGTAGAAGTAGCTTAAATAACATGTCGGAGGCCACCTCCTGTGGATTGTGGACACAACAGCAAATGCAGTGGCAGCTTTGGACTGCATGTCTCCCTGCTGCGGACCATTCTGTCTCTCACACTGTTCAAAACTGTTGCCATAGATGAGTGCATTGTTGTCTTTACTCTGAATGCAGGTTTTACCATCTAAACAAAATCTCTCCGTCTGGTTTCCAGGCAATCATGCTCCTCACTGTATACATCACGATCATGTACAAATAGCTGAAACCATGTCCCACATCTTAAATGGGTGCCATGAATACAGGGGACTCTATACATACTGTATCTTCGATTTTCTTAGGTCCATCATTAGCAATCTCTCTCGACCCTGAAATGTTTTCAAACTGCAGCCAACAAAACAAAAACAAAAAAGTAATATGTAATATTTTTTTAATATGGTATAATATTACTGTTTTGGCAAAGTGATATCTTACTTTACTCACACACGGGAGTGTGGTACCAAAACAGAACGTTGGCATAATATAATACGGCTGAATGCTTTACTCAGGTGATGACGTAAGCACAAGTCCACCTCAGAGTGGACAGAATCCAAAATGACAGTTGCAATTGAATCCTGTCTTGCTAAAGGTGACAGATAGCTTTGCCTTTGAGGCACGTTGGCTGGGTTGGTCTAAATGCCCTTATTGAAGGCTTCAGGGGACAGTGTTTGCAAAACACTGTTTGCCAATTCTGGGGACCTTCTAGTGTGCAGCACGAATGAGAGAGAGAGAGAGAACACTAGTGCTAACAGCTCAATGGAATGTCAGCTGAGGTGGAATTGTACAGCTGAATGATGCTCCGTGTTGTAGGGTGGAGACTTGACCCCTGAAGATGGAGCAAGGGGCAGTGCGTTTCTCCATGGGCACACTGGTAAAAGGAGACAGTAAGGGTCACGATCGATATTTTGCGGGGGAACAACAAAGGCAAAGGAACTAGGTCATCGGTGCAGGGTCAGAGGTTAAAAGGGTATACGGCCACATAATGAGTCCACACAGTAAAATCCCTCAGGACCAAGTTTCCTGCTCATGTTAACCCTGTCTTCCATTTGGTTACACTAAATTAAAGTGGCACTATGTTACTTTTTTATTATTAATACAATTGCAATCACACAATATGTTGTAATACAATATAACTTGTATGGTAATACAATATAACTTACAATTGGTGTGGTTGAATTTTGTCTCCCTGCTCTTCTATTGAGACCTTTAGATCGTGTCAAAAGTCAAATCTCACCTAAACACAGGATCTGACAAATGTTGACCTAATGGTCAAGATTTGTAACCTGTCTCCGCCAGTTTGCGGCAGCATTGAGTTCAAGGTCCCTCCTCCTACCTCAATCTGGTCTCTCTCAAGCAGAAACGATGAACCCAAACCAACGGGGGGAAAATCTGATATCTCCATAATAATTTCGAGTTGTAGTCTTGTTAGGTTGTGTTTACATGTGCGCTATATGGCACAGCTCGCCTTGATCCCGCATCTAGCTGCCACTGATCGGTCCGAAATCCGCTCTGCCCGAAAGAGTCCAGATGGAGGCAGGAGGAGGAACTCACTACTGCCACCATTTGGCGGAGTCAGGTTACATGATTCGATTCATCCCCATAGGGCAAGCAGGCAAGCTCTAGTAGCTCAATGGTAAAAATGTCTGCGCTGGCAACCTGGTTCGAATCTGGGGTAGAAGAGGAAAGTTACATAGTGCAGGTTAAGTATTTTACTGTGTAAAGATGTTGCATTGTCATCAAGCTGAATGTCTCAGGCAGTATAATAGAGTCAAGGAGAAGTGTTCTCTGTTGCACTGATTGCCACCGTAAATATAATGAACGCTTTACACCCGGAGTAGCCCCGATATGTTCCCTCAGTCCCTACGCTCATTCTGTAGCTCCGAGATGAGGTCACGTACAACCCTCCTCCCATACAACCCCCCTCCCACTGCGGTTGAGAAACGGTGCATGGTTTTCACCAGGAAGTAGGAACACATTTTACCCTTTACTGCACATTGTATCCAAAAAGTGAAGGTCTGCTAATGGGCTAAACTAATTTAAACTTTGGAAATCCAAGAAAATCCAAGTTTAAACGGTTAAACAAGCATTTAAATAGCTTGTTTAGTGAGTGTGTGTCGACTGAACTTAAGTCAGTTGGAAAATCTAATTCCACATTCAACCAGAGGAGGCGCCGTGGAGGCGCTAAAGCTTTTCAACTTTCTTGAAAAGCATGCTAAATTTAAACGCTAGTTTAACCGTTTAAACTTGGATTTTCTTGGCCGTTCCTGAGTTTAAATTAGTTTAGCCCATAGCGAACCTTCAGTTTTTGGATACAATGTGCAGAAAAGGGTAAGAAGCGTTCCTGGTGGAAACCATGCACCGTTTCTGAACCGCAGTGGGAGGGGGGTTGTACGTGACCTCATCTCGGAGCTATAGAATGAGCGTAGGGACTGAGGGAACGTATCAGGGCTACACCCAGAGTTACAACTATTGATCTGCAAATAAAATAAAGAAATAGACCAGAGTGTGCTCTGTCTACAGCAGTTGCATGTGAGCATGGATAGAGCGCGAGGGAGGAAGAAAAACAAAAATCCACAGAGACACAAGAGTAGCGTGGGTGAGGAAGGTGAGAAATAGTGTGAAATGGAACAGAGGAGCAGTCTCTCCTCTTGTTTATGTGTTGACACTGTGCAGGAGAGAAGAGACAGCGCAAAGGAGAGATGACACACACGCGCACACACACACACACACTCTGTTGGGTGCCAACTCCCTCTCCCTCCTTTCTCTCTTGAGCTTGCATGTTCTTCTCTGTTCTTGGTCCTAAAACAACGTAAGGTTCATCTGGCATACAGTATGGCTCGAATCATATAGCTTCCTACGCGTCGGTCACACTGCCCTGTGCTGCCTGCCTCTGCCCATGCCCTGTGGACTTAACTGTGCCCTTGGCTTGTGGTGAGAATTTGGCCAGTGTATTCCTCCTGAGCTACAAAGCCCTTCCCCTCTCCGGACTCTTTAGACTAAATGGTGCATTTATACATAGCGCCTTCATCCAAGGCGCTTTACATAGATCGTGCATTACATTTACACACACTTGCATACACCAATGGCGGCGGAAACCATGCAAGGCACCAACCAGCACATCAGGAGCAATTAGGGGTTCAGTGTCTTGCTCAAGGACACTTCGACACCAACACTGGGGGTGTCCGGATTTGAACTGTCAACCTTGCGGTTGCCATCCGGCCACTCTACCCCTGAGCCACCCGACTATTTAAGACTGCCTGTGACCATGCTTAAGTAAAGCCTTTGTTAAACTATCCTGCCTTGACTTGAGTTCTGCATATGGGTCCAAACAAACCTGGGTTCCTGACAGCTTCAAGAGGACATTTTGCAGAGGACTTTATATCTGACCCCAGTATCTCTGTCAGAGCAACTGCGACTGTGTGTGGATTGTGGAACAGAACAGCGACGTCCACTAACTGTGCATAGAGGCTGTAGGCAGATAGTAAATCATTGTTTTCTTGGCATCAACATGTTTCATAGTGAATGTTCACCCACAACGTCAGCAAGAGGCGCAGAAGGTACTTTGGGGTGAGAATGCTCTGACCTAAACTGTGGATGTGGGTGTATCAGCAGTATTCTGCTGATTATGTGCACGTTGGTTGTGGAAGAATGTGGGTTTCATCATAATAACTATATTATTATAAAAGTTAGCAAATGAAGAATTGTGTTGTAGAACTGTTATAACTACTTGTGTAACCACACTAGTATCTCTTGCTGCATTATGATAATATCAAACTCATATAATTACGCAACATAAAATAGGTATTATCCAGTCGAGTGTGATAGTCCGATGATGTATTTCGTATTACTTATACGTTCTAAGGACCTCCTGTTTGTTTATTCTTCCTCTTTATTGAGAATGGGACAACTTTTTTTTAGCTTTTCTTTAGATTATGCAGAGTAAAGAGAACTTAACGCAATGCAAGAGTCAGATAATGCTGGCTCTTTACAGTATTATTCTGCAGATCTGCAATAAAAGTGATTATACTGTGATTATATTAAATCACTTTGTTCCTTATTATTTTAACATGGTTTTGCAAGTATTTAGGATGTAGACTTTCACACCCACAAACCACAAAGGGGAGGAAGGACAAGGACAACCAACAGGGTAATGCTTTAGTGCCCACGACAGCCATGATAAGCTGCAAACAAATACCAGGAGAAGAGTTAACAGACAATAAACTGGCCACGCAATAAATGCCAGTGTTCTCTGGGTTGTTGGGTTGTCACTTTTCATC
This sequence comes from Protomyctophum parallelum, assembly GCF_964188405.1. NCBI lineage: Eukaryota > Metazoa > Chordata > Actinopteri > Myctophiformes > Myctophidae > Protomyctophum > Protomyctophum parallelum. The sequence continues at coordinate 18,255,037 of NC_139702.1, read as the reverse complement.
AGGGCTACTTTTTTTTTTAGAGTCGGCTGTAACGATTCTGTTGCAGTGTGTCAAACACTGATGCAGAAACTTTACCGTTAAACTTGGAGGCCAGTGCGTTATTGCTTTCCGTTTGTCCAGATGTGATGAGTCACTAACAGGGATGCTGACCTTGGTTCCGGCTAGGGGATGTTAACCCTCTAAGACCCAGCGTTGCTTTTTAGCAACAATTTTATTTTATTTAATTACTAAATTATTATTATTTTTTCCGTTCTTTTTTCACCTAAACGTCATCAGTGATGTTCATTGCAATGCCATTTCAATGCCATTGGTCATGATATTTGCATATAAATACCCCCCACAGAGGCTGAAATTCACACAAATAAAAAATGTCTGAACTCTGTGCAATTTTGAACATTTTTTAACCTAAGACTTTTGACCTTTACCCTAATAAAAGTAGTTAAAATAATTGTAATATATGTTTTTTTGTGATCATTAGAATGTCTAGAACATGTTTTATTCATTATTGTGAAAGATATCCCCAAAATGTAAATTATTAATTTATTATATAATTATTATAAATTTTTCACCAAACTTAATTTTTTTTAAGTCCTAGTCTCAGTCCTAGTAGTACAAAGTAGTAGTAAGGTTGAAATCTATTTTTTGCAAGTAGAAATTAATGCGGGTGTTAGAGGGTTAAGAGCAGACCAGATCAACACGCTCCATCCCACAGTTCAAATCGGTATTCAGCTTGTATTTATACAGCGTATCGACCTGACAGCGCACTTGTCTTTCACTGATGCATCAGCATATAAGAATCAATACGCTACTGAAATGTGATATAATAATTATATACATATATATATATATTGTCGCACTTTGACCCAAAACCAAGACAAGAGAGAGAGATTTGCCCGCAGGCTGTGTTTATTCAGAAGTGAGTTTACAAGGAAAGGCGGATAGGAGGTGTGGTCTCTATTTATCTTCTTCTCCAGGGGCAGGGAGGTCCGGGCGGTGAATATAGAGATTTACTATTAACATACAGTAGGTATTTCTTCCTGTTCGGACTCTATGGCCGGAGGCCAACTCAATTCCGGCAGGGTCCCCAAAGAGAAACCCTACGGATGTATAATTGTATATAGTCACGTATTGTTCCAGGGTAGAACGGGGGGGGGGGATTCCTATCCACGGTGGCGCTTGCCAGTCATCACCGTCTTTCCTGTATTTCCTATTCGGTCTCTCCTGAGACCGTGTCGAGCCAGTCAAATGCCTGCGGGAGGGCGAGATAGTCACAATTACACAGTGTCACAATACATGGCATTATTTAGAGAGGGAATCATGTGTGAGATCTCTTACCGCCAGAGGCCTATATGCGTGCACACACAGAGAGGACAAGCGGTGAATGGAGGGAGGCGGCCGCTTTTATACCCCGCCGGTGTCTGCCGCAGTTGGGAATGAATCGGCTTGATTCAAAATGCAGACAGGTACGTAGCGGTCCGCTATGATTCGTCCCAGCGGCTGCCGCGGTGCCCCGCCTCCCTCTACCTGCCTCTCTCCGGTGTGGAGGCGCCTACCTGGCTGGCCGCACAGAGACCCCACAATATATATATTAGAGATGTCCCAATACTGTATTGTATCGGGAAAAGTATCGGATCGGCCCTTATTTGTCATATCGGGTCATATCGGTATCGGTGAATATGCCAGTCTAACCACCGATCCGACACAGGTGTTACTGTTGACACTATGGCAGGTAAATAAAATGTTGGGACATGGAGTTTGTGGAGTGGAGTTTGCTTTGGAGTTGCCCAAACTGCAAGTGCACATTTGAGTGAGGAGTCTGCTATAAACACATAAACACGAGATATATAGCTAGATTGCTATACACGAGATATATAGCCAGATAGCTATAAACACAACATGAGATCACGACACTGGTATCGGTATTCTGTATCAGTATCGGCTAACACAGAAATTGAAGTATCAGGATCGTGATCGGAAGCGAAAAAAGTATAATATATATTAGGGACATCCCTAATATATATATATATATATATATATATAATTATAATAAAAACATTAATTCATAAGAGAAGAAGACATAATTCAAACGGTATGCTGTACTTACAAAACAAACTAAAATGAAACGATAGCGTACGTGAAATGCCATTTTGATTTTGTGTCTAAATTGGTCAAATTATATACAAATCAGTGATAACTCTGGCGGTTCATGGTTTGGTGGCTCACGGTGCCGCCTATACAATCTCATGAACCGTGCAGAGTTCAAGGAAGGTCAATGTCAGCTGTAAGTCTCTGCGGGACAGATGGATGGTGATGTAATAATAGGTGACATACAGTGGTAGTAAGCATTCCTCATGATCTAGAGCTCCATATACCTGCGATATGCGGGCCAGTGGAGGGTTGATTGCAGGTGGTGGACACTGGAGTACGGGGTATGGGGTACATTTACTTTAGTACTGTAGGCCTAATTTTCATTTTTTTTGTATCTGTGTTTTACTCGAGTATTTGAATACTTCTGACATTCACGCCATTACAATTAAAAGGCAAATAATGTACTTTAGACTCCACTACATTTCAACGTTGTTGACAACGGGAAGAGAGTATCTATACAATTATCGCCTCGGGTAGAAACCTCATGTCAAAAACGGTTACTCTGCAGGATTAAAAATGGTAAAAGTAGCAGTTCTTCAAGCTCGAAACGCATCGCTTCTTGCCACGTTTCAAGCTTGCATCTGTGGTAATTTTGTGTAACAGGACATTAATTTACGGGTGGAAATAAAATCACAAAAAGAGGTGCATGCCTGACAGCAAACGATATTGAGTATCTACTTTGACGCAAGTACTACTGGGTTTGAGTACCTTGTCCGCTACTGGCTGATTTTGATCCCATAGCTGTCCTCTTGTTAGATGAATGGTTCCTGTGGTGTCAGAGGTAATGGTCTTGAAAGACTGGAACCTCTGGTCTTTGGAACAGGTTGTGTGACCAGGACGGAGAAGGGTCAGCGATGTTGTTTCCTGCACTCTCCGTCAACAGGATGAAGGGTGTTTTTTATGGAGTGTGACGCCGGTGTTTGTGACGGATGGTGGGCAACAGTGTGTACTATGCAGTGGTGGAAGGGGGAGAGAGTGGCTTTTTGAGGCTTCCGCATGTAGGTAGTTGTGAGTTTAACGTCATTGACCGTTGTTTAATGCAATCAGATAGGACTTTTCTGTTTGGATGTAGAGGCTGTCGAGGCCAGAAAGTTGTCTTTTGCCACTCAGTAGGCGTTCCCGCATAACTTCCGGGTATGATGTTGCATTCATGCCCTCTATTATACTTTTATATGATAATAAAAAGGGAACAATTTTGGACATACAAAGTTTCCACCTGACAGCGACGAGATGTAGATGAATGGCTGTGCATGGCACTCACCTTTCGTTGACATTAAGGCTGAACATCAGACCATCTGAACCAGCGCTTTGAGTGCACAATTCATTATTGGTTTAGAAGGTCACACATGTAGTAGTGCTGCACAATTAATCAAACAAAGATTGAGATCTAGATTCAGACACCTATGTGATCTCATTTCTAAATCTGAGCCAGAATTGCACAGCACTACTTGGCTGTCCAATTCATTTTAGTTACTCTTATGTTTTTGCTACTAGAGACTTTAAGAGTCAAGACTTTAAGTCAAGCCACAGTATAGTTGGCTCCAGGTGCAACATTTTGAATGTAGTAATGTTCAGCAACTACAGACTAAAGCCAATCAATATTGTCATGAGAAAAAAGATGATATGATATATGAGATTCACTTTTCAGCAAGAATCGTGCAGCACTAACTTGTAGTGTCTCTCCCTTTTTCAAACATGAATATTACATTTTCTCATTATGTTGTACGCACGCACGCACTGTTATCAATATTAATTTTTTTTAGACTTTTTTGTTGGGGAAAAACATAGGTTCAAAAAGACCTTGCACTTCATTCATTACACTTAAACTGGCTGAATAGTGAGTCCAGGGCTGCCAAGTCTCACTCTTTGAGAGAAATCTATTTCAGCCTGTATTTGAGCGACAAAGGGAATTAAATTATTGTATCCGAATAGCCCCGCAGTGAATGAGTTAGTGAAAAGCATGAATGCGCGTTTGTCTCTTGTCATGATATCCCCAGTCTCCCATGTCGCCGATGGGAGGATCAACAGCAGATCATAATAAGAATAATTTATGTTCTATGTTCTACTGTACTTCCAATGATAGCTTCCGGTGTACCCTGGACTTTTCTCTGTCCAATCAAGTTTTCATTAACTTAATTCGACCGAACTTAATAAGGACCAACCCCTTACGCCGGCTCCGTGTGTGTCTGTGTGTAAACTTAAAGCCTGGTACAGACAGACAGAGAGTGTTGAGTGTTCCACTGAGGTGGGTGATTAATTTCTGATGTAGTCTGTCTTATCAGACTATGTTTATAAAAGTCTGACTTTTATGTAAATCAATATGGATATTGAATAGGAAACATAGGCACACATATGGAGAAGGTGCACTATATGACCAATAGGAGTCACCATCTCTTTTTCACCTGGTGCAACGCTTTCACTCATTTCATTAAATGTGGGTTACCATTCACTATCATTTTACTATATCGTTCTATATCGTTTTAGAACCACTGGTCTAACGCATTTAAAATAGAGGTGGCTTCCCACTGTTCTGGCAGCTTTTGATATTACTATTAGTAAGTAAACAACATCAGGAAGAAGCAGGACTCAACCATCAGGATTCAAACTCCATTATTTTATTGTATATGTCATCACACCGGAGAGAGACTAGTGTCTCCCTCCAGAGCTTCCCCCAGCACTCTTTTCCACACATGTCACACATATGTTATACTTTCAGGAGTGTAGGCTACAGAGTTTCAGGAGTAACAAGAGATGGTCATGCCTTAAATGGACATGGACTCTATTCTATAGTTGACTCACACAGTTTGAAATAGGTTTACATGAGTCGGCAGTCTCTAATGAGTTTGTCAGTGGTATCTACTGGTAGGCTTCATTACATTTATCAATATACCATAGTGTTTATTAGCTCTGGTCCATAGCTCTAATGCATTTCATTTAGAGCTATGTTACTCTCAACTTCCGCCGCTCGCATGAATGCAGACCAGGCTCTCCTCTTTAGCGTAAATAAAAATAACGTTTTTGCTACTCACCAAAACAAAGGCGAGTTGTGTCATTAGAAAGCCTACTTTCTTTAGTGGCCCCCCACCACACGTATAAACTGTACTTTTTGGCCAAAAAGGGATTTAGTTTCCACCGGAAAAAAATACTTTTAGTTAATCCGCTCTACCGATATTGCCCAGAGAACTGCCTCATAGAGAATATTCTTCCTCCGGTGAAATATAATCCCTTTCTGGCCAAAAAGTACTATTTATATGTGTGGTGGGGGGCTCAGAGTGTGTCCACTAAGGAAAGTAGGCTTTCTAATGACACAACTCGCCTTTGTTTTGGTGAGTAGCAAAAACTTTATTTTTATTTACGCTAAAGAGGAGAGGCTGGTCTGCATTCATGCGAGCGGCGGAAGTTGAGAGTAACATAGCTCTAAATGCAACGCATTAGAGCTATGGACCAGAGCTAAGTGTTTATATGCATTTTCGCCACCACACCACTCCCCACACGGAAAGGAAATATATACAGTATAGGCTACATGCCAATAGCTCATACTGTAGCTCTAATGCCTATAAAGGGTCATCTTAGAGGGATGGTTAGGGACGTACCTGTTGTGTTGTGTATGTAATGTATATGTACTGTTATGTATTTGTGATGTATTTTAAAGTATTGTTCCGTTCAGTGTGAGAGGACCTCAGTGGAAATAAGTCTTTGGACTTTACTGCGTAATCCTTGAATCGCTGATTATAATGTTGTATTGTGATTGCTTTTCTAAATGAATCAAATCAAATAAAAAATTCATTACCAACTCCATGCCTTAATTATTTTAAGTAAAAAAAAGTCTGGCCTCTGATGGATAAACGCTGTTGTTCCTCCCCAGGGAGTCTGGCCTCTGATGGATAAACACTGTTGTTCCTCCCCAGGGAGTCTGGCCTCTGATGGATAAACACTGTTGTTCCTCCCCAGGGAGTCTGGCCTCTGATGGATAAACACTGTTGTTCCTCCCCAGGGAGTCTGGCCTCTGATGGATAAACGCTGTTGTTCCTCCCCAGGGAGTCTGGCCTCTGATGGATAAACGCTGTTGTTCCTCCCCAGGGAGTCTGGCCTCTGATGGATAAACGCTGTTGTTCCTCCCCAGGGAGTCTGGCCTCTGATGGATAAACGCTGTTGTTCCTCCCCAGGGAGTCTGGCCTCTGATGGATAAACGCTGTTGTTCCTCCCCAGGGAGTCTAGCCTCTGATGGATAAACACTGTTGTTCCTCCCCAGTGAGTCTGGCCTCTGATGGATAAACGCTGTTGTTCCTCCCCAGGGAGTCTGGCCTCTGATGGATAAACACTGTTGTTCCTCCCCAGGGAGTCTGGCCTCTGATGGATAAACGCTGTTGTTCCTCCCCAGGGAGTCTGGCCTCTGATGGATAAACACTGTTGTTCCTCCCTAGTGAGTCTGGCCTCTGATGGATAAACGCTGTTGTTCCTCCTCAGGTTGGAATCACCGACACGTTCCCTGACCCTGGAGGCCCCCCGGGGTGTGGAGGTGAATGCCGGGGTGGGAGACTTCAAGGCCTCCTGTCGAAAAGACCTCCTGCTGCAGTCTTCAGAGGGAGAGGTGGGTGCTGGGTGCATGTGAGGCCTACTTCTGCCCCGACTCAAAGAGATATGATAAATATCACTCTGTTATTGATACAAACAGAGAAATATCAACACATCTGCTTGGTAATGGAGATGCTAATCTGCTTAGCTATAGCATTGTATTGCTTTGTTATTGAATCTTGAGAGCGTAAAGAAATATTAGTAAAAACACCCAATTGTGGAATATGGTCTAATATTGTCGCTACATGTGTGTATGTGCGTGTGTGAGTGTGTGCATGTGAGAGTGTGCGTGCATGTTTGTGTCAGCAGAGCAAGTGCCAAAAATATCAGCAAGCTTATAAGAGGCAACAAGCGTTTGAGTCGTGTGTGTGTGTGTGTGTGTGTGTGTGTGTGTGTGTGTGTGTGTGTGTGTGTGTGTGTGTGTGTGTGTGTGTGTGTGTGTGTGTGCTTGTGCGTGTGCGTGTGCGTGTCTGGACAGTGCTCCACAGTGTTTGGCGCGCTTCATTAAAGTATCTTATTAGGCTAATGAGCGTCATCAATCCAGGTGACCTTGTCCTCCTTTCCTCTCCTCCTCTGATCCCCCTCTCTCATCTCCTTTCCTCTTCTACACTATCATCTCCTTTCCTCTCATACTCTCATCTCTCCTTTCCTCTGCTCCTCTTTTCGGTAGAAGGGACTTCATTAAAGCTAATTTGATGCGTGTGTGTGTGTGTGTGTGTGTGTGTGTGTGTGTGTGTGTGTGTGTGTGTGTGTGTGTGTGTGTGTGTGTGTGTGTGTGTGTGTGTGTGCGTGTGCGTGTCATTGTTAGTTTGCCATATCACTGTCAAGCTTTCTTTTATATGGTCCTTCCACGTAACTTGAGCACCAAAGCAGGCTTTGTCATTATCTGTGTGTGTGTGTGTGTGTGTGTGTGTGTGTGTGTGTGTGTGTGTGTGTGTGTGTGTGTGTGTGTGTGTGTGTGTGTGTGTGTGTGTGTGTGTGTGTGTCTGTGTCTGTGTCTGTGTGTGTGTGTGTGTGTGTGTGTGTGTGTGTGTGTGTGTGTGTGTGTGTGTGTGTGTGTGTCTGCCATGTTGTGGGATCACTGAAGCATAGTGTGTCATTAACTCGGTAATTAACAGAATAATGGGCTTCTCTTGCAGAAACAGTCACTCTCGTTGTCAGTCGTGCACATGCATGCATGTGTGTGCGCACGCACGCACGCACACACACACACACACACACACAGTATACCAGACAATAGAGTTCTGTGAAAACAACAAGAAAGTTTAACATCAGGTTCTCCTTTGTCATTTTCTCGCCTACCTCACCCCAAAAAACGTATTATGATTGTGATATAATTAATGTAATATTTGTTTTGATCCGCAAAACTGTAGTTATTTGATTGTTTACGTATACAGACGCAATTATCCATGTGTTTCCATTGGTACTTTCTACCATAAACATATCCTTGAAAGTCTGCCATCACACAATTTACAATGTTGGAGACTACAATGCTTCCCCTAATACATGTGATGTGGAAATAGCTAATGTCATGCGACAGCCAACAGGTGTTGTCTATTGCTCCTTTAAGTTGTACTCTGTACTATTGTGTCGAAAATAGCCGATCTTCAACGTCACAACGTTGTGAGCTTGTAGATCCGCTATTTGCGGCGCTATTGTATTACGACAAAGTATGACAATTCACATCAGGCATTAGAACAGGACCCTGCTTCCAGTGCAGGAGTGCACAGTGCACTATACCTCCCCATGTAAGCAGCAATAACACTTTGAGTGGAACTTCAAACAGCACTGGCTCATTATTCTCAGCAATACCCCCGAGGTAGTTATGCGCACCGAAAAGGATGAGAGTGATACAATAAAACGCTGAGCATTATACAACATGGATATAATTCCTGGGCTGGAAAGGTGTCACGGCGTGCAGACGAAGTCGCTCAAGTGGCGATAGACATCCGCGCCGACTAGCTTGTCCGTGCGTGTCAATGTGGGTTGGTACGGCAGCTGACTCTGATGAGGGGCTTTTGTATAGAGCAGAGCAGAGCAGGGGTCTTCAAAAAGAATTCTGAGAGAGAGGAGAGAGAGAGAGAGAGAGAGAGAGTTAGAGAGAGACAGACATGTTTGGATTCTGAGATCGGCATGATATTAAATTACATACATATTAACCTAAATTAAACACTTAAATTATAAATAGGTGCCGTGATGCTATTATTAAACATTCTTGAAACATTTTAAATACCTTTTAATCTTCCCTTCTGGGAAGTGTAAAATAAGTGTAACAGATGGTTTGCCTGGTTGGGTCAGGGTCACCATGCAGTGATCAACACAGAGGGGCCCTGACAGCCAGTCAACCTGCTCTGCAGTGCACGCCTCACGCTGGAACTTGTCCTTGTGTTGCAGGAGGTTACGGACGAAGGAAGTTATTTGTTACCACTGTTATGCTTGTTTGGAATTGGTATAAGTTTGGTACGGTATGGTCGGTTCAAACCATTCTGGTCTGGCATGGTTTTTAAAAGTACAATACGGGTCTCATTTGTATTATTGGAGCACGTTTGCAACCCGTCTATTTAAAGTATGTGGACCAATTCATCCATTTTCAACATATCTTTATATAATTGGTCGTCACTAATGCTCAGTATAATATGTTGTTGTCTACTCTGTCTGTGTCTCAGAGGAGGGCTGTGGACAGTTGACATTGTCAATGTGGAACGCAAGCAAATAGCAGGCAAATGGCAGGCTTTCTTTTGGAAGGTTACTGCTACTGTAATAGAAGGCATATTCTTGCATTTATAAAAAAAAACGCCTACTGGAAGATGGGTTTCTGAACTGTCTACAGCCCTTCTCTGAGGCACAGACTGAGTAAACAGAACTAGTACACCATATTATACTAAGCATTAGTGAAGACCAATTATAATAATATAGGTTGAAAATTGTTGTAGTGCACCTTTAAACTCTTTGGGTGCCAAGTACGACAAGATTTTCACCATTTGAATTATCTTTGGTTGGTAGGAGACACACACACTACAGGCAGGAACCGGCAGTGTGTGTGTGTGGGGGGGACTGAATTTATGTGATTGGTTAGCCGATTTGCTCGTCTACATACGACGTACATTTTCCCTTCATTGTCAATGGCATTTAATGTTTGTGTTGGCACAAATTTACGTCATATTTGGTGGACATTTGACCTAATTTCTAATTTCATTGTCAATGGCAAATATTGAGACGTGTCTGGACAAAAGCTGTAGGAGGGGCTAAAAATCACAACTACTGTATCATCATTATCATCTCATTCCGGCCAATCGGAATTTGCGTCCTCACCTTCGACTTCAATGTTTGTGTTACGCAATGTTTGTGTTTACGCAAACACTCAAAATTGTCCATTCATTGTCAATGGCATTTAATGTGTGTGTGTGTGTGTGTGTGTGTGTGTGTGTGTGTGTGTGTGTGTGTGTGTGTGTGTGTGTGTGTGTGTGTGTGTGTGTGTGTCGGGGGACGGTGAAGGCTCACAGTTCAATTACCGGTTTGGTCACTGGTTCCTCTGGGCATTATGTCACAGTGTCCTTTGCCTTGCATGACTGCCTCCGCTAGTGTGTGAGTGGGTGAAAGAAATGCACATCGTAAAGCACTTTGGACCATCCAACTCTTTGGTTAAAAAAAAATACGATATTGTCAAACAAGTGACTAGATTGGCAAGCAAGTGACTAGAGTGTCAAGCAAGTGATTAAATTGTCAAACAATGAAACAAGTGATTAGATTGTCAAAGTGACTACATTGTCAAACTAGTGACTGAATTGCCATGAAGCTACACAGCCTCTAGAGGGGGTCCATGTCTGTCATTCTGCCTTACATCCTCTTCAGTTGCATTCCTCTCTCTTATCCTGCTCTCATCTCTGCACACTCTCTCACTCTCTCTCACTCTCTCTCTCTCTCTCTCTCTCGCTCTCTCTCTCTCTCTCTCTCGCTCTCTCTCTCTCTCTCGCTCTCCCCTCTTCTGGTGTCCACTTTCCCTCTGTATACCTCCTTGTTACATTGACTCCTCTGTATACCTCCTTGTTACATTGACTCCTCTGTATACCTCATTGTTACATTGACTCCTCTGTATACCTCCTTGTTACATTGACTCCTCTGTATAACTCCTTGTTACATTGACTCCTCTGTATACCTCATTGTTACATTGACTCCTCTGTATAACTCCTTGTTACATTGACTCCTCTGTATACCTCATTGTTACATTGACTCCTCTGTATAACTCCTTGTTACATTGACTCCTCTGTATACCTCATTGTTACATTGACTCCTCTGTATACCTCATTGTTACATTGACTCCTCTGTATACCTCATTGTTACATTGACTCCTCTGTATACCTCCTTGTTACATTGACTCCTGTCTCCTCTCCTCTCCCCACTCTCTTCAACTCCTCTAACCTTTACATTACTCCCCACCTCTCTTTAGATCTCTCCTCACACTTTTAACTGTTCCCTTCTCAACGCTCTTGCTTAGAAAGCTCTCTCTCTCTCTCTCTCTCTCTCTCTCTCTCTCTCTCTCTCTCTCTCTCTCATTCGTAGCTCTCACAGCCTTTCTAATTAACTCTGCCCTGTCCCGGTCAATACATCACCGTGGCTGTCATGCTGCAAGGAGGAGAAACCATAATTTTTTCCTCCTTTTTAACCTCCTTTCTGTCTTCTTTCTTCTTTCTTCGCTTTTCTTTGTTTTAACTTTGTGTCTCGGCTTTTATTGACGCGTTGTCATTCCAATTTACTCTCTCTTTGTTTTCACTGACTTTATGTTTCTCCCTTCGATTTATCGATCTCTCTGACAACCAGACAACTCCTTACTTCCCCAAATGTTGGATCAGTAACCTATCAGTAAACACTTTTTCCCCATATTGTCGCTGTTGGGTGGAAACCTTGTATATCCAAAGGCTGTCACTTTTCAGGAAATGGAAAATAGCACTGTCGGGGCGAAACCTCTTATCTCCATATTCAAACTGTGTGTCTTTTGTTGTTGTTGGGTTTTTTTAACTAATGCCCTACTTGATCATACTACAAAAGTATCAGATCTACAAGCTCTATAAACCTTTGGCCATGTCATAGTGGTAAATGTACAGATAAGCAGTGCAACAGTGTGAGCAGTGACAATAACGTGCAGTGGTGCATTGTCAAGAGTCCATTATGTAAGAGATCAATAGTCATCAAGCAATAGTCAACAGTGTGGGTCTTACGGCTTAAGCCTGGGGTCAAAAGCCAGCTCTCCACTCACTAAATAGTGTACAAATGGAGGCTGGACATCTTTCCACTGTATTGACATTGGCCTGTAGAAGATGCTCTATTAACAGTAACACCAGCCAATTCGGTTTGAAACTGCTGTTATTTGTCTCCGTGTCCCTTTGGCTATTATGGGAACAACAATCTGACAGGGAATTCATATTACAGCAGTCTCCATATGTCCGCTAATGGAACGGTCAAGAAAGAATGAAAGAAAGGTAAAGATACAAAAAGTGCGCATCATGATGGTACCAGTGCCCTACATACTTGCAGTTTTTCACTCAGATACAATTACACTGCAATGTTTTGTCTCTCTCCATCAGCGATTCCAGTGATCCCGGTTCTCCATTCATCTGGCCAGTTCATTGGTGCTTTGTGCTCTTGCGTCTTTCTTGAACGTCCTGTTAATGTGGGACGACCTCGTCCCACATGGGACCTCGTGCCCATGTGTTGGTTCCAAGCCACAGCACTAGCTTGCTGGCTGGAAGCTCTTTGTGTCTTTGGCAGTGTCCTGCTAGTCTCATTCTCCTGGCTGCTATTTTCTGCCTCAACCCATTCCATCATACAGATTGGACTTCTTCACACTTCCTTCCCTGATCTTTTCCTGATCTTTCTCTGTAAAGCCATTTTTTTCCACCATTGTCGTGCCTGATCTGGCTCTTTGTCTGCACTGAATTGCCATCGCCACCATCGAATTGCCACCCATGTGTGAAATCACACCATTTCACCCCTAGCAAATGCATGTCCCCATTTCTCCTCCATGGCAAGGCTTTGACTTCGCACTGAGATGCCATGAGGCAGGCCCTTTGAAAAGGTCTTATATGCATATACAGTAGGTAAAATGCACAAAACATAACCACAATGTACTTTTCTGCTTGGTCAAACTGACTGGAAAGGAAACCACTTAAACCCATTAAGACCTGAGGCTGATATACAAATGCCCCCACACACCCACACACACACACACACACACACACACCACCGCATCCAGAACACTAGGCTATCAATTCAGCAGATAACTTCACTGCGTATTGGCCAGCTCTATAACCTTCCTCTCAGTCCAGCAGTATACCTTCTCCTCTAGGCCATAACACATTGCAGTATACAGTATACCTTTTCCTCTGGGCCATAACACACAACAGATCAGGTCCTTTTCAAGCGTTATCACTCACCAGCCTGCGCCAGGGCCCACTGACATCTAGTTACGTCGCTGGCGCTGTCTTTGGTATTACAAGACTACTGAAGTAATATGATCTGTACTGTAATATATTTGGTCTGATTTGACCATCTACATAATTATTACTTGCGCAAGCAGAGCGCGCAAGTAATGTTTTCACCCGGTCTCTTCCGTCGTGACAGCTGTTCCGCCATTCGATGTTTATGCAGAAAAACATCAAATCTGTGCCTGTTTTGCTGGGACCAAATGACCACAAATGACCATATTTCTTACGTCATCATTTAGAGCTAGTCATACGTATACTATATACATAATCAGTAAAAATAAAATAGCAAATTGTGCCTGATCTGCTGGGACCAGAGTACGTGGTGTGTATGTGTATGACTAGCTCTTAATGATGACGTAAGAAATATGGTCATTTGTGGTCATTTGGTCCCAGCAAACCAGGCACAGATTTGCTGTTTTCTTGCATAAACATCAAATGGCGGAACAGCTGTCACGGTTTTTGGCGCAAAGTAACCACAGTATACCGCTAATCAACTTACAACTACACACTTTATACAGTATAGAGTATAGAGTATATATGTATACGTATATAGTATATGCCTATACTATATATATACTATATATATTTCTTACGTCATCATTTAGAGCTAGTCATACGTATACTATATACATAATCAGTAAAAATAAAATAGCAAATTGTGCCTGATCTGCTGGGATCAGAGTACGTGGTGTGTATATGTGTGACTAGCTCTTAATGATGACGTAAGAAATATGGTCATTTGTGGTCATTTGGTCCCAGCAAACCAGGCACAGATTTGCTGTTTTCTTGCATAAACATCAAATGGCGGGACAGTATCCTTCACAGAGATACTGAGATTTGACAGTTTACAGCGGTCGAAAGGACTTGCGCGCTCTGCTTGCGCACTAGTTGGCCATTTATGGCCTACTAGTGTGCAACAAGCAAGTATGCACTCGACAGAGTGCAGTTCTAGTTACCTCTAAGACTAAGTCATCCTAAAGCCAGATAAATTCACAAAAATCACACTTGTGTGAAGTGAGCGGTGCCTTTCATCACAATGATGACGTCTGATGATGTCAACAACATGATGTCACAGACATTCTGTACTCGAGCAGGCAGACAGAGAGACTGACAGACAGACAAACAGACATACTCTCAAAAATGTATATAGTATATGTAAACCTTTATCTACCATTGTATTGGGTGTCAAGTAATAGCACATTGTATGTATTTTCTACTTCAATGTGTACTTATAAACAAAAGGCCTTGAATGCATTCTCGTCTCGTCTTTACTGTCGATGCACTCCTGTCTCTTGAGGCGCCATCGGTTCGGCTCGGTCAGATCCACATACTGTATGAGGATTTCTTACCAAATGAGCGGTCCTGATGTGCACTGGTACCGACTCAGAGCTGCTGGGTTTCTGTCAGGTTCTTGGAGGTTAGATGTTGGGATATAAAGTCTTCATTATTATAGGTAGTGTCTTCATACTGCTGGTCAAGGCGTTTGTCCACACAGTGAACCAGGATGCTGAGGGGAATCCAGAAGACCAGGGACAAAAACACAACTGAGCCCACTATGTTATCAGCCAAGAACTTCCGGAATGTGTTTATATCCAGCTTGTCGATGAAATCCCACAGCATCTCTGTTATATCCTGCACCTGCTTCATGCACTTTCCACCCCCATCACAGAAGCCGACAGCGCAGGGTTTGCCCTTGCGCAGGAAGAGGAATTTGCCATCATTTGGTTGAATCAAGGGAGTGCACATACCGTCTTTGCTCCTGCAACACAGTTTACAAGAGTCCTCAATCTTGTTGCATGAGCAGGACTTGAGGTTCTGTGTGGCCTCACAAAATGGGTTGCATTCTCCTCCACGACACAGTCCGTTGTCAACACAGAGAACACCATCGGCGGCATTTTCAGGAGGCGGACACTCGCTGCTGGCGCCTGTGCATTTGGATATGCCCTTACAAGTAGCATTGATAGGTTCCTGACACCTCTTCCCTGCCAACTTAAAATTGCACTTCTCACAGCAAAGACTATTCTTGTCACTGCACTGTTTGCCAGATACTAACTTGCAGTTGGTTGTACAGCATTCATCGTTGAGGTCCTGCCCTGGGTCACATTCCTCACCCTCCTCAACCCGCGAGTTCCCACAGATCTTACTGTTCCTTTCCTGGAAGCATTCCTGGTGCTGAACCCATTGCAGCACCTTCCCTATTGACCTCTTACTGCAAGGAGAGAAGTGCTTATTGTTGATCTTGTCTCCTCTCACAGCGAAGGGGTACATGACAAACCTGCCACCGTCGTCGTCATTAGGGGCACACTCAACATTGTCTGGGTCATCGTGCAGCGCCCCAAAGTTGTGGCCCAATTCATGGGTGATCACCAGGTCAACTGCCTTTGTTAAAAGGGCTCCCCCATGACTTGTGGTGGTGGTCAAGCCCGTGTTAAAGTAAATCCTCTTTGGCATATTATTGTCGGAATGGTCGGTTGGTCTGGCGCAGACTCCACTCACGCTTTGGCCTGTGGGAGATGCCACATAGGCCAGGCCCAGGATTCCCCCCTCGAAGTCCTGATGGGTGAGCAGATGAGCCAGGCACATGTCGGAAGCAATGTCTTCAGTGAATTGCGACAGAAGAGCCCTGGAGTTCCAGAAGTCCTTTCCTATCACTGGGCTGTTCTTCATGTTATAGTGGACCCAGCCTGTTTCACCGCCTGGGGGAGGACTGGTAGGCTCTGTGTGGATGACGATGTGTCCGACCTGGACTCCATAGCCTTTGAATTGGTCATTCCAGGTGGTACTCCTGAATATGCCATCCACCCGTTCAAACAACTCAATCATATAGTTGAGAGTGATACTCTTTTCTCCGCGGCCTGTGTGTTGGAAGAATCTGTAGTCAGCCACCAGCAGAAGGGGACAGGTGTTCTTCTGAATGTGTGTTTGTGGTTTCTGTCTGTACATCCGTGTCTTGTTCTCCCCCGCGTGTCTGTCTCCGTTCCCCCTGGCAGCATCTTCTGTGTGGATATCGACACAAACACGGGAAGATGGCAGTGCGTTCTTGATGTCCTCGGAGCGATAGACCAGCAAGCGGCCGTCGGGGCTGGACTCTGTGAACCTCCACAGAGGCTCTACATTGTACTCGGCTTCCTCCGTTTGGATGTGAGCAGAGAACTCCTCACCATCTATGTGTGCTTGCACACGTGACCGCTCTTCTCCTACAACATGTCCAACGAAGTGGTTCTGTAGGCTGCCTTCGTAGCTCTCCTCTCTCCCGTCTTTGTCGACAAAAACAGCCTTAAAGTTGTCAGTGAACAGGTCCATTAGGTTAGTGGTCAGATAAAGTGTGAAATGTCTCTGCAGGGCTGTGAAGCTGACCAGGTGGGACTGGGTACTAACACCACCCATGCTCTTCCTTACGGAGTGTAGCTGAATTCCAGATGTGGGCAGAACATCAAAATCTGAGAGTATAGCGTTAAGAGCCTGGGTTTCTTTCAGATTCTCCTCCGTAATGCTGGACTGTATAGCACATTGGACCCAACAAAGAGCCAGAAAGGCAATAAGCCATAAATACTTCACTACAGACATGATAATAACGGATGAAACTTGGCTGCGGAACAGGGTTTCTGTGGATGGTATTTACAGTGTTTCCGGCTAAGGAAACACTGTAATCTATCCAGGCACAAGAGAACCAAAACACAGCATAAAACAACGACCTTCAATGGTTCATTAAATGGCACGGCTTATAGCCATTGCTATAACTGGTTCTGTTGACAGACAAAGGCTGTCAAAGTACCATGATTGATATCTAGAGGAGATATAGCCCAGCTGGGGAAATTAAATGGTTACGACATTGTTTTCTGCTCACAAATGGAGATATCTGATGCCTGTGCAAATCAACATTGTTTGGCAACAGCTACATCACGGTGCCACACGTGCCTGGATTATGCCCAAATATGGAGTTCGGTCAACGAGGAAGAGAGACAGACAGAGACACAGAGAAACATAGAGAGTCAGTTGAGTCTGTCAGGGGTAAAGTGTAAAAATAGGGCATTCATTTATGAAAATTAATGAAATGTTGGAGAGACAGACAGACAGACAGACAGACAGACAGACAGACAGACAGGGTATAAATACAAATATTGATAGACTAACAACAGTAACAGTAACAGCAGATGTATCTATCCGTGCATGCGTGCCCTTCTGAAGTTCCATTCACACACACTGTCGTAGTAGCAGTGACTCCAGGCACCCCAGGCTATAAAATAGCAAAGTATTTTTTTATGGTATAAACTCTTTTATGGTTGCGGTACTAACTGACGTAATGTCTGAAAAGCCCTGTACTTCACAGCCACTTCATTTTTACGAGCGTTCGTTTTGGTCCAGGTAACATCGTTGCATTCAGCTGGGGAGGAAATAGGGAACAAGCCAGGCTTGTTACCAGAAGGCAGCGGAGGACAGCGCCAGTGCCAGAGGCAAAGTATAGATAGATGCTCCTGGTAAACATTACTCACAATGACAAGGGGAAGCTCTCTGTCAAATCTGTGCTTGAGCTATATGGAGTACTTCCTTTTAAAAAAAACATTAAAATGTCCAAAATATTTTACAAAAATTGTCAAACAATATCAATATTGTAGTGAGTATCAACAATATCCTAAGATGTATTACTCTTTCTTTCTTTCTTTCTTTGCTATTTAGTGTACGACCACATTTATTGGACTTTATAGTTTATGACCAGCTATAATCAAGTTTTTACATATCTCCTGTGCCTAATGTGTCTCCCTCCGGCCCACATAACATAATTATCTACTATCTATCTACCCGCAAAATAATCCCCTATCAGTCAATCCTGACTGCTTTCTGGACTAAGCAAAAACATTATTTTAAATCGAATTAAATTAAATCGACGCAGAAAATGAAGAGCTTATCCAAATGGCTTTTCCTATTCAAGCGTTCTCATACAAGCTGCCTCCTGTGAGCGCTGACACCGTCAAATGAACCGAGGGCAGAAAGAGGGGAGGATGAGATGAGAGCAAGGGGGAGGGCAGGGCTGGAAGGGGGGGGGGCAGAAAATAGATGTTTCTGTCGATTCTGCAAGGGGAAAATAAAAGGCACGCGGGACAGCAAAGGCTTAAAGCCAAATCAATGTTGTCAGCAGCTGGCACTTAAGGAGGGGGGCCATTAAAGTTTAAAAAGTTTGGAAAGCAATGCTGGAATTAAGGCCAAATGGGTTAGAGGGAGAGGAGCGAGGCCTTCCATTAGAATCACAGCCAACAAGAGCTGACAGATCCTCTCAGGATTCCTAGCTCTCCTGCTGCTCTCTCTCTCTCTCTCTCTCTCTCTCTCTCTCTCTCTCTCTCTTTCTCTCTCTCTCCCCCTCTCTCTCTCTTTCACATTCATTAACTCCTTTCTCATTGATTCATTGTTCCTCTTTCTCTTCTTGGTCTTCCATTTTCTCTCTTTCTCTCCCTCATTTGTTTGTTCATTCTGAACCTCTCGCAACCTCTCAGTCCTGCACTCTCATTCTCTCATTCTCCCCATCCTCCCTCCCTCTTTCTCTGCATTCACTGTTACAGACAGTTGAACAACAGCATGACGAGTCAGAAGAACGGGGTGTAAAGTGTGTGTGTGTGTGTGTGTGTGTGTGTGTGTGTGTGTGTGTGTGTGTGTGTGTGTGTGTGTGTGTGTGTGTGTGTGTGTGTGTGTGTGTGTGTGTGTGTGTGTGTGTGTGTGTGTGTGTGTATGGCACTAGAGTAAAGGTTATTGCTACACTTCTATACTTTGGATCACACAGCAACATGGACTAGATTTGTACGCCAAGTCTTCTTTCAAGTTGTAATTCCATGACCAACAGTTTATCTGTAATTTCCACTCAAAGACTTGCAGTGTGGCAGCTTGAAATGGAGCACATACTTAACTGTATGAATGATGGTTGGATTACTGTAAACAACAACAGCAAAAAGCTCTCCAGCGAGTAGCGTTCCCTCATCTGTCTGCAGCTGCTGTCGGAATCCAGTTGAGGAATATACAGCTCCTGCTCAAAAACAATTTAATATCATGCAAAAGTAAATTTTCTTCCGTAATATAATTCAAAAAGTGAAACGTTCATATATCCTTGATTAATTGCAAATGTTCACCACCAATCTCTGTGGTTGTGGGCAGTAGGCCAACCAGACATCCCTGGCCCATATCAGTCGTGAGAAAAGTACTCAAATGTTTAATTAAGTAAAAGTATCAATACTGCAATGTAGATGTACTCTGTTACAAGTATTGTATTAAAAATGTACTCTAGTAAATGTATACAAAAGTATCAGCATCAAAATGTACTTATACCAAAAGTAGAATATACTCATTATGCAGAATATCCCGTTTCAAGTTTCAAATGTATACAAATATTTTGAAAATAGCAGATCTACAAGCTCACAGCATTGTGAGCTTGTAGATATGCTATTTTGAAATTACTCAAATTCACATAGGGCTGAAGTGGTTAATGTATATGTTTTGTAATGATAATCAAAATCTACAAAGTTTTCAAATCACTTTAATGGAGGAAAAGTACAATATTTGATGTAGTTGAGTAGAAGTAGAAGTAAGTAAGTAAGTATTGGAATTTGGAAATACTCAAGTAAAGTACAATACTTCCAAATTGCACTTAAGTACAGTACTTAAGTAAATGTTCTTAGTTACTTTACAGTACACCACTGATACTATTGGACAATGGCCGCTACACCATTGCTGCCAACCGTACAGACAGATAGCACTGTCCCTAAAAGAGATCTGTTTCTCATGACAAAATGACAAATGACATTAGTGCTGGCATGATTCAGAGTGATCTAGTGCAGTCATTCTTCAACAGTCAGATCCTGGGATGCCCAGCTACAGTTAATCAGTAGTCAACCCACCCAGATCCTGGGATGCCCAGCTGCAGTTAATCAGTAGTCAACCCACCCAGATCCTGGGATGCCCAGCTGCAGTTAATCAGTAGTCAACCCACCCAGATCCTGCAGACATGGATCACTGCTAGTTTAACATTCAACCAAGATGCTCATCGGTTTTCAACTAAAGTGGTTGGAGCCCAAACTCTATTATTGCTACTCTACCAGATAGTTCCTTGTCTCGTTTATTTGTTAGTCTTTAATTAGACAGATGATGAAACGGAACCCGTTCGTATAGCCTCTAGCCTCCTGTTGAAGCAGCGAGGTAATGAATTTTGGGTCCCAGAGAGGAAAAAAAGGAAAATAAATCTATTGAGTTTTGGGATACTTAAACTGCAGAACACACAGATGAAAATGAACGTGTATAACTGCAAAGCTAAGGTGACAAGCCAGCGTTTGCTAGCACTGCTATAATCCATAATATGCCATCTAATGTCCTCCTATCTGTCACAGACTAAACTGTGTTTTCCTGCTGGGGTTTCCCAGGAAGAGTTTGGGGGCCAGAGTCATGCATCATTATCAACGCCCTCTGCTCCACCAGGGAGCAGAGACAGTGCCAAATGAGAGGAAATGGAGTCGACGCAGCCGACAGCGGGGACAGATATGAAGGAATCAGTGTGAGCTTAAATGTTTGTGAAGGAGCCCCTCACTCAATCTCTTGGCTGACGGAGCAATGGAAATATAGAATAATATCATAATAAACATGTTACTGTTATTATACTGTAGTACATTGCAACACATAGCATAGTAGTGATGCTGCACAATGATTTTGTATTGTATCTATCTAGTATCTACTGTAGTAAAAACAATGTGTTCTGTAATGTTGACGTATCATTTATTTAGTTACACACCTCATGAGCAGGCTAACGCAGGTTCTCATTTGATCTCCAAGCTCAAACCGTACACAGCGCACGTGTTGTGTAGATGTTCGGGAATATGGGTGGTTAAAAGTGGCTGAATGCAAAGTAAATATGTAAATAAAAGTATGAATAATATAATTTAAATATTTGCATGTTAAAACATGCTAATAGAGGTTATATGCGTGACATCATACTGTAAACCTGTATATACAGGTCACCAGCTCTATATGCATCTGTAGTGGGCAGCAGGGTTGGAAACAGTTTATAACTATAGGACATTAATGAAGTTAGGTTAGCCTCACGCGTCGACATGTTGTTGAGGTTTGATGGAGGCACCCAGGGGTGTTATGGGTCCAGTTACCTGCATGGGGACTAGTGCTGTGGGTCTGTGGGCTCCTGTTGATTTACCTGCAGGTGAAGGCAGGGGGCTGTGTGTGAATTACAATGCTGGTGGGAGGTAAATATGCTGCTGGAAGAACAGATGCTGTGGTGGCCTGACACACATGTGCGCAGTACACACACACACACACACACACACACACACAGAGGGCTCCCAGTGCCTCAGCACAGCTGTCTCTTCCGTTCCCTATTGTTATCCATTTTCTGCTTAAAACTTTACTCTCTGTGCATGTGCATGCACATGCACATCATGTATAATGCAGTAGGCCTACATGTGCACAGGTATAATCTAAATTGACCGCATAAAGTATATAGGTGGCATGAGTCTGTCATCAGAACACTGAGCCTTGCTCAGCGGCCAGGTGACAGGCCATGCCGTTAGGCTGGCACCTACACCTTCTTTTGTTGCTCTTCCTTAACCTATACTGACTGTGTAAATTATATATACTAGTCCTTACCCGTTGTGAGATATTTGCCCCCCCTTGTAGCCGTGAAGGGTACTGCGCCTGGGTGCGTTTGTAATTGACTAATAAATAAATTAATAATCATTAATGTGTCAAATCGAAAAGGGCTTCGTTACGCCCTCCATATGCATATGGTCAATGCCTGTGTGAAAAGTGGGAGTGATTGGTGCAGGCAGTAAGGAGTTACGGCACTGTTTCTGACAGACACACACACACACGGACACACACTCAGACATTGTTAGAATTATTATGATGATAAGGTGTGTGAGCATAGCAGCCTGCTATGCTCACACACCTTATATATAATAATTACGTGTTAATTTACGTTATGTGTAAGACCCACTCAAGAAAACCCTTTACCTATACACTCATATCAAGAGGATTGAATGGATCTCCACTCATGATTCAGAGAGAGATAGAGAGAGAGAGAGAGAGAGAGAGAGAGAGAGAGAGAGAGGGTCTGCCAACCTGCAGATGGATATTTATTATTTCTGTTCATTACAAACACATTTAATGATCCCCAAATGCCATGAACGTTAATTACTGTAACTGTTAGGTGACTGCCAAGCATTGCCAAAAGTCTGCTATATAGCCGACTCAGCGACATTTGAGTTGCGTAACAATTGGGATGGAATCGAGAACCATCGTGTGTGTGTGTGTGTGTGTGTGTGTGTGTGTGTGTGTGTGTGTGTGTGTGTGTCATTTAGCTCACTGTGAGTCCTGACTCCCACGCCTGTCCATTCTACAAGCCTAATGGTCTGTGTAACACAAGCACACAGCGTCACAAAGGCACTGTTGTGTGTGCATGTGTGCTTGCGTGCATGCGTGCGTGCGAGCGAGCGAACGGTTGTATGGTGGGAGTGTTTATCCCGCCCAAACAATTTTCCTCTCCTCTGCCTCCATCTATCTTTTTTTCTATCTGCTAAAATATTCTAGGTTCACACTCTCCTTTGTTCCTTCTTTCTTTCCTTCATCGTTTGCCTTCCTCTCCTCCCCTCCTTTGCAGATGCTGGAAAGGTCCTGCATGTCCTGCTCTCTCTCTCTCTCTCTCTCTCTCTCTCTCTCTCTCTCTCTCTCTCTCTCTCTCTCTCTCTCTCTCTCCCTCTCTACTCCACTCTAGCTCTACCAAAGGAAATCATCCATGAAAAATGTTTTGACTGTCTATAATTGCTGCATCTCTTGTGTCTGTGAGACACTTTCTCTGTAAGCAGACCTGTGGGAGACCATCTCTCCCTCCCTCCCTCTCTCTCTCTCTCTCTCTCTCTCTCTCTCTCTCTCTCTCTCTCTCTCTCTCTCTCTCTATCTTTCTTGCACGCTCGCACAAAACCATGTGTGTGTGTGTGTGTGTGTGTGTGTGTGTGTGTATCCCTGTGGTGCCTATACACACTCCCCCACACATGTGGTCTAACATGGGAGAAGCCTAATTCTTACAGACACATTAATTTAGGATGGACGTGAGCTCTAATCCTCCCCATGAACTGCCCACAAATGACCTCCACTCCCTTAACCTACCCCTTGTCTGTCTGTCTGTCTGTCTGTCTGTCTGTCTGTCTGTCTGTCTGTCTGTCTGTCTGTCTGTCTGTCTGTCTGTCTGTCTGTCTGTCTGTCTGTCTGTCCGTCCGTCCGTCCGTCCGTCCGTCCGTCCGTCCGTCCGTCCGTCCGTCCGTCCGTCCGTCCGTCCGTCCGTCCGTCCGTCCGTCCGTCCGTCCGTCCGTCCGTCCGTCCGTCCGTCCGTCCGTCCGTCCGTCCGTCCGTCCGTCCGTCCGTCCGTCCGTCCGTCCGTCCGTCCGTCCGTCCGTCCGTCCGTCCGTCCGTCCGTCCGTCCGTCCGTCCGTCCGTCCGTCCGTCCGTCCGTCCGTCCGTCCGTCCGTCCGTCCGTCCGTCCGTCCGTCCGTCCGTCCGTCCGTCCGTCCCTCCGTCCGTCCGTCCGTCCGTCCGTCCGTCCGTCCGTCCCTCCGTCCGTCCGTCCGTCCGTCCCTCCGTCCGTCCGTCCCTCCGTCCCTCCCTCCGTCCCTCCGTCCGTCCGTCCGTCCCTCCGTCCCTCCCTCCGTCCCTCCGTCCGTCCGTCCGTCCCTCCCTCCCTCCCTCCCTCCGTCCGTCCGTCCGTCCGTCCCTCCCTCCCTCCCTCCGTCCGTCCGTCCGTCCGTCCGTCCCTCCCTCCCTCCCTCCCTCCGTCCGTCCGTCCGTCCCTCCCTCCCTCCCTCCCTCCCTCCCTCCCTCCCTCCCTCCATGCCCTCTTCTCATTTTACTACGCAGTATGGATTCACACTGTCAACTCATCAAATTACTTTGATGCTCAGTCAGTAAACTTTTGGGTCCGATGCTTACTATACTGTGGTTGACTCGCTTTAACGTATCCATGTTGACGTTGGAGGATCGTAACCCTGAGTCCACAGAAGTTCTCACCCTTGGCCCTCACACAGCTAACACCTGTCTCAGGCGTGCCTCCCAACATGCCGCACTGAGACTGGAAGGTCGGGGTTCCATCCTCGGTAGGCTCACACCAAAGACTATAAAAATGGGACCCAATGCCTCCCTGCTTGGCACTCAGCATCAAGGGTTGGATTGGGGGTAAGTGCCTGTGACATACTGTACTGGCGTCATGTCCAGGGGGTATCATTGTACATCAAACTGCCTCACGCTACAGAAACAGGAGATGCAGGCTCCTGCCTTATGGGCCTCATGGCTCGGCAAGGCTTATTTACTTACATACAATCTCACAAGAACTCGCAAGCTTATAAATTAGCTATTTTCTAGCTAGACAGAATATGTCTGTCTGTCCCTTCGTCTGCATTCTCTCTGTCTGTCCGTCTGTCCTACGTTGAGTAACTGTTCTCCACTCCCTGTCTCAATGCTGTTTCTAGAATTCCACTCTCGAAAATCTCTCTCTCTCTCTCTCTCTCTCTCTCTCTCTCTCTCTCTCTCTCTCTCTCTCTCTCTCTCTCTCTCTCTCTCTCCTCCTGACTCTGTCCTGTTCAACATCCCCTGTTTCCGGATGAGATACAGTAAAGTAATTTTCTCTGTATTATCACACATCTCTGCATACTCACACAAGCACGCCGTACTTTCGAACAACCTCTCTCTATCCCTTCTTATCGCCGTGCCCAGGTGCATTGTGGTTCTTAGTTGCCATGGCGAGGAGGAGGCTGTTAGAAATCGGATGTGGTCTTAGAGTACGTGGCCAAGCGTGACAGAATCCTTCTGCTCGGCGATGCTGAGCTGAGCCTTGCCAGCTTTTTTACTGAGGACGGGAGATGAGAGGACCACACCTGGGACCTGTTAATACCTCAACCGTGATATTTCGTCTTTGTCGGGTGGACACCTTGTATGTCCAAAAAAACCTTACTTTTCAGGAAATGGAACGGAAATCTTCAGAAATAGTGAAAATAGACGATCTACGATGCGACTGTGAGCTCGACATGCTTGACATGCTTGCGCGATGAAGTGCATTAAGTGACAAATAAAACATAAGAAGTTGAAATATAGAGATACAAGGTTTTCTCTTACCTTTTCTTGTGGCGGGCTATGGGAGGAAAGTTATGGGCTATTCAGTTTAAAAGGTTATCATTGATGGTGTTTCACATTCAAAACCATTATGGCCAGACAGGCTAATGTAGTTAGCATTATGGCTGGCTTACACCCATTTGTCTCAACTTCTGTACGATGTGAATAGGCTGGCATTATTAGTCTGAATGTCCTTTTGTGTCTGAGACATAAAACAAGTTATGACTCAGAACATGTGGTTCTCAAAGTGAGGTCCGGTGACCACCAGGGGTCCTTAATTCAGGGGAGTTCCAGGGGATTCCCTGTTAATGAGAAACAATTGAGCCCTATTTTTCAGCTATTAGAAAATGGCATTGTGTACAAGATCACAATGCGTAGCATTGCAACACGCGGTGAGCTTGTAGATGAGCTATCTTCAAATATGTTTTTTTACATGTTGACAAAACGTGGCGTGGCGTGTCCACTGTATTTAAATCGGCCACATTACATCGTCATTTAGTGTTCTACAAACATTAAAGTCAATCGACTTGGCTGCCACATAACGTAATCTTCAAAAGCCATACATTGGAGGGGCCCGAATATGGAAATCATAATTTAACCGTCAGTGAAATGAGCGGTTGGCTGCTCACATCCCTAGGCCAGTAGTCTTCCTTCATGCATCATCAATGGAAGTTGATTAGATATAATATTTTAGAACCACTGTTCAATAGTTGGGGAGTCCCTCAGGTGAACATTTAATAGTACGTTTCTTGATTGGGTTATTTCACAAATTGTGTGCGGTCAATAATAATTGTCTCCACCAGGCCGAAGGCATGGGCAGAGAGTGTGTGTGTGTGTGTGTGTGTGTGTGTGTGTGTGTGTGTGTGTGTGTGTGTGTGTGTGTGTGTGTGTGTGTGTGTGTGTGTGTGTGTGTGTATTTAGTTTGGCGGTGTGGCTTTGTGCTTGTGAAATCTCAGATTACCTGTGCACCGCGACACAGCTCTGATATCAACAAGCCCCAGAGCAAGGCACAAGATGAAGACATAACATGAACAACATAACTTTCAATGCATGCCATATACCACATAGATACATAATTATATCACATGATCGTACAAATATATCACATTATAATCCCAGAATCCCAGAGAGGGGAGAGATAATTAGACGTAACCTCCTGCCTTCCATGTCCTAATGAACTATGGCTGCACTGGATGTTCATAAAGGTCTACTATCTCCTCTCAATTTGTTCCAACCCAACTTGGGAAACTTTGTGACAGCTGCTGAAGGTCGAGGTACCAACAACCTATAGACAAAATTGATGATTCTGAATCCCTTGCAAGTATTTGTTTTGCATGAAAAACACCCCTTAATTGGGCTAAACACTTTTCCAAATGTGATGACGGCTATATGGCATGTTGTCAAACTTGCCTGCATACAGGTTGTTATTAGTACCCCAACTTTCAGCAGCTGTCACAACGTTTCCTAAGGGAGTTGAATTGGAACACATTTGGAGGTGATAGTAAACACCTTTATGAACACATTTGTGAAGAAAGCTTTTGATAAGCATTTATTTTGCAGATTTGTCACAAATTTGGCTAACATTACCTAACTAGGGGATATGTTGGGGGGCTTTATTTCTTTACTAATGTTCAGAGCTTCCGAGGTACAGTCTGTTAGGAAGAAGCTTAAGCGTCTGTCTCAAGAGACTGACTGTATAAAAACCCTCCTCAGCGTCTCAGGGCTGCTTGGCACAGCTTTCCCTCAGCGTTTCATCCAGGAGGTATACTGTACTGTAGGTGTGGCCATCTGGGAACTGGAAGTTCTCCGGTTCAATCCTTTGCTCCTCCAGGCTTCGTGCCGAAGTGTCCCTTAGCAGGACACTTAACTGCTCCCCGGGTCATCACCACTCCTAATCATTTTGGTTGTGTGTGTGTGTGTGTGTGTGTGTGTGTGTGTGTGTGTGTGTGTGTGTGTGTGTGTGTGTGTGTGTGTGTGTGTGTGTGTGCGTGTGCGTGTGAGCGAGTGCATGTATACAGTACACGCACATAGGGAGTTCTGCCCTGTCAGCCAACTGTGATGTCATTAGTTCCACTAATTGCCTCTTCACTGTCTGAGGCCTGACTCCATACACCTCTCTCTCATCCTGTCTTTAGCTACTCCATCGCTCCTTGAACCTCCCTCTTTTCCCCTCTCTCTATCGCTGTCTGTCTGTCTCTGTATCTATATAGGTGGAAACCTGCATGTGTGTACCAATGAGTGTGAGCTTTAAGATCTGCTTTGGCACAACACATTATGTATGACAAAGTAAGGCAGTAATTTGCAGAGAAAATAACAAAAAAGTTGAAATATGCAGATACAAGGTTTCTGCCCAACAGTGAGTGAGGATATCTCAACTAGCTCATCTTGTTTATTCTCTTTCTGTACTCATCTAGTTGACGTCCTCTTGTTCACTTCTGTATCTGTGAAATTGATTAAATAATGTTTCTGTAGTCTGTCTTGAGCATCTCGCCTTGATGAGACGTGTGTGTGTGTGTGTGTGTGTGTGTGTGTGTGTGTGTGTGTGTGTGTGTGTGTGTGTGTGTGTGTGTGTGTGTGTGTGTGTGTGTGTGTGTGTGTGTGTGTGTGCACACCTATAGAGCTTTTCACCATCGTAAAGAATGATTGAATGAATACATGCGTAAGTAAATAAATAAATAAATCACGTTAGAAAGTGGTCAATAGACAGAGAGGCCTAATTAGTTCCCAGTTGATGTGCGGTCTGTTTTATTTAGAGACAGGAGAGAAGAAAGGCAACATGAAACACTGACTGCATGCCGCTCCCTCTGTATCTTTTTCACTCTCACTTGTCTACAAATCGCTCACACTCTCTCTTTTGTCCCGTTTTCTCACACTCACTCTCTCAGTACTCTCTCATGTCTATCACATATCTCTATCTCATGTTGCTAACTCATTGTCTCCACCAGGCCGAAGGCATGTGGGGAGAGTATGTTTTGCACTCCGTCCGTCCGTGTGTCCGTGTGTCCGTGTGTCCGTGTGTCCGTGAACAGCTAATCTCGGACACCGTTAACCCGGTCGATGCCATATTTTGCACCCACACTCCCTGGATGCCAACCATGAACCTCTGCCCCAAACTTTCCAGAACGGCCTGTTATAGCGCCACCAGGAGGCCGCTTTGTGCAAAACAAGTTTTTGCACAGTACACCTACAGATTTTGTCCAAACATCACGCAAATTGGTACACAGTCTCTCTACAGCCATTCAACGAAACGGGTCTTTCAGATTTATCAGACTCCATCCTGATTGGTTAAGATTGGCTTCCAAAGTTCACAGGAGTGCTCAGTTTCAAACAAAATGCTGCAAATCATGAACACATCGCGTGATTTCCGTGAAATTGTGCACCCACATTCCCACTAGGCCGAGGACGAAATGCCACATGAACAATTTCAACTCAGCCTCAAGGTGGCGCTATAACTGGCCGAAAAGTGTTTTTACCACTAACTGCACGGATCTGTGGATAACCTGGTGGAGACCTGTGCCCGGAAGGGCACTTTTTCTAGTTTCTTATATACATTTCTATCCCACAATTTTGGAACCCATTTTTCCAAATTGCCTAAACTGTAATCCTACTCGCCACTCAACAGGGGGAGTTACATCTCCATCGGGTAAGAGCAGGTGTGGAAAATGGGTTTTGATCCAGTAAAGGATCTTTCAATCTGACAGCAGGGGTCACCAATATGTCCATACACGGACACATGTGTGTGTGTGGCAAAGGTTACCCCTGTAACTCTGAGTGTTCAAATGGAACCAAATGGACCCAGCGGGTCCATTTGAACACTCTCAGAGTTACAGACCTGTTATTCAGGGCTATATATTTGTGTTTCTGGTGATATTATTGTCCACTCATTTTGTATGTCCGTGGCAAAAAACAATATGTTGACAAAAATGTCCACCACAAGCCAACATGGATATGGCGATGACCTCTGACCGACAGGCACCCCCAGGGCATGATGGGAAACTGTCCAGCAGCAACCTGCTGATCCACCCTGCAGACCGGGTTGATCAATACTAAGTCCAGTCAGATTCCAGCCGCAGTGGAAATCATTTGAGAAAATCCTCCTTGCATGTTCTCTGTGACATTGTTGTGATGCAAACTCACGGCATAACTACTGTAACTAACATGCAGTGATCTCCAAAGATGATTTGTACCTCTTGTATCACCAATTCACCATTTGAACAATTCTCCCAGAATATTGCTGTTATTTTGTTAAGTGGAAAAGTTCAAAAGATTACAAATGAATGTATAAATGGAAGCAAATGTGCACCTTCAGGTTAAATTAAGACTCCAAATTAAGACTCCACCCCTCTGCCCAGTGCCCACACACAGACACACACACAGGGCACGCACGCACGCATGCACTCTTACACTCTCCATCTCAAATATCTACAGATTTCTCTCTCTCTTCATCAAAGTAATCGTGGATCCTGGTCTAAAATAGAAATCCCCCTCTCCATCTTCCTAGATCTTTCCAGTTGTCAAGACCCTGGCCGAGACGAGACGGAAACATCCGCCCAAGGCGCTGCCCACCTTGTCTCCCTCTCCATATTCCTCCCTCCCCCCTCTCTCTCTCTCTCTCTCTCTCTCTCTCTCTCTCTCTCTCTCTCTCTCTCTCTCTCTCTCTCTCTCTATCTGTCTCTCTCTCCCTTACTCATTCTTACTCAATTTAGCTTTTCTTTTCTAGATATAACTCTCTTTTTCTTACAGATCAATCCATCTGCTTTGAATCCACCTGCGGCTGTGGACCACTCAATTCAATTCAAAGGAGCTTTATTGGCATGAGAAAACATACGTTTACATTGCCAAAGCAATAGTGGAACAAAACAATCAAGATAAAACAATATAATAAACATGTAAACAAACACTTTGAGTAATACTATCTTGTGAGACTATAAAATATTGTGCATTTTCTCTAAGAGATAGTTATACATCCATATACCATACCATACCATACCATCTTTATTTCTATAGCACATTTAAATAACAACAAGTTGTACCAAAGTGCTTTACAATAAAATAATAAAAATCACAACTTCATTTAAAAAACAAACAACACACAGTACACAGTGTCACTTTCAACATCAAAAGCTCATACTATGCTTGGAAAAGCCAATGAATAAAAATACGTCTTGAGGCGTGATTTAAACACCTGAAGTGTGGGGGCTTGTCTTATGTGCAGAGGCAGCTCATTCCAGAGCTTGGGAGCTGCTAACTGCAAACGCCCGGTTCCCTCTGAGCTTCAGCCTTGATTTAGGCACCACCAGGAGAAGCTGGTCAGAGGACCTGAGGGTCCTTGTGGGAACATAAGGTTTGAGCAGTTCAGAGAGATAAATGGCTGCTAAACCATTTAAACATTTAAAAACAAAAAGCTAAACTTTGAAATCAATCCTGTATCGCACAGGAAGCCAATGGAGGGAGGCTAGTACAGGACTAATGTGGTCTCGCTTACGTGTACCTGTAAGCAACCGTGCGGCGGCATTCTGGACTAACTGTAAGCGAGAGATGGAGGCCTGGTTGACTCCAATATACAGGGCATTACAGTAGTCGAGGAGGGATGTCATAAAGGCATGGATCACAGTTTTGAACACAGGGCGGGAAAGACAAGATTTAATCTTTGCCAGCCTTCTAAGCTGGAAGAAGCTCTTTCTGACTGTTTCATTTACCTGTTTGTCCATTTTTAGATCAGAGTCTATTTTAACACCTAGATTGGTGGCAGTTGGCTTTAAGAAAGGCTCAAGGGGACCTAAGTCACCGGGAGGAAACACATTGTTGCTTGGCCCAAACACCATAACTTCGTCCTGCCGTCGTTAAAGTTTAAAACGACGTATACACATATTGATGGTATGGGCATCTAAAAACACATCACACATATAGGAGACGTTTTATACTTTTGAAAGTTGTCAGCAGTATTTCAATGTTTTAAACATGTTATAAACATTTGGTGTTTTTCAAACTCTCCTTGGGTGATTGTAATCCGTGGGAAGCATTTATGTCTCTGATGTCTTGGTACAGTGGACAGACGGTTAAGGAAGTGTAGCTCAGTCTCTACCTCGTTTTGTGTGCAGTGGGTGCATATAGTCTGTCTTCTTGTGGGAGCCAGGTCTGTCTATGGGGGAATTTCTCAATCGTAAGACTGTGTTCACTGAGTCTATAAGGTTTGTAATCCATTTTGGAATTATATTCCATTGGTAGTTTTGGACTGGAAACAGTTGGTGAGCTCCTCTCTCTCTCTCTCTCTCTCTCTCAGCCTAAATCCTTCCCATTCACTCTCTCTTTGCTCCTTTTTCCCCTTTCTTTTCATTCATTCTGGTGTCTCTCTTGTGTGTCTGCGCTAATCTCCTATTGAAAGCCTTTTGTTTACACCGCTAAACATCTCTCTTTCTCTTTACAGATCTTTTTAGATGCCCATACCATCAGGCTGGGCAACATTCCCCATGGCAGTGCAGTGGACCCCCTGGAGGGGGCGCCAGCGGGCACCACCTACACCAAACAGACTGTGTACGAGTTGTGCGCCTGTGCCAACGGCAAGCTCTACCTGTCCCCGGCGGAGAAGGGCTCCACCTGCCAAACCACCAGTAACTTCTGCCTCTGGAGCTGAGAATGGGGCGGGAGGGGAACGCACAGGACGGACGGACCGGATCAGAGTTTGAAGTTAACACTAGTTGACTGGATGGAATCACCATGGACCAATAGCTTTGACGGGGAAAGCCAACGCTGACCACCAGGTCAAATCAACATGGACCGTCGCCAGCTCTGTCGCTAGCTGGGACCACCAATGCATAGAATCCGTGGTTAACCCGCTGGCGTTGATGCTAAGACTAGCCAGTAGACGTGGATGGACATGAGCTGCGGGCTGGCTTGGCGCAACGCCGCAGTCAGCTCCAAAGGCCGCACCACAAGGCCGTGGGACTCTGCCGTCGCATTTGTCGCTGCCATGACAGTTTGGCCAAAGTAACCTGTATTATATTTGGGGTTGCTTGACAGTGGCCAAGACTCCCTGTTAACGGAAGGAAGTCATTGTTTGTTCAACGTGTGTTTGAAATCCACAAAACTAAAATAAAAAAACTAAAACACATACTCTGACTGCTTTAGACTTACCTAAGGTGGGCTAAAGGCTAGCCTTGCGGTGAGCTAGTGTAACAGACACGGATGTGGATTAGCCTAGCGGGAAGCTATGGCTGGCTAACAGACCGATCAATACCAGAAAGGCCTTCCCCCTCTTCTTCTAGTCCCTAGGTCCCGACCTTCGACCCTTTGGCTACTGAACGTTGACCCCTCAACGTCACTCTGCACCTGAATGTGACCCTGCTTCCTTAAACATGTGCCGTCCGCTACAAATGGAACAAGAGTATCTGCCGTTTTCCTTTTTTTGCTTTCATAACTGAATTTTTTCTTCCATCTTTAGTTTGATCTTGTAGCTCTATTATGTAGCGTTCTGCTCTGCTTCTCACAGTTGGCCTTGCTTTGGTCTTGTGTCCTTTTGTCTTGTCATACTGTCATTTCGCTCCCATTTGCTCAGATATTCTTACGTTTCAGTCGGGGGGCATGTGTTAGTCCGACGTCCCGTTAGTCTCACTATGTGGCCGGTTAAGACTCACCTGCAGTTAGGGTTAGGGCTTGGCGTAGGGTTAGAAGTGTCGGATTATTGGTACGTCTCAGACTAAGGGTGTGGCTCCACTGAGTGTGTTGTGTTGCATTGCGTTTGGACGGTGTCAAAAAATGCACGGGGGCGAATGGGTGACGCCGTCCAAATGCAACCGTCAGCAGTGGAGCACCCTTCATCATTAATTAAAAAGGGAACATTCCCTGCGTTGACGCTGGCGGACTGTGGAGCTTCGGCGTAACGATACACACCCGCTTGCCCCATCACCTTTGTTTCCATTCTGTCGTAAAAACATCTGCCAGGTCCGCTCTCCATCACATCTGTTCCAGAATTTCTCGTTGCAATCTGTCACTCCATCTCTCTCGTGTTTACGATCTTCAGACTATCCTTTCCTGCAATGTTATTTTACAGCTTTCCGTTCTATCTTTGTCACTTTAATTATTTTATTTTCTGTTCTTGACATTTTTGGTGACCTTTCCCCTCTTACTCTCTCTTTTCTCTTACTCAGAGTCCTCTCTCTCTCTCTCTCTCTCTCTCTCTCTCTCCCTACACATCGCCATCAACCCATCCTGCAAGGTCTCTCCTTTTCTGCCAATTATCTGCATCTTTCATCAACCTGTCCTTCCCTTTATATCTCTCCTTATATCAACATACACCCTTCAGCCTTCTCCCCATGACCTTCTTGCTGTCCGTTGTTTTATCCTCTCCAGAGTTATTATAGTTATGAAATATTAATTTGTTTTAGAGTGCATTTTTTTGGCTCTTGTTACTTTTTAACACACAATTCTCTTTTGTTTTAGAGTTTAATTATTGGATTACATTTTATAGCACTTTTCTAAGCACTCAAAGAGCCATTCATTCATACATTGGGCAGTGACGTGGCGAACAGTCGACCCCATAGTGTCCTCACGGCAAGCTAGCACCTACCAAATCATTGGAGGCAATGCGGGGTTCATTGTCCGTACCCAAGGAAAGGACACTTCGACATGTGGACAGGAGGAGCCGAGTTTCAAACTGCCGACCCTCAGATCATTAGACGGCCTGCTCTACCTCCTGAGCCACAGCCACCCCAATTAGTATCTCCGCACTGGCCTGGGAACGCCTCAGGATCTATACTCTAATGTGGACCAGGAGAGGGAAGTCTGGGGGATTCTCTGCTCTGTTAGCTCTGTGGCCCAACTCCAGCTAAAGAGGTAGAAGATGGATGGATGAGTGCATAGTTTCGCAATGTTTTTTAGTTTTTTATAGTAGTCTTTAATTTATTTTCAACGTTAGCTTTAGGTTTTAGTTTGAGATTACAAAACATGACTTCTCTTTTTTAGTTTTAGTAACTCACTCATTCTTGAGATGAGGGACAAAAGTGGAAAAAACATGTCCCACACATAAGAGCCTTATTTATGTTAAAAATAAATTAATTCATAAAAATAAAAGCACTTGCAAAGTTAAATGTAATACAGTTGTGTATTATTATGCCATTAATTTAATTATAGTTGTTTTCATATGCCATCTGAATTAGTTAAAAGCAGGCACTGTACCCAAAAATGCCTGTATTTAGTCTGTCCCCAGCAAGTGGTCACAATTTCAAACTGCTAAAAAAGTGTCTAATACTGTCACAATCACATAAATATACATACTAAATTAAAGTAGATTGTCAACAACATAGCAAACAATATACACAGTTAATTTTAATTTATATTTTCCATTAGATATCTCATATCAAATGTGTGTCCCACGTCTCCCGTCAACTCCGTCAGGTTTTTTAAAAGTCTTAAATTAATCAGAAGATATTGTCGACAGATTTAGCCTGAAGACTCCTTTTCCAAGTCCCGTTTATATTTGTTGCAACAGTGGAGCACCTGGTCTGACAAGCATTCAATTGTTTGATATTTTAAACAAACAATGTTGATATGAATGAGGTCACAGCTTTTACATGTCAACTCCGTCAGGACATTATAATGATCTTTGTTAAGAATTCCAAAATAATGTTTATTATTTTAGTTTAGGGTTAGGTTTAGCTAACAAATGAAGCAAAAACAAAATGGCTACATTGTACTACAGAGGGTTAAGATGAAAACAAATGACATTTTGTCAACTCCGTCAGACGTCAACTCCGCCAGGTTTTGTGTCTGACGGAGTTGACATGTATCTGACGGAGTTGACAAAAGTGTTCCTAAAACAATAAAATTATAGTTTTTGAATAATGGGACGTATTCTAATTTGGCACACAGTTAGAGCATGCCTTAAGGAACATTTTGGCTATAGGGCCATCACAGATTTGTCTCGTGGTGACCATGGCAGCCATTTTCCAAAATTGCCGCCACCTGATGTTATTTTACAATAACTCAAGTTCTACACCACCTAGGATCTTGATTCTGGTGACTAAGACTACATTTTCAAGGATGAGGGATACAGTGGTACAATTTAGATTTTCCCTGTGACCATGGCAGCCATTGTTTTTCAAAATGGCCGCCACCTGCTGTTATTTTACAATAACTCAAGTTCTACACCATCTAGGATCTTGATTCTGGTGACTAATCATAAATTTTCAAGGATGTGGGATACATTGGTACTATTTAGATTTGTCCTGTGACCATGGCAGCCATTGTTTTTCAAAATGGCCGCCATCTGCTGTTATTTTACAATAACTCAAGTTTTAGACCACCTAGGATCTTGATTCTGGCGACTAATAATACATTTTAAAAGATGAGGAATACAGTGCTACTATTTAGATTTGTCCTGTGACCATGGCAGCCATTGTTTTTCAAAATGACCACCAACCTGCTGTTATTTTACCATAACTCAAGTTTTAGACCACCAAGGATCTTGATTCTGGTGACTAATCATTACATTTTCAAGGATGAACTTTCTCTGGGAGGGGTCAGGGCTTATTTCAGGTGCAGGTTGAGTTGCTACTGACAGGACATTAAAAGGAGGTGGGCTTTCTGGCCTTTGACTTGTCCCTTTCAGGTACAGACACACAGTTTGACTTCACTGGCCACTGCAGTGTGGCGTTGTATCTTGGTGGCCTCCTGCCAGTGTTTCTCCATCCTTCTCATGAGCTCTGTGTTCTGGGGCTCTGTTATAGTCAACTTACATTGTCTTGGCTGGAGATTGCTTTCCTGCAGGGTCCAGCCCAGTCTTGTGCAGATGGCTTCTGGCCCACCTGAAGGCCCCAACCTCACTTGTTCGGTTGGTGTGATTAGGTGGGGTGGTCTTCCCCAATCAGGATGAATGGTTTGACCCTTTCAAACGGCAGTCTGGCCAAGTGTCTGTATTTAGTTGTGAGGCTAGATACAGGATACGATTGCTCACCCAGCCCCAGGTGACTTGAGGTGAAGGCTCCTTTGATTTGGTAACATTGCTTTGGTTGACATGCTGTGGACACAGAACGACACTGATGCCTTCAGTGTCTGCACATCCTGCCTGATAGTCCTGAAGGCAGATCTTCTGTCTTCAGTCTTTCGCTCACTGTTCACTGCTCACTGTTCACCTCAAGCAGGTCTTCAAGGTGTTTGCCTTTGCACAGGCTATATGGCTAGGACTCGTGCTTCAACCACTCAGAGAACTCCAACATGGTGTTGGTTGCTCCTGGGCATTGTGCGGCAGAATTCAGCTCTCATCTCTGGTGGCAGCTTGTTGAGGAGTCGTGCAACATGTGAGCCGCATCTAAGTTCTGTGTCTCCCTCTGGGCCTAGGGTAGACACTTGCTATTTTCCGTAACACTAATTGGTGGGGCTGTCCAAACTTGTTGTTTAGGTGTCAATCGGGTCTCTGTTGGTGAAGTCGGGTCTAGGTGGTCTAGAAGATGAGTTAGTCAGGGGATATTAATACAATCTGGTAATAAATTCCTTATCAAGAATTTCCTTCACCAATGTGTTTGGAAGGGTGTCTACTAACATATCCCACATTGCTTTATATTCAACCACCCTAGGGGAACTTTTGACAGCTGCTGAAAGTTGGGGTACCATCAACAACCTATATAAGGCAAAATGTTCATTATGCCATGTGACATGTCAAACTAGGGAGTTTTCATGATTCTGAATGCATTCCAAGCATTAGCTATGCACGAAGAACACTCCTTGGGCTGAAAACGGCCATAGCCGTCATCACAAAAAGAGGTCAGCACATTTGGGCAAGTGGATATATGGCCGAATTTAGCCCAAGGGGTTTGACTCCTAGTTTGGCCATAGACTCCCTAGTTTGGCCATAGCCACTTGGTATGGTACCCAACTTTCAGCAGCTGTCAAAAATGCCCCTAGGGTACGTGGTTCAATAGAAACCAATGTGGGATATGTTAGTAGAAACCTTTACAAACACACTGGTGAAATAATTCTTGGTAAGAAATGTATTCACAGATTTGACATTATTCTGATAATATAACCTGACTAAATTGGTAAAGTAATAGCAGGTCCACCATTTTTGAAAATGGCTGCCATTGTCACAGGATAAATCTAAATAGTACAACTGTATTCCTCCTCCTTGAAAATGTAGGATTAGTCACCAGAATCAAGATCCTAGGTGGTGTAGAACTTGAGTTATTGGGAAATAACAGAAAGTTGGCGGCCATTTTGAAAAATGTCTACCATGGTCACAGGACAAATCTAAATAGTAACAATGTATCCCACATCCTTGAAAATGTATGATTAGTCACCAGAATCAAGATCCTAGGTGGTGTAGAACTTGAATTATTGTAAAATAACAGCAGGTGGCGGCCATTTTGAAAATGGCTGCCATGGTCACAGGGCCAATATAAATAGTACCACTGTATTCCTCATCCTTGAAAATGTGGGATTAGTCACCAGAATCAAGATCCTAGGTGGTCTAGAACCTAAATCAGTTAAACTTGTCAACTCCGTCAGATGTTCGTCAACTCCGTCAGACGTTCGTCCCCTGATGTTTTTGTTAATTTCCAAAGAAATAGAAAATTCGATGTTACATCTTTTGTGCTTATGTATTGAAACACCAACTGAAATGATACGTAATGATGATACTTATTATTTTTACATGGTTTTCATGTTATAATATTGAAAATAAAGGTTGAAATGACGGATTTGAGAAATTGGATATTTCATAATAGTGTGATATTGGAACAAAACAATATTAAAATAATTGTATTACTTAACTTGATTACTGAAAGCCATTATAAGATAACTGAGGACTTTATATTATTGTTGAAATTATCAAATTAAATTAAAAGGGATTTTAGTGTGTCTGACGGAGTTGACATGAATCAGGTATTAAGTGCATAAATGTCCCATTTTAGAAAGAAATGTTATGTGAAAAACCTGTTCCTTCTCAAGATTGGTAGTTGAGACCTGTGTCTACAAATACATCTATTTGATTTGAATGTATCTTAAAAAGTCTAGTTTGAAAAAGGTTTTGTCCCTTATCTCAAGAATGGGTGATCTATAATAGCCCTGGTCATTCCATCCTCTGCTTCAGAGTTCCCATGCCATCCTTTACTTTCTCAACCTCACCTACTCTGTCCCTCATGTCCTCCTGTCTTCTCCTCCTCTCCTGCCATTCCAAGCAAAGACGAAACATCAGGAATACCCCGAACAAGCAAGGCGTGTGAAAATCAAAAGCCCTCTTCTTCCAAATAAAGAAATCCCATAAAAACAGAGCAAAAAAACTGATCTATCAAAAATAATCAAATTTAATATTATTATTATTATTATTTAAACGAAAAGTCAATATTTTTTGGGTTGTTTTCTGTTTCTGTCCGTCTCAGACGCCACCGTGGATGGGACATCACAGGGCATTGTACAGCAAGCAGGACGGAAGAGAAGGGACATGGATGGAGTCCATTGATAGTCAGGCCCTGCAGTCGTACATTATTAAATACAACTTTTTTTGTTTTACAAGTTACAGTATACACAGGTGCCTTTGCTGCTGTTGGTAAAAGCACATCATGCCTGATTTACACTTTGTTGCGCATCATGTTGCGTGCCGGAAATAGCAGATCTACGAGCTTGTAGATCTGCTATTTCCGACGCTGGCACGCAACTGGGTCTAAATCACGCATCACGGTCTGAACGCTATAGAACCGCCCTCAGTGGACCGGCCGCTCATCTCCATGGACAGAACTCTCTGATTACGTCTCCGTCTGTAACAACTTTCCTCTCCCGGTTTGCTGTACATCCACCTGAAAAGACAATTCACTCCAAGTTTAATCTTTAATTTCCCAATGTCCCGTTAACGGTTTTATTCTTGATAATAAAAAATAAAGCACAAATTATGCCATGTATATAACGATATCAATAAAATAAAATGAAAATTTAAAAAAATTAAATAAAACAATAATGTTTATAAGGCAATGTCTCTGGAGTCTTCAGTAGATGTGGAATTAACCTTTTTTCATCAATCCTTTTATGTTCCTAAATCTGAGAATAATGAAGACTCTTGATGTTGAAAATAATGGTACTCAGGGGGAATGCAAATGATGTATTGTTAATGATAGGATTACAGAGATAAGCTGAATGTTAACAGCCTCAATCGCTAAGGACACACTTGGACTTGATTGCTTGTTGTCAGTGATTGAAATGAACCACTTTCACTCTGGCCTCCCTATTTTGGGCATGTCATTATAGGTAACATGTCATACAACAAAGTAACCTACTGTACTGTAACTGTATAGGGTTGGGATTTGTTAGGATTTGAACGGTTCCTGATCCTTACCAGATCCCTCTTAACGGTTCCTAATATTATTTTTTCCCCTTTTTTTCTGACATATATTATGCTTATATTATAACTAACCTAACCAAGTACTTAAAGATGGAGGGCCGTGATTTTTCTCCACCCCAAAACATGATCATCAGGTCTTATTGTTATTTTAAGGAGTTTTTTTCTTTTTCAAAAAAGTGTACAGTATTTGTTAAAATGTTGTTTTTATGTGGGCACGCCCACCAGTTCATTAGGTATGCCTAGTTTGCCTTGTGTGTGGTGATGGGTGGTGATCCACCTGAACTGAAGCCGCACCCACAGCTGTAGTTGTATGATAAAGGTGGGAGGGGCTGATAATGTGATGTCACTATATTACTGTTTATTTCATTGGCCGACTGTCAAGGTTTAGCCTCCTAAATACAAAGTTAAAAACGACTCCAGGGTGTCTAATGAAGTATATACTGTCACCTCATAGACACATGAAAAACTGGAAAAATACAAAAATTGTGGCACTCCATCTTTAATAAACACAAATTTAAGTATTGTATTTGCACTTTACAATTGTGAGGTGGCACTATTATTTAAACTTCACCACCACCAGCTAGCCACCACAACAATATCATTGTTGCAATTTGTACTGTATATTAAATATACAGTACACATTGCAATAATGATATTGTTGTGGTGACAAATGTTGTGTCTTTAATGTTTGGATAAATTTATGAAGGACCCCAGTTACCCTAATGGAAACAAGCCATAGTGTTTTCTTGGGTTATAAAATCCTCTTAGCAGACCTTGTATTGAAATGTAGGCTACGTTCCTGTGCTTTTTTCTGCAAACTGTTTATAAAGTAATCAATCTATGGAGGTATATGCACCTAAATGCTGGGCTCTCAACAGTTGCGCGATTCATTTAGAGCCAAATCAAAAGCAGTTGAGTTGCTTATAAGTTGTAAAAATAAGTGCAGACAAATTGATTTTTATTTAATTCATGGCTCTATAGTTAACGTGATTCAGACAGAAAGACGTCGAGTCATTGGCGTTCTCGCTGAATGCACAGAACAGTGTTATCCGCCCCACTCACTCACTCATCGCAAAGAGCAATAAATGCGATGCCATAGTTTCCTGCAAAGGTTGTTGCAACTTTCACCAGTTGCACGTCCACATTGAGGAAACATCTCAAAATCAATACGCCTACACGAGTCACAAGATTAATCTACTCACTCATGTTAATGTAGGTAACTTGGCTCTGCTTGCATGCGTGCACAGACACAGCGGAGCTAAATGACGACTGATGAGAACCGTTTGGGAAACCGTTAATAAAAAAATCACACCCTTGTGAACTGAGTGGTGCAATTCCCCCCCCCCCCCCCCCCCACACACACACACACACCTCTCTCTCTCTCTCTCTCTCTCTCTCTCTCTCTCTCTGTCATTAGCAGGCAACAGAGCAGCACCTCTCTGTTTCTGACGCCCCCTACTGGTACTAATAAGTCATATACTCGTGCTCATGAACACAGGCTCAGATACACAGGCATACGCACGGACATTGCTGGTTGTAGGAGTGGTTGCACCACTCAAAAACGATTGAACCGGCTCCGGATCCGCAATGTCGGAACCGGGTCTGAAATGGACCCGGTTCCGAATCCCAACCCTAGTACTGTATAGGGCTTAAGTGGTTAATGTACACACATTCCTCAACATTACATATTAAGTTCTGCGTGCAACATATCACCTGATTTTCATTCAACCTTTTTCCCCACTTTGAGACGACCAGCAGTCTCCTACTGTTTCAACCCGGCATCTTTATTTCGTAATTATAAGCAAAAAAATTCAACAATAATGAAAATACATTAACATCAAACAAGTGGCTTCTTCTTTTTTTATGATTGTCATATGAGGAAATGCTGGGGCGTGGGTGCATGGTTAAGAATCTTGTTCCAGATCACCTCGAGAAGTTATTGAAGGAGGGGAAGGTTTCTCGTTCCCTTTTTTCCCACCAACTTTCATCTGATCCCGGCCCTTTGTGGGGATTTGGAGCCGACGACCTTGAGATCAAACCCACTTCTCAATATGGGGCCTTCCTCTCTATGTATGCTATCCTCAGGGACTAACAAATCCTTTGTAGTAATCCCTTAATACTGTAGGCACCAGTGAGCTGCAATGATTCACTGCCTGATATTTCACTCCAGTCTGGACCCATTTGTGTTATGTCATAAGCATTGTTTGATGATTTAAAAATATTATTATTGATTATTTATTTATTTCCTGCATGCCAAATGCTTTCTTTTGGATCGATAATGTGCTAAATTAGTTTTTCAACTCCATGCAATCAATGAATTGCAGAAGATGAAGCTGACCTGAGATGGAATGGAATAGAGATTGTGTTATTGGCTGTGGAGTGAGACGTTTGAAGGTGGAAGACCTCAGAGATGCTACAGTGTATGGATTGTATAATTCTTTCACTTCAGTGATTTATTTTTATTTGTATTTATAATTTTAGCAGTGGTTCTCAAAGTGGGACCTCCAGGTGGGTTCCAACTTCCAAGGGGTCCCCAGCTAAATTAAAACAAAATTTGAAGAGAGCCGGCCTACATGGCCACAGCATGTTATGATGCAACACATTGTGAGCTTCAAGATCTACTATATTAGAAA
The DNA here is from genome assembly GCF_964188405.1 of Protomyctophum parallelum. Taxonomy (NCBI): domain Eukaryota; kingdom Metazoa; phylum Chordata; class Actinopteri; order Myctophiformes; family Myctophidae; genus Protomyctophum; species Protomyctophum parallelum. Next base: position 18,212,735 of record NC_139702.1, on the reverse strand, counting down.
ATACATAGAAAATATGTGAGTGAATACATACAGCACTGGTATGTCAGAACATGTTCAGATGGGGGTCCATGGCTAAAATACATCTAGGGGTGAAAATTGCCATGAAAGTTTTTGGGAACCACTGTTGGTTGCAGAATATAAGAATGCAAATCGTTATTTTACAATACAAGCTACTTTACAGGGGGAAAAAGCCCAAAGTCACTTATTATAGGCAGACTTGGCAACACTGCTTGAATGGCATGAGAAATGAGAATCTCCACTGCTCAGCACCACAAAGCTGCTGTTTCCATTGTCATCGTGACAGAGCTGTGCATGTTATTTCCGGCTGCGGTTGTGTGGACCAAACAGAGAAGAAAACCAACATGCACCCGACCCCTCTTTCCTGTGAATTGTCAACTCTCTCCAAACAGTAAATCTTCCCCCTCGTGTGAGAAACGTTTATCATAACGTGGTTGTCGGCCAGTTAACCTAGTATCTCCATATATTTAAGCTTTTTAAGTTTTCTTTCGTACATTGATGCATTACTTCATCATAATTGTGTCATACAAAAGTAGTGAGAATAGGCCTAGGCCGTGGCTCAGCGGTCCACGCACCCTGGCTGGTAGTCCAGTCTGGCAGTGTACCACGGGTTCGACTCCCGATCCCGACGGTCTTTACTGCGTGTCACCCATCCCCCCATCTCCTGTCTATCCCTCTATAAAAAAAATATAAAATAAAGGCGAAAGCCACAAAAACTAAAAAAGGTTATGAAAATAGGATGGTTTTGGACATACAAGGTTTCCACCCGACGGCAACAAAAACAGGAAGCGTATAGGCAGCACTAAGCAGTTTCCTGTCATGTAAGGGAGGTTGTCATAGACATACTCAGTCTCTCTAACGTCCTATGCTGTACATAGTCGGGGGCACGTTATAGTATTAGTCGGGGGCTGTACATAGTCTAAGCCGCACGCTGCACGCTTGCGTCCGGCGATGACCTTAGATGTTCGTCGCCCCCCCCCCACGTTCGTGTGTAGTGATGCCCCTGGATGGTCACGTGTCCATAAACGCCACGTCTATTCAATAAACCATCTAAAAGGTTCTTATGTCTGATGCTTGGTCTTTCCTAGTGAACTGGTATTTGGAATACTAAAAATGGTAGTTGGAGAAGTGATCACACAACATATTTATGTGGGCTGGATATTTGGAAGATTATTCCAGTGAAAGATAATGTAATAATAATATAAACATAACTTCTTTTTAAATGAAAGAAGATACAAATGTATTAAAATAACACTATTTTAATAACTCTGGACACATTCTAGGATGATACATTCGCACAGTTGCAGATTAGTCACCGTTCAAAGCTCTTAACAGATGAGCACACAATTGAACAGATCGGAAAAATCATTGACCTGGGGATTAACAAATCTCTCTAGATACTGTGACAGTCGACTCCTGACTCATGAAACACATAAACTGGCCAACATATTTATGTCCAATTGTGTTGGAGATGAGCCCCCTGCCCCAGTGAGTAACACATACACGCACTTATGTTTTCACACAGTGTTAGTATGACAACCTTCCTCACGTGGTTGTTAGAACTGTATCTATGACAACCTCCCTCAAATGACAGGAAACCGTGCTGCTTACTCATTTCCCGGTTTCTTGGTGCTTCTTTTTTTAAACTGACATTTCTCACACTGTATGCGTGTGTGTGTGTGTGTGTGTGTGTGTGTGTGTGTGTGTGTGTGTGTGTGTGTGTGTGTGTGTGTGTGTGTGTGTGTGTGTGTGTGTGTGTGTGTGTGTGTGTGTGCATTGTTTGAAATGACCTGCTTACCGACGAGGACACTTGTATCCTACTGTATATAGCCATATAGCCCCCCCCCCCCCTCTGAGACACACTGTACATACATTTTTTTACCATAATATAATAAGCATTAGTGACCATTTATGAAGATAGTTTGAAAATAGTTTAGGTTCTCATTTACTGTAAAAAACAATGTTAAGGCTGATGATTTTTATTAGGGTAGACAGTAAAGACACCTAGACCTTTATTGATAGACCAAACCCCACATTTATGAATAAATCTACGACGTAGGATGTGACATAGAGGTACCACAAGAACAGCGTGAGGGATACTATCATAGGAGCCAACCAATCAACGCTCGAGGGTTACTACCCGGGTCCTTCAAACTGCCACTGAGCAACTTCCATTGAAGTGGATATCGGCCGCGGGGCGGGGCTGTCGCTCCTCATCCGCTCCATAGATATATTATAACTGTGATGAGGACACATGCAGAGATTTGGTGGGGCCCCTTGAATTTCCGACCCCCGAGCCTATAATAGCCTATAAAATAAACCAATTGATAAATCAATTGATTGATGTCATCATCATCATTTTTCGACCGCGGTCGAGATCGTGGATTTCACAATATTACGCCAGACTTCCCGGTCCTTCATTGCCATCCCCAGTTCCTGCATGCTTACTGATGCCTGTGTCCCTAGCGATGGCATCAGGGAACGACAGTTTTCTACCTCCGGTCTGCTTTGAGGCAGGACTCTACTACTACTAGTATGAGAATTGTTTCTTCAGGTGGATGTTGTGGTCAGGTTGATGTCCATGTTTCCTGTTTTAGAGAGTGAGAGAGTCAAAGAAGCCTTTTGTTCCCTGAGAAGCCAAAAATGAACAGAACTGACTCAATGATGCTGTAAGACACGAGAACAAAAACTGTGACGAAATTCTGGCATTTCATGACAGTCAGAAATAGATTAATCTCTAAGAATAAATCATACTTATGGGGACATACAGAATCATGAAGTTAATTTGGAGATTGGTTAATTTGGTTGTAACTTAAAGTAAAGTGTTGCACCGGCCGGGATTTGTTTCATAAGATATAGAGGCGTTTATAATAGTACTGTAGTACAACATACAAAAATGCAATTCTGAACTTGTTAACATTTATTGATTTGATTTTAAATGGAGAATTTGAGGAACTAAAATCCAACTATACATGGATGCCTGTTTTCTGCTACGATTTAAAATGATCTGGTACAGTTGTCTATTATTAAAGTTTGTTGTGGGCTGTCTCTTCATGTACAATCCCAGGGTTGGCGATGGGGTTGGGTTTGATTGACTGTACATGCAGTGTCACTCCCAATGTAGAAGTGAAGCCAACGCCAATGTATGAGGAAGCCACATATCCTCGGGAGACAGAATTTGACATCAAGTCATTGGCAGCTTGTTGTCATCATGAGAATATATGTGTGCATTTACGGTTTGCTTTCTGGTGGTGAGTAACCTCAGCTTGTTTTCATATGTCTCTCTGCCTGTGTGGTTGTCTCTGTCTCTGAGTGTCTGTAATGTATGATGCTCTCAATGTCTCTGTCTTTGTCTGTCAACTGTTGTGTAGAATAGAACATCTAGAAACCTTCTGCAAAAATACACACCTCACATCACATCATGTTGTCAATACGTTGTGTGCCATACTGATACTGATGAGCTGTATTCTTGCTTACCTCTTGTACTATAGTGTGGAGTATTGTGGAGACAACAGATCTCCGCATAACTGGTTATGTTGGGAGTGATGTGTCTTTCGCCTGTTCCTGGGATAAATGGACCTGGTTCACCGGGGGTTATACATTATACCTCTGTGCAAATCCATGCCACAAAGCAACAGACATCATTGTCATGGCAGAATCTGGAAAGACTGCAGAAAACAATAGAATACATATAAGAAACTCAGGAAAAAAGTTAGAGGTATCCATCACTAAACTCAAGAAGTCAGATAAAACATTTGTGTGTGGACTGGAGAGAACACTAGTTACAGATGAATTCATAAAAGTGCATCTTGATGTTAAAGATGGTAAGTCAGTTGAAATGATTCATTATTGTGTCGAAATACTAATAGAAATGTAAGGAATAGAAACATAATGACTTCATCACATTTTCTTGATTCATTCAACATGCTTTCAGCTCTCGTTACAACAGTTAAGATGGCCACTGCCACTACACTTGAACATCCTGATATTTCTACAGGACTCTCCAACGTATCCACAACAACCATGCTTCATGAATCCAATTACTCATCTTCAGGCGCTGGTATGCGAGTCTGTTTACTCAAACAAAATATTAATGATGTATACAATTTGCAACAGCAGGGTCAATAGGTCGTACTCTAAACAGACAGACATAGGGAGGGTGGGCACACTGGGCAGTGGGCACCGCTCAAAAATGTGAGCAGGGAAACAAACCTATACCTTCTACAGTATGACGTCACATGTCACTGAGCATCATGCATCTACTGAAAGACCCACCCAACTTCACCACCCTTCAGCATTTTGGCATTTTGGCCTATACATGTAGAGTAGACTCTTCTCAGTTATCAAAAAACTGATAATCAATCTGTGGTGTCATGTTAACTCAATTATGTTCACTTCTAGGTTGGCTTGCAGGATTAGCTGTTGTGTTAGCAGTGACAGTGGTGGCTCTGCTGATGTTCTACATAAAGAGAACCAGAAAATCACAAGGTGAGTCAAACATACACACAAACACACTGTCACACCCCTGTCTCAGGTGAGGGTAGTATGTGACCCAATATACATCAAAGATGGCGAGGCAACACAGTTGGGCAGAGTTAACAAGGTTGATTTCCCCAAGTGCAGAATAAGTGACAAACACATACAGCGGAGACCGAAATATGACTGGAATACCAATTCTCTGCAGCTATATATCCCCCATGGCACCTCCCACCAGACAGGACCAATTGATAGGGGTTAACATGATCCACAACATGTCAAATCTGCTTGGGTTTGGCACAAAACACATTTTCATACATTTAAATTAATTTAAGCTTGTAGATATTTTCTTTCTCAAGCCTTTAGTTTTCCAAAGTCCTAATTTTAGAGTCCAGTGTCCCTCGTGACAAATAATCATCCCTATCCACAGACAGGAGTTGTTTTGGCCCAGTTAGTGGTCGGCTGGGCTTCCACCTATTTAAAGCCACAGAACCCCTTGAACATGTTTGATATACATACATAGTATATAGAGATATACCGAGAGCTGATGGGGATTTTTTGTTTGTTGTTTCGTTTGTCCATACCCTACCTAACCAGTGCGCGCTACTGACAGGCATGTAATGAGCAAAACATGAACAGTGACAGGGTGGAGTCACACTGTCACACGCACGCACACAAGCAAAATTACAAATAATACAAAATTATTGCATATATTTTCCAGTGGTCTTCTTCAGTGCCAGGAACCCTACTGAAGATGATGGAGAGGTGAGTATTATCACCGTTTGCTCTAGCCCTAGAATGTCTCTGTAGTTACAGTATTGCAAAGTATTTCACATACGGAGCCATAGAACACCCAGGTTAATTTCTGTCTGGGCGCAACATGGCGGCATTAAAAGTGATAAATGCTCCGTTTGTACTCACCCATTAAATAATTCCAAAGACGTGGAGTGAAATATGGTCCTCTAGTTTCATATTCATGTGAAAGTTCTGGCAAAATTATTGTATTTGTGTATTTAGTCAATTATCTCCACCTTTTCACAAGATGCACACGGACGGACGTCTTTCTCTCCGGGCAAGGGGCCCGGAATGACAGCTGGACGTCATCACCAATTGACCAGTGAAGCACAAATGTTTGGGACACACAATTGGCAGGTGCCTTGCGATAGGTGCTGGTTAATTAATCACACCACTTGCCAATTGTGTGACCCAAACTTTTGTGTTTCCCTGGTAAATTGGTGATGACGTCAGGAAGAAGATAATTGACTAAATACACATTTTGTGCCAGAACCTTCACATGGATATGAAACTAGAGGACCATATTTCAATCCATGTCTTTGGAATTATTTAATGGGTGAGTACAAACTGAGCATTTATCACATTTAGGCCACCCATAATTCAATTCAACCAGGAGCGGACAGAAGAGTTCTATGCCTGTGATACATGATAATTTACGAAGTTATATGAATGATCACAGACATTCTAGGTCTACGTTTGCTCATGATTCTTCATTGTTATTTGTTCTGGTGTACGTACACTTGTACAAGTACTGGTGTATTGGATTTATTTCCTTAAATTTCTTAAAAATGTAATCGTGTAAGACTCCCTCCTATTTCGTAGACGCATACAAATGAAGAAATGACAGGTGAAGACCAATCAACAGAGAACCCAACTCCTGTATACGCGACCGTCAACAAGACCAACAAGGCTCACCCAACCTCTATATATGCTAACGTTGGCGATTACACCCATCAAGATCCTACAGATTTGACTTAGGATACTGTACTCCTCTCTGTGGAAAGCAGAGTCACTTTCCGTTTTGATTTGTATTCAAACCAACCAAGACACTAAAATGTCTGTTATTCATTGGTGCAATCAGTCAATGTGATTCCTGATGAGAATTTGTATTCAGCTGCCTAAAGATCTTAAATAAAATTCTGGTCACTAAAATCCCCATTGCCATTTTTCACCTTTATTTATCAACCACAGTTTAGAGAAAGGAAATGGAATTCAGTGGAAAGGTCCACCAGCCCCGGGTTCCAAACCCGGGATTTGCTGTCAGGCATCAGAACCTATACTAGTACAGTATGGGGTACACGCCTTAACCTCCGCCTTAACCTCTACTGGTACTGTTTAGATACATTTTAGATTGATTCCCCCCCCTAATCTGAGCCATGGAGACGGGGCTGTGGTGTTCATGTCATCAGAAATGAAAGTCCTATAGGACGTACTGCCATCCAAAATAAATGTCATACAAATATGTCAATAAATGAATGTGTAAAATAGTAATAATAATAATAATAATAATATAAATTAAATCAGCTAAAATAAAAGTCTTACCATATTATGCCTTCAAATGCCATTATGTTGTATTATACTTGTATTCTCTCTCAGAACACAGAACTGAAGTTTGTGACAACACAGACAACATCATTTATTTTTGGTAATTGTATACTCCTGTGTTATAGCAATGCAGTACATGTGTATTGTTTTGTTATGTTTATTGATTTATTTGTTTGGTAAGTTTCTACTGACAAAGTTTGAGCTTTGTCGTTTTTTTAACCTGTGCCCACCCCAGAGTCTGGTTTGAAATAAAAACAACTCATCCTTTTCTCGACCTGATAACTTGTGTCTTGGTGACTGAGAGGGAGGAGGCCAAATGAAAGTCAGAAGCCACTGGACAAACTGAACTAAACTGTATCCAAATAAATGGCAAATTACTGTTTCATTACATTAAAATAAAGAGATCTCCGTCGATGACAGCAAACGGTTGGATTTAAAAACACAGAGATCTCCGTCATTAGCCATAAAAGCACTAAAGACCATGTGAACGGAGGATTTGGGATTTCGACTGTTTGTACCATGGATGCTAGCGTTGGCTAGCGACGGAAGCTGAAATAAGGTCAATTTATTTGTAATAATTCTGGATATTAATGTTCATTTATCAAATATCTACTTCCCGTCTATGGCTACCTGTGCATAATCAAATCAATCTCGTTTTCCTGTTCATGGGGCCATAAGAGTTAATGTTATCTGAATGACATCATTCAATGTGTTCCAAACACAGGATTCAGTAGTTAACAGATCTAAAGATATACATACGCTATCAGTCAGTGAGGACCATTATTTGTATTCACTTTGTGCCATTGATAATTTTGTAAAAGGCCTCACTCTATTCAAAAGAAAGTGAAACTTCCCAGACTGAGACTCTATAAAATAGTCTGCGAATCTGAGAGTTTTGATATAATAGAGACATGAAGTGAAGCTAACCACAAATGAGTGTGTATGTGTGAACGTGAACATGTTTGCACATTTGCATTGCAAGTCAGAGGAAGAGGGTGGAGTTAAATGGAAAGATATTTAGACCTTTATTCGATGCATGAGGAAGGTTGTGTCACATTCTCTCCTTCCAGAACTGCAGTAAGCTGCAGCTCGTTGTCGTCATGAGAAATGTCTCCATTTACTGTTTGCTTTCTGGTGAGTGACCTCTGCTTGTTTTCATGTGTCTCTCTGCCTATGTGGTTGTCTGATGATGCTCTGATGAGTATGATGCTCTCATGTCTCTGTCTCATCCATGTTGTAAATTCATAAGTTGTGTGTCATACTGATGAGCTGTTTTCTTGGCTTACCTCTTTTATTGTAGTGTGGAGTATTGTGGAGACAGATCTCATCATAACTGGTCATGCTGGGGGTAATGTGTCTTTCACCTGCTCAAACTGGGATGTCTGGCATCACACCAATGTTGAGCGTAATACAAAGTATGTTTGTAAAAATCCATGCCACACAGACGAAGACAAGACCAAAGCAGAATATGGACAAACTACAGTAAACAACAGAATACGTTTGACAAACTCTGGAAAAGACTTATTTGTATCCATCACTCAACTCAAGAAGTCAGACCATGGAATATACATATGTGGACTGGAGAGATCAGTTTTGCCGAATAAACATTTACAAGTGCATCTTAATGTTAAAGATGGTACAGTACGTCTGCAACTGTGCTTCAATGATAAACTGAAGAACAAGCTTACATTGAATTTAATTCTCCACATCCTGAAAGGACTAAATTATTGCTATAAACATTTATACTAGAAAGTATTAAACATAAATACATGACTTGATCTAATATACCTATTTTCTTTTCTTAAACATGCTTCCAGCTTCTGTTACAACAGTTAAGATGACCATTCCCGTTACAACAGTTGAGATGACCACTACTGCGTCTACACTTCAATATCCTGATATTTCTACAATAATATCCATCGTATCCACAACAACCATGATTCATGAATCATCTACCTCCCCGTCGTTAGGGACCGGTATGCCATCGGAGTTACTTATTTTTTAATTAATTACTTTCTAGCTATTTTATCAAATGTCTACACCAATCAACAAGCATGTGTTCAGATAGGACTTAACGGGGGCTTGAGACCCTGCCATAATTATAGCTGAGCATTTTTGTTGTCTAATAGACGTCTAAATGGCTTTAAAAATGGTCTAAGAACTGGGGTAGAAATAGTCTAAAAATGAAAGTTTTTTAGCAGTCTAGACTTAGATTATAGAGGCTTAGATTTTAAGGGCACTCTTAAGAGTTGCCATGGTAGAGGAAGAGGAAATGTGGTCATGTGGTTGATGATGACGGGTTAAGATGATGACGATCATGTTGTTTTTTTTACAGCAATTCTCATCATCATTTATTTAAGTCACGACCATGTTCACATGGTATGGAGCACAGATTCATAAATAGTACAATAAATGGTATGCAATACACTACACAATATACATACAGACATAACTAAATGCATTGTATTCGATTATTTGAACAGCTTAAGAATATTTGTCAGAAAAGCACCCACTTTATAGATTACTTTTGATTCGTCAGATTTTAGTAATAAAATTACTTTAAATGTAGATGGGTGGGTTATAAACTAAATTGGCAGGTCAATTTAGTTAAATCTGGGGCCTATTTTTTGTGTAAAGTTCATAATGCTAGTATTCTTACATTCCAACATAACGTGATACTCGTCTGCGACTCAGTTTTCATAACATAGATAGCATAGCCTCTGGCTTCTTTTCAGTCCTTTATATCTGCCAGGATGTCATCTTCATCTGGACTCTGGCTTGTGCCATGTTCAACTTCAAATGTAAATGTGTTGTAACATCACACATTTACAACAGGTAATACAATTAAAGCCCTGGTGAAAATATATGGTGCAAACTTCCTACAACTGCAGTTACATTGTGTCCACCAAATGTAACTCAAGTAGGCCTATGTACAATTCTAGGTTTGCTGATCAGCTTGGCTGTAGCAGCTTTGACAGTGGTGTCAGTGCTGATGTTCTACATGTTCTACATAAAGCATGACAAAAAAACACAAGGTGAGACGCACGCACATGCGCGCGCGTGTACTGTACATGTACACACACAAATATGAGTATGGCTCTTCCTGTAGTCCAGACTACAAATTTTTCTCTATTTTCCAGTAACCGTCCCCAGTGCCAGAAACTTCACTGAAGATGTTGGTGAGGTGAGTGTTATGTTTGAGTTTTATTATGATTCTCTTATGATGTGTTTGTGCTTGATGCTGTCGTGTCTGGGTTTGATTGATTGATTGATTGATTGAATACTTTATTAGTACAAAATATGAACAGCACATACTGTACTGTACTAAAAGAATAACACAAACGGGTCCTGGGGACATCATTGTTTCTATCGTTGTCAAATCTCTCTTGAAAATGGTTGACATGGTTAATCTTAATCTCTCAAACCAGACTGCCTCTTACACAATCTTCAAAAGTGAATCTGAAATTGAAGTAAAAGTTGAGAACAGGAATCTGCCATCTGCTCTTCAGACCAAAAGGGTATTCGATCAATAATGACAGTGTTCACCAAAATGTATCATTTTAATTTTAGCAGCTAGCTATAGGCTTTGACTAATTTGGTTTACAGAAATACAGTATTACAGTATAAATATAGAGTTATGATTGAAACTTTTTTTTTTAAACAATATCAGCAAAGAAAAGTCTCACTTTCTCACAGCAGAACAGATCTGCCGAATTGATCATTCATCTCAGTATCTCAGATAGGCTAAGTATCTCAGTATCTGTCTAAGTATACTCCTTCCTCCTACTGTGTACTGTGAGTAGACACATACAAATGAAGAAACAAGAGGTGAAGACCAATCAACAGATACCGCCTGTCTCACCATGTCTACAGTCTACGCCACCGTCAACAAGGCCGACCCAACCTCCAGCATCTATGCTAATGTTAACAATTACAGCCACCAGGATACTTCAGATCCAAGTTGCATTACTGTAATGCCCCCTGACCCATTCTGTGTTGATTTGCATCCAAACCAAGATACTAAAATGTCCCAAACGGCCAAAGGGATCCCTGATGATAATCTGTATTCATTGGCACAGTTATCTACCTAGTAGCAATCTCAAAGAAAAGTCTCGTCAGTGAAATTCCCATTCCTCAAATCCTTAAATTCCTCATGTATTGCAAGTAGGCTACTGTAAATAATAGTTACTATTGTCATCACATTGACACCACTGAATCTATCACACATGTACACATTATTAATAGTATTCGCTACAGCTGTCTTGCTCCTGAGGCGTTTGGACGAAGATGTTGGCTTCTATGTTGAAGATGTCTTCTAAAATCTTCTAAATATGTTGCACAAAATCATAATTGCTTTCATCTTCTGTTTGCCTGTCTCATATCAGATTATTTCATATGCTCAAAAGGCAAACTAATCCCATGCTTTTCAGCCAATTGTATTCAAAATGGGATGCAGGATCATGAGGTTATTTTGGAATGCTACAAGTCCCCATGCAGGTCCATAGCAGTACATTAAAAACTGTGTATGTGAAAATATGAAAAGAACACATTCATTTGGAATATTATTGTGAAAAATACTGCATGTGATTTGCCTCTGCTGGTGAAATGGATGTAGTGGGAGGCAGACACAGGATTCTCTTTGATATGAGGCACTATAATGTTGCATTATTCATGAGTTTGAATATCTGCTTGACTAAACCACAAATAAGATATTGATATTGGTTTATTCTTGCCATGGTTCAATAAGTGCTTGTTACTGTATGTGATTAACCTGATTATGTATATTGAGGTCAGAGGGTGTGCTTTGATTACTGCAAATTATGTGACATGCAGGGAGGAACAACTTTGCAGTACATTTGCTACTACAATGGGTAATAATAATAATAATAATAATAATAATGAAACTATATTTGTTTAGCACCTTTCATGACATAAACTGCAGCTCAAAGTGCTTTACAGAGCAATGGAGAAAGAAAAAAGAAAAGCAAGGCATAAAACATTAAAAATAATAGCAGTAATGCAATACAGTGAGGACATAAATAACAAAAAATGTAAAAGATCAATTAAAAGCAATTAAAAAAACAATTTAAAAATGTCTACAGAGGCTGCCTGCTTCACCTTCTTTTTTTTGTAGCCATTTTTAGGCAAAGCGAGCAGGCCAGCAGTGGAAGACCGTAGGGGGGCGGTTTGGGACATATTTAGGCAGTCAGTCATGTAGGTAGAAAGGTGAGAGACCATTGAGAGCTTTATAAAGTAAAATCATTTTAAAATCAATCCTAAAAACAACCGGAAGCCAGTGCAGTGAAGCTAAAACTGGAGTAATATGTTCTCTCATCTTAGTTAGATAAAACTCTGGCTGCTGCATTTTGGACAAGTTGTAATCTGTCAGTTGTTTTCTTAGTCAGTCCTGAAAAAAGTGCATTGCAGTAATCAAGCCGAGACAAAACAAAGGCGTGGATTAGCGTTTCTGCATCGTCCAATAACAAATAGGCTCTGATTCGTGCAATATTTCTAAGATGAAAAAAGGCAATCTTGATAACATGATTAATGTGTGAATTAAAATTTAATTCAGAATCAATAATACCCCCCAAGTTCTTTACTGTACTGTTACTTTCTACAGTCAGGTTGCCAAGTCTGCTTATTATTGATTCTTTCTGCTCACTAGAATCTAATAATTATGAATATGATTGTGAGCTTGTAGATTTATTTATTTTGAAAACATTTGTTAATTTGTGAAAAATGTCCTTACCTTGTTACGGATATTTTAAACTTGTACTCAAGTACAATTTTTATTTGAATATACAGACATTACTTGTACCTGTAACAGAGTATAAACAATCTGAGTGCTTCTTCCACCTCTGGTCAACAGTCTACTGTGTCTGTCAAGTATACTACCAAACGTCCCCACGTTCTACAATTCTGTATTGTAGCATTGGAGAATTAAACATTCTTAAAGAAGTTATGTTTAGGGATTGGATATAGTTATGCCTGATTCATACCCAGCATGCGTGCCAGTGTAGAACTGCTATTTTTCAGCTTTAGGCTTATACTAATATGGCGTTCTTAAAATTGCCAGCCTGAACTGTTGATGTCGTCACAAGTATAGTAATTCAAACGTGTGTGTGTGTGTGTGTGTGTGTGTGTGTGTGTGTGTGTGTGTGTGTGTGTGTGTGTGTGTGTGTGTTTGTGTGTGTGTGTGTGTGTGTGTGTGTGTGTGTGTGTGTGTGTGTGTGTGTGTGTGTGTGTGTGTGTGTGTGTGTGTGTGTGTGTGTGTGTGTGTGTGTGTGCGCGCGCGCACACATTCACATCATTTTCTGAGCCTTATTATTGTTATTATTATTATTGTGGATCAGCAGAGCCAACACAGTCACCACTAACAAAACCGCTACACTGACAGCAGGCCAACCTAGAACTGTGCATAATTGAGTTACATCAGCAGCACCCTCTGATGGACACATTAACATGACATAGAACACTGGATATTGCATCACAATCATTTAACCAGTATATACATCAGCTACAAGCCTATGAATGCAAAGAGACCAAATATCTAGGTCATTTTATAACAAATGACCTATCTGATGATAGAGATATCTTTAGACAGCGGCGTAAACTGTATGCTCAAGCCAACACACTCATATGCAAGTTTAATTTCTGCTCTGTTCCTGTGAAAATCTCACTTTTTAAAACTTATTGTACTCCGCTGTACACTGCCCACTTGTGGCGACACTACAAAAAGGGCAGCCTGCAAAAAATGACAGTGGCATAATGACTGCATGAGACTGCTGCTCAAAGCCCCAAGATGCTGTAGTGCCAGTCAAATGTTTGTAGAAATAAATGTACCCACTTGCCCTGCTGTGCTACGAAACCTGATGTATAGATTTATGTGCAGGTTAACAGACTCTGAGAACAGCATCATTGCATCACTTTCTAACCCTGCTAAGAGCTCTGTGGAGCCACTGGTGTTCTAGCCTGTATGTATAGAGATAAGTCCCCCCTGTTTGTTTGTTTATGCTTTGTTTATTTTATTTATAGTTTGTTTACTTTTGTGTTATTATGTTTTATGTGTTCTGCCCTATGGACCCCCCTGTGAGTGTCTTGAATAAAGTTTGAATTGAATTGAATTGAAATTGAATATCCACAAGCTCACAAAGCTTGCGGTGTGAGCATACCACGGTGTCGGGTTCATTACCGCGGTAAATACAAACAATATATAAATAATAATTCTATATATGTGACAATAATAATAATGTGAAAGGTATTGTGCATGGGGCATGTGCACTTTGTCTGTGGTTATGTGTTTGTAATTATTTCCCTGGTGGCCATAAGGAACAAATATGCTAGGTTATGTGTGCATGCTACTCTGACATACAGTATAGACTATTTGTGTAACTTCTGTGTCTGATCTGTGATCAGTTCCAAGTGTGGCATTGTCCCTGGGTGACTCCATTCATTGACTGATGTGAGCCTGCCAACCAGTGATGTAAATATATTTTCAATGTAATGGGTCCAAGGACCCAGGGGTGGTCTGTTATATGGGTCCCAGGGACATTGTATGAGTCTTACTTCAACAACGTTAGAGTACAATACTGATTACAGTATTGCATCCCAGGACCCCCAGAGGGTGACATGATCGTGTCCTTTCTCAATTTAGTGAGTCTATGGATGCAGGATGCAGGCGATTTGCATCAATGCAACTATGTCCTGACGTTATACCTGCATTTTCATGCACTATTCAGTATACAGTGTGTGGGTGAAAAAACTTCAGTGAGTCTGCATTCTTTTCATATCTGGGCATTGCTCGGTGGTAGCTGTTCTGAGAATGTCTTCACAATGTCTGTTTGTTAGACTGGAATGTTGTTTTGATTTTATTATTCCTATGGCAAAGACATAATCCAAAGCAGGTCAGGTCTTTCTACACATACTATACAGTTTCCTTCACAACACAGGACATCCAGAATGTGTCAGTTCACTCCTTCTTGTTTCTTTCTTTGTGGATGCTGTTGGGCTGCAGTTCTATGAGTTTGCCCCTCAAACACAGCCTTCTCAACTCCAAACGTAGCTGTGAGTGACTGACAGTGAAGGGGCTGCACGTCACAAGCAAAACGATGAAAACCTGGTTGAGACATTTAATTGGCACTATCAGGAACGTGTGAGAAATCTCCTTCCTCGAGCTGCTGCTCAAACAGGCACAGTTTAGTTTAAAATGCAATACTGTACATCATTCAACATTGTCAGCAGAATATTAGCTTTCCCCTGAAGTTTCAGATTGAGTGTGTTTACTCTAGGTGTGAGACAGAAGTGTAGGACCCAACTACCCAAGTATACAGAAACAAGTCCAAATCCAACTATCTTTTGTTTTTAAAGATATATTCTTTTCACACACATAATTCATTAAGCAGTTTAAAAACAAATGTTGACAAAAGTGCGGCAAACTGAAATCAAGTGAAATAGGAATGTATACAAAGTGAGTATTGTACAGTATACTCTGAATACGGACACGGTGGGAGGTACGGTATGAGGACAGACAGAATGCACTGTACATTATGATGGCAGGATGGAGAGACTGAAGAGACGGGACAGACGGGACACCTTCATCCATCTCTCCTGACAATACAATAGACAGATGTCGGGAGAGAGGACGAGGAGTGGAGGGTGGAGGAAGAAGGACAATACAGTATGTCACACATCACCAGCATGCCTCAAACATCTGCGCTTTCACCCTTTCGTCCCTAGAGTTTTGGAACAGGAGAGAAGTGCAAAAACAATAGTTTCCATATCAACGGTGTAAATGAATGCCCCACTTCATCATTCTACATAGTGTCATACAAAAGTGGCAAAAATAGATCTTTCAGTTTCACTTTCAGTCTGTTTTACAAATATTGAACCAATGCAAAGTATTAAGAACTTCTGACTGAATAATAACTACACTGGATCTACTGCAACACAGGTTAATTTTTAGTTTTAGTTTTGTCTGAAAAGTGACATTTTTGGTCGTACAGTTCAAGGTTGTCCATGCAGCCAACAGCGACGATTCTCCCTAGCCAACATAGATCTTTAAGGATTGGAGTGGAGGGCGCGCGTGTGTGACATGAAGTCAATCTGCCACAATGTAAACCCGGCTTTAAAGCACTATCTCTGAGTGACAAGAGCTCCTCTGAGGTCTCACTTAAAATACTAGTTCTCCTGCCTATCTGGTGTGCACAACAAGAACTCATTTAACCCATTAAGATCTGAGGAGGATTTTAAAATTGTCTTCTAAATCCTAACACTTTTCTGAATACAAAATATTGTATTCCAGCCAGAGACCCCCAGCACCAAAGACTTGAGTTAAAAAATGTTAGCTTTTATATATATATATATATATATATATATATATATATATATATATATATATATAGAGAGAGAGGCTATTTTTTTCTTTTTTCTTTTTTAATCAAGTATTAAAATAGTTTGTGTCGCTAATCTGTTAAAACCGCTGTAGCCTAGTCAATGGGCGTAGTCTTTTAGATGTCAAGGTAGGGATCTTGACCCTCGGCTACCATAGCGATACAGCGCCAACTATCAAGCATAGGCTACCCGTAGTAAACAAACGCAACATGAAACATGGCAGAAGCAAATGATACCGTCGGTGTTGTTGCGGATTTATTAACAGTTCCCTTTTCAAGAAGAACATTCAATGAAAAGATGGACATTGTCAAAATAGGCCGCCCAACCCCAGAAGGACTGGAAATCAGCCAGGCATCAAAGGCCTGTTACGAGCGACATTTCCAGGCTACGGTACCCCTGGATTACTGGCTCGGTTTCACGGAAGAAGCTTTTCTGCTGGGAATGTTTGGGACCGACAAGGGTGCGTGGAACTTTAGAGGCTTCGATGACCTTAGCTGTTTAACAAAGTCTGCACAAAAGCATGAAGGCTCGGCAAGTCACCTTAAGGCAACAATTAATCTGAAAACATTTGGCGACGCAAGGATTGATTTACAGCTGGATGAACAGACTAGAGACGGAGAGAAACAACAATGCACAACGAAAAAGTGAAAAAGAAAAAAAATCGGGAGATTTTAAAACGGCTCATACATCTCCTGTTTCCTGGGGAAACAGATGCCTTTCAGGGGCCATGATGAGAGTCATTTGACATGCAGTTTTGTATGGCTAGGGTCACGGGTGGACGAGTTTTGCATTCGCATTGAGGAGCAGAGGCCACGTTTTGATCAAATGTATGACGAGACAGTGAACACCACCAGTGTGCCAGCTGGACGCAGAGCGGGCGAGACCCACGTAGGCCTACACACTACAAGAAGGTGCAGTGGTGCACGATGGCATTATTGACAAATGCAAACTCGTTTTAAAGATCACGAAAAGCTTTAATTCCTTTCCCTTCTGGATCCCACGCAGTTCCCTGAAATTGCTTTCACAAGCCTGTCTTAGCCTGACTGACAGCTACGGGCCGCGTTTTGATTTGCCACGGCTGAAAACCGAACTCGGTGTCATGTGACCCATAGAGTTATTATTATTATAACTCTATGATCTGATTCTGACCTTCTATTTCTCCAACGTAAAAAACTCAGCGAAAGCATGAAGCAGCTACATAAACTGACGTGTTTAGCTGTAACTATATATCCACAACACCCTGTCACCACTTCATCCGTGGAAAGGACATTTTCTGCCCTCAAGCGAATTAAAACATGTTCGAGGAATACACCGGACTATCCCGACTCTCTGCATTATCTTCTGGCAATTGAAAAACAAATTCTCCTGGATCTGAAAAGGACTGATCAGCTTTATGATCCGATTTCATCCAAAACGGATACACCGGGCCATTGCAAAGTTCACCCAAAAGGAAAGGATGATGGATTTTGTCTTCAGGTGAACCACGTCAAAATGGTGAGTGAAACGAATTAATTTATATTGATGGATCTGCCGCTGCGCATTTCATTTCCACACAAATATCTGTCTTGACATATTGGCTGGGCTGCTGTGGATTTAATTTGGTAATTTCTTGACTTGATCTTTCTTTGCATACCGTAACTGCTGTTACGAGGTTGATTGTGTGCACTGGCAGCTGGCATCGATTTAGGCCGATGTGCCGTACCAGCGTACCTAATTGTGAATGAAGTTATTAGCGCAAATATTAATATAGGGCATTGGTTTCTCACTCAGTATGATATAGGCAGGAATGGATGCAAGGGGAGCTCACGCTGTAGCGTGTGTGTGCACTGTACAGAAGAAAAAAAGAGACTGTGGCTACAGCCTGCTCGTGCACTGTCTGCAGATCATTGTTAGGCTGGCCGTTGTGTGATAAAAAATCACACCCGTGTGAACTGAGTGTAGCAAAATCTGGAACCCGGAGGCCCCCCCGGACCCCCCCCCCCCGGCGTGGCAGTGCTGGGGAGGGAATAAGGTTGTTCGGAAGGCCCGGTTATATATGTGCGGCACAAAGTGATCTCTGCTACATAATTTATAGCTAAAATCTAAAATGACACGGATGCTTTTCCAGTTTAAATAATGTGTTAAAGCTACAATCTAGGACTTATTTTAAATGTTGATACAATCTGCAGTGGTTGTGGAGGTGGTCTCTCTACTTTGGGGAATGTAGACCTTGGTATAGGACACCTGCTGGTTGAACATGTCAATAAGGTTATTTGAAGCAGACAGCACATTCAAAGAGGGATTTCTGCACACCGATCGAAGGTGCTCTAGCTGTACTGCAGGACAAAAATATTCCCAGTCACACGGAATTCTGTTGTCTGCATTCTGTTGTGACTGGAATCTCATATCTTTTAGTTTATCTGCTCAGGAAGAGGACCGGCCTGTTGTACAGTTGTAGCCTGGCTGTGTACCATGGTTTGTGTGTGTGGTGCCTGAAGAGCTGATTGAGGGGTGCCTGTTAATCATTAGAACATGGGGAGCATCTTGGGTGGATTGCTATTTAATTGCACTGGTTGGTTGATAAAAAATCCAAGGGTGGAGTCTGCAGAATATATAAGGGGAACAGCGATATAGAGCGTCGCAGTCCCGCCCCCTTTCAGAACAACGAGTGGCCCAGGAAATTAATCCCAATGCATTTTTCCCATAGGCATTTCCAAACATATTTATTTAAAGACCTTTTAAGCGTCGTACGAAGCCAACTCTTGTCGTGACAAATCATGACAACACACACAATATTTTGGACCAAACAAATAATTACAAAGAAGAAAAACAACAAAAGAAAGTGTTGTAACCTGCCGTTTTTTTCGAATTCTTTGTTTGGCCCGAAAAATTGTGTTTGTTGTCATGATTTGTCACGACAACAGTTGGCTTTGTCCGCGGCGTAAACGTCTTTAAATAAATACTTTCTGAAAAGTCTATGAGGAAAATGAACAGGGATTTATTTTCCGGGTCTCTCGAGGGGGCGGGACTGTGAAGCTCTATATAGATAGATTCATTGGAGCGATGTGTCTCCAACGAAGGCGGAAGTCAAGCATTAGTGCTGAAGATACGCTGCGTCGCTGCCACTCAAATGACTACTGGGCACGCCTCTGATTGGCCTACCAAACTTCCCCTTCTGTGAAGCTTGCCAACTGCCAAGCTTCCGCTCATGCTTCCACTATGCTTCGCAAGGAATCTCGGGAAAGCTTTCCCTCTCTCGCACACGCCCCAGAGCCGAAGGAGGCGTCTCAACAGCTCAGTTGGAGTGTGGGCTCCCAAGGGGTGGGTTGAACACTTTGCAGCTCTATTCATTTCAGATTAGATTTTTTTGCGTCAGATTTTTTTTGTTGCATTTTCTTCAGTTGTAAATTCTTTACATTTTTTAAAATCTTTTTTCTGCAAGCCTGCTTCCTGGTCCATTTTTTAAATGCTAATGGGTATACTGTACACCCCCACAACCTGAAGGCCCCAGTACACCAGACCGGCAACGTGTCAACGTATTACCCAGCTTGTTGGAAATATTGGATTGGCTGTGACACACTTGGCTGTGACACACAGGTTGTATGTAGGTTTCGTCGAGTGTTCATTTAAAGGAAACTGTAACCGATTATGAACCAAAGAACAATTAAGCAAGGAGATTATAATAGTGTGAGGAAAAAAGTAACCTATGTCTCTTTATATTTCTCCCATAAAACATGCAAGTGTAAACCTGTGATTATTTCAAACACGATGTTTTAATGTTGAAATGACGCCTACGCGGCTACACCCAATGATGCAACCTTTTAACATAACAGCCGTACGCTGCCACATTTCACAGGAGAAACGCACATAAAACATTTTGTACACTGATTTATGTGGGTCCTTAAAATGAAAAAATACCACTGTAAACCATCAGCTGAGAAAGAAACTATAGAAAGGCCGTTGACAAACAGACGAACAGTGTCCCCTGGTGCACTCGTAGACTGGCGGCCATCGCGCTGTCACTCGCTGATCGATATGTGAGCTCATGGCCTTGCTCTAATGGAAGCCGCGTAGAATGTAGATGCAGTCATTAGGGTCCACACTAACTCAATTGATCCGCACAAAACTGTCCTGAAGGGGACCCTGATTTGATAGGTTTAATTATCTGTAGTGGTGGTTGCTCTAGGCATGATGTGCGTGCACGCGTCCTTGCGTGTGTGCCTGCGTGCATTCCCATGCAGGTGACACCTTAAGTGGATAAAGATTTCACATCTTGGAGGCAAATTCTTCTTCAGTGTGGATGATGCTGTCTTCAAAATAGACGCGTGTGTGCGTGCGTGTGCGTGCGTGCCTATGCCTCTCTCCTTGAAAGAGAGTCAAACATAGAGACAAACGGAGGACAGAAAGTCCTAGTCTTTGTCTCAAAGGAAGAGTTATTTTAGATCTCCATTGCATCTATCCCTCCGCATAGATTTTAATAAACAAATATCCCTATAACCCTAAACCCTAACACTGAACCCTAACCATTAGGTAAGTGGGTAACATAGAACCTGGAGAACATAAGGATGACCACGAAACGGTTACGTTCAACACCGTTACTTTTCAGGAAATAGGGAACAGATCCTGTGTTCCAATGGATCCAGTCACAAGCTCATGTTAAATTTGTTAATACTTTATTTTCTTTGTTTCAATATTTATGAAAACTCACAGATAGACTTACCCCTTTCAACCCAGTGTCCCAATTTTGGCCATGTAATTAATATCATATCATCGTACATCATTATGTCAATTTGCTCAGACACATGACGTAAATTCTCCATTCATTGTCAATGGGAATTTAATGTTTGTGTAAAACGAAAATCTACACAAATAGCAGAATATCGCCCCTCAAAAAAGTGTCAATATTTCAAAGAAGGTATTCTAACATAGTGAAATTTGTCCACAGGTCATTATCCAACACATTGTGAGCTTGCAGATCCCCCTATTTAAAGCTATACAGCTTTAGTACAAACTAGAAAAAGTGCCCTTCTGGGCACAGGTCTCCACCAGGATAGGAATGTAGGACATTGCAGCTTGCCTTCATCTGGTGGTTGGATAAAAGGGCAACAAAAGTAAATTATCCACAGATCCGTGCAGTTAGAGGTAAAAACACTTTTCGGCCAGTTATAGCGCCACCTTGAGGCTGAGTTGAAATTGTTCATGTGGCATTTCTTCCTCGGCCTAGTGGGAATGTGCGTGCACAATTTCACGGAAATCACGCGATGCGACAGGGTTAACGGTGCCGGAGATTAGCTGCTCACGGACACACACACGGACGGACGGAGTGCAAAACATACTCTCCCCCCATGCCTTCGGCCGGGTGGAGACAAAAAGTACAAAATAGTGTGTTAATCTATGAAAAATGGAGATATAGGTTTTCTGTGCCAATATAAAGGTGTTAACTTTTATCACTGTGCGTGGGGCTGTACAGTAAGTACAGTACATTTGGGGAAGCGTGACGGTCTCTTGTTAAATATTTTACTGGCACATAACACTTAGCAGCCTATAGAAATGTACATCGGTGGAGTGAAAAGATCTCTGGAAAACCACTTAGACCCACAGAGAAATGTCTCACTCAAACTGATGCCAATATCTACTGTAATTACTGTGCTTAATGACAACTATTGTACGCAAGGTGGACCACCTTGCCTATTATTCTGTACTATTATAATAGGAAAGGCTGCCTCTGTCATATTCACAGATAAGAAATTGTCTAAATAATATAAGTCCCCGTTTGTGATACATCACATGGAAAAGGGCTTTTAGGCAATTAATACCCTTTGGAACTTGTGGAAATTGATTTCACAAACCAAAGTGTCTCTGCCCACACGCACCGATCTGCCCACCCTGAGTCGCATTGCTGATGATGGCCAATTACAGTTATCCAAAGTCAAATGATCCAATTACCTCCCCTTACCACCCTGGATTCGGAACCCCATAAGCCAATTATAATTTTTCCTACTGTGAGTTCCAGGAATGCACATTATACAGTATGCACACGCACTCACACCTGCAAAACGTTGTTAAAAGGCGTCCCCTTTCTCCACTCTCCTTTATTATAGAAGATAACAAAGGTTTGCAGTGTGATCTGTTCACCTCCAGCTGTAAGCCTCTTACTTATTTTCTCTAAAGGTAATGCAACTCTTAGCTCCACTTCGTTGGAGCCATGCTATTGATGGCAAAAAGATGGCTGTGCCCGGTGTACATAATCTGTCAGGTGGCTGCAGCAGCAACAGAGAGGTAGATACGCCGTTTAATGTCTCTGCTCACGGTTTTAAACCGTTCAGTAGCAATAAATGGGCATGGAGTCGGTTTCCCGTGTCGCTGAGTTCTGTCTGTTGGTCCCCAAAGGGTGAACATTATGAGCTGTATTTGATGACCTTCAGCAGTTTTAACATTTATTCAAAGAGGGTCCGTCGCGTCGAACAGGAGAGAATGATCTCAAATTCACTCTCGCTGTGAGTGTGCTATTGCACAAAGCACAGTGGAGAGGAGAATGTATTAATAACTCGTAGGCTATACTGTATCTAATGACATATGTCTGTCTTTTGTGGAATAGCTGCGTTTAGAAAGGAGGAATATGCTGTGGCTGTGGCTGGCAATGCATATAGGCAAGCAATTAGCCTTTCCTATAGTCATTACATAACTAAATCAGAGGGGAAACAGATTGTAAACAAGATATAATATTGCTTTCTTTATCAAGAACATCTCTTAATTGAATGGAGTCTGCTGTGGAAGAAGAAGGGGCATTGAATAAAGTGAAGCATGCTTTTCAGCTCAGCACCAGTACCGTGGCAGGAAATGAATGCTGCGATGTACTTTGTATATAACACTGCACTAAGACACTATAAGGCGAGTAGCTCTACCGCAGGGTTCCCCAATTAATTTTCCTCAAGGGCCATATTTTGACTAGGGTACCAGGCTGGGGGCCGAGTCGGCACGTGCGAGGTCGAGGTCTTGCCCTGAAAATAAATTTTCAGGGCAAGACCCCATTTGAAAAGTACCCCCAGTTGGACATGCAGAGGCTACTGACCCCCATTTAAAGCCATTTATATCTGGAAAGAATTCTTTAAAATTCTTTCAGGGGCCACAAGGGGGCGCTTCGCGGGCCGCAAATGGCCCGCGGGCCGCTAATTGGGGAACCCTGCTCTACCGGAATAATGTCACTTCATTATGTTTAAAGAAAATCAAAGGCTACCGTACTTAATATCCAAATCCAACAGATAAGGCCTAAAAAAAAAAAACTTTGGTTTCCGATTGGCTGTCATTTTTGGGCTGAGTAGGTAGGGAATTTATTTTATTTTATTTTTTTATTTTATTTTTCGTGGGAAAGTTGGGTAGCAAGGAATTTTTTTTTTTTTTTTTTTTTTTTCGTGGGAAGGATGGGTAGAGAGGATTTTTTTTAAACTTTTTTTTTTCCTACGGCAATGATGGATAGGCTTCTTTTTTAATAACTTCAATATTTGCCTGAAATACCATATTTTAAATAATGAATGGTTCAAGTACACATAACACTACGTCTACATGCCTACAGCTAAACATTTGAAAACTTTGAATAGAATGTCCACACACTGGTTGAATACTTAATACGCATGTTTCATGATAAATTATTTTTATGTGATGTATTCCCATGCTTTTTGTTCTTGCTTAATGTAAATCGCTCTGGATTAAGAGCGTCTGATAAATGCCTAAATTGTAAATTGTACTGTCTTACAGTAACTAGAAGGCTCTGACAGTAATGAAATGCACAGTCACGTCAAACTGCTGCCCCTCCTCCTGCCTGCAACTCAGTTCATTTGAACTGTGGAATCATGGCAGGTCTAAGACTACATTTGCAAGCCCCCTATTTTATTTAGTTGCGCCTGTGTTTTGGGGTGGCATGAATCTTTCATGCTTGTAAACATTGTGAAATCACGTGTACTTCATTTATTGGCCATCCAGTTTTAGGTAACGGTGGTGTCAGCAACAACCCACCTAACGTAAAACAACCTCTGCTTTCCAGCTCATGTTTTGACATAAAAAGTTAGAACGTGTTGCTGGCATCAACATAGCTATAGTGCTAGTTATTAAAAGACAAAAACATAGCTAACGTTAGCCCCATATATGATATGTGCCCTCTCCTCTCCCTACGCCCATTCATGTTTTGACATAAAAAGTTAGAACGTGTTGCTGGCATCAACATAGCTATAGTGCTAGTTATTAAAAGACAAAAACATAGCTAACGTTAGCCCCATATGTGCCCTCTCCTCTCCCTACGCTCATTCTGTAGCTCCGAGCACATATATGGGGCTAAGCTAACGTTAGCTAACGTTCTGACGGGGTAGAAGCATGAGCCGAATGGGTTTCCTCCTCCTCGCATCTCAGGGCTAGATACCGAAAGTCAAACATGCCCAGCACGCACCCAGCCTGGGCGCCTAGAGGCTCCAGGGTGGGGGGGGGAGAGTATGTCGGCTGAGATGATAGTCCATTTATCCGCTCGGTCGTGTCTCCCTTCTGCGGACTTAAACCGACACCGGCACGGTTTCACCTCCTTAATTATGTCTTCAAATGTTTTTGTACTCAATCGTATGATCTGTGGCGGTGCTTTGCACGGGCAGTGGACAGTCACAGACACCGTGCACAGGTCCATGCTGTATGTTGTCACTGTTGTGTTGTGCGTCTCCTCGCGATGACGCATTCCAAAACATTTGCGCACGTGATATTTTAGACGAAAGAAAACTTTATTTTGACTTCGCGCGTCCCAATGGTCTCATCAAAGATAAATTTAATTTTAATAAAGACCTTTTGGGTCTTACTCGGTCGCATTCTGAGCTTATTATTATTATTATTTTTTTTTCCACCAAATGCCAATAAAATAATATGAGTCGCGCATATTTAATAGAGTCGGTCGGCAACCGGAAACCAAAGTTTTTTTTTATTAGGCCTAAACAAGTGCAGCACGTGCCTATATGAAGTGTCTTCAGTGTCTATATGAATACTCATCGTTCATATGTTTGGCCCAATGCTGCTCATGTGTGTGTGTGTGTGGTAGCACAACACGTGTCACCCGTGTGTTGTGTATGTGCAACAGCAGCATTACATTAAGAGTGTGATGTGATGTATGCAAGGATTACATGATGTGATGGATGCAAGCTTTACATGCTTCCTGCATTACATGCTTCCTGCACGTTTCTATAGTAAGTGCGAGCGACCGTCGCAACAACCTTGAGTGAGGCTTCCATTGTTCAAAATGAAGACACTGATGGACAGTCTGAGTGACACATGGGGACACATGGGGACATTATTCTGTTTACCACTGCATTCATCCAACAGGTGCAGTTTTACTGCAGTACGTTGCCTGAGGAGCATGGTCGGCCATCAAAAACAAGAAAAGTAAAGACGTCAATTAGTGAAGACACAAATTAAAGTTTAGTCTGGGCTTGTGCAATGTATTACTTTTCTTTGCCCAAGACAAAGAAACTCCTAAAATCGTGATAGTGGTTAAATTATATTATGTGTGCCACAACAAAAGGAACAAATTAAAATAAATATATGAGTGTGTCTGTGTGTGTGTGTACACCATACCACGGCATTCCAATAACGTCACGCACGTGCAAGCGCCTACATTTGCACATGGAATGGCATAATTTTGTTATTATTTGAATGCTGTCACTGGGGGAGACGCGTGGTGAGCTTTGCCCTGCGCTGTGAGTGGTGGGGGGTGGCAGATGTACTGTGATCCCAACCTTCTCATCTCTTCCTTTCATCATTTCACTCGGCAGGTGATCAGCCTGGTTTGCTTCCTTCTGAGGGGACTTCCAGGGAACGAAGGCTGACATATATGTTTCTAAAACGAAACCGTTTGTTCTTATTCAATTGCATTCCTACCATGGGGTTTGTTTGTTTGGGAGCTGTAATATAGTTACCGTGTTCTCTGGTTCTCATAATGCAGTTGCTGGATACTGCAATTGAATAGCAATTATTTGTGAATGCATTGAGGTGGGTAATGGCATTAAGGTAAGGTATCTTGTGGCGTTGGAGACAATCTCGCTGGGTGTGTAACAGGGTCCGTGCTGCATTTTAAGTGCGTCCTCCGGTGACGGAACAGCCATTTGTGTTTTCATCTGAGGTCATTTAGGCAGTAGTATTAACCAGAGACGCACAGAACTTCCTCCTGGAGCAAATACAAAATGGAGGAGTATTAACAAAGAAGGTAGAGTCTGGCTTTCAGGAGAACACGTCTACAGTGCACCCAGTTTTGGTTAGTCGCTCTTAATCCATAGCGATTTACAGTAAACAAGAAGAAAGACATGGTAATACATCATATAAATAAAAAATAGTCTTCATATGTAAACTAAGAACCTAAAAGTGAATATGGTCAGACGAGCACATTAATCAATTGCTTAAGGAAACATGTAAAAACACAGCCGTGTACAGAGTAGTCTGTCTGTCTGTCTGTCTGTCTGTCTGTCTGTCTGTCTGTCTGTCTGTGCGTAAACATGGAGGGCTGTCACCTTGGGTGGGGATCCAAGTGCTGGAGACTTTCTTCATCTTGTTTAAATATAAATACTGCAAAATTAAACACATGCTTAAGCATGATCTATAAACTGTATAGCTAACATGGCATATGCATAGTAGCATATAAATTGTATATGATGATCAGATTGTAAACTAATTAAGGCTCCATGTGCCTCGGCCATGTGCCCAAAAGAACAGTCAGTGCGTGAATTGAACACATTGATAAAGTTCTCTACTGCGTTTCCAATTGCTACGGATGACAGTGCAGTGTGAAGACAAACTAAATATGCAAGAATCCCAACTTCTCCGCCCATTCGCATCGAGTCTACCGAAGTATTAGGTGTGAAATGTGAATGCGACCTAAGTTGAGCCTTTCAGGGCTCGAAATTGCGACCAAAATGGTCGCAAATGCGCCTGAATTTTAATCTGTGCGATCTCAAAATATAACTGGGAGCACCAGTGCTACTGCATATAATTACTGTAGTGCGACCAAAACGATGGCGACCGAGTGTTTAAAATGCTGGTAGAGCATAAAGATCTGAGCATGTCACAAAAAAAAGTAAGTTCCTAGTCCATTCCTGTGCAGAGTTATGATTTTTTTTAAGAAATATCTCCTTGGCTTCTTCTTCTTCAAGACTGATTGGGTGATTAACATCAGCTGGACCTGAGGTCCTCAGCTGTGAGACAACAAAAGGGCTCAATTGAATGGAATGTGTGGAGGCAACACACACACACACACACACACACACACACACACACACACACACACACACACACACACACACACACACACACACTCACTAGACATTTTCCTAGACATGAAAATTAACGATGTTATGAAAATAACTTCTCATAAATATATACAGTGTGTGTGTATATATATATATATATATTTTTTACTTCAATCAAAAAGCAGGCCTACATAAAACAAAGGGTTTTGTAGCCATTTACAAATCCAGAAATTATAGCAGAGACAGTATTTAGAATTTAATTATATGTTCAACTGGTTTATTGCCACAAAAATATCATTTCATACCAACTGGCTTGTAGGCCAGTGGTTCCCAAAGTGGGGTCCGGGGACCCCTAGGGGTCCTCACCTAAATGATAGTTAGGAACCAAATGGACCCTTATGGGTCTGAAACTCTGAGAGTGTACTACATACTATGGGTAAACCAATTTCACTGTACATTTGTACACTCAGTTAAATTAACTTTGATTTTGCAATATACAGTGGGGTCCCAGAGATAGAAATGGGGAACGGTAGCCTAATTCAGGTCAAACTGGGGGTCCTTGAAATGTAAATAACTGAAAATCACTGCTAGAGCCGTAAAAATCTTCTCTTATGGGGGTCCCTGGCATATATTTTCAAATGGGGGTCCGTGGGCTAATGAGTGTCAATTTGGGGATCCTTGACCTGAAAAATGTTGGGAACCACTGTTGTAGGCTACTAATAATAATGTAATAATAATTAATGTAAAAAATCGATTACTTACCTAATATTTTTCTGGTGCTCTGAATTTGGGAGCACCAGTGCTACCAAGTAAAAAAGTTAATTTCGAGCCCTGCCTTTGCCAGTAAGGGCGTCGAGGCTAGGGCAATCGCTACGGCAATCTTGCGGGCTAAGATGGAGTCTGAAGAGGTGCGTTTTCAGACTACGGCAGAAGATTGGGAGCAAATCTGCAGTTCAGATTGCAACGGGAAGTGCATTCCATAGTTTTGGAGCCAGAAGGGAGACGAGTTTGGGACGTGTGGAGTGTTGTCCCAGGCATTTTAAGTGAAGGTACTTACAGCTTCTCTGCGTTGGCTGATCTGAGCGTGCGGGAGGGTTTATAGGGTTCAATCAGACTTGTAAGATATGGGTGAGCCATACCTTTGGTTGCTTTGAATGCCGGCATCAGAGTTTTGTATTATGTGCGGGCAATGACCGGGAGCCAATGGAGGGATCGAAGAAGGGGGGAGTCATGTATTAATTTTGGCTAGTTGAAGACTAAACGAGCTGCGGCATTTTGGATCAATTGGAGAGGCTTAAGTGTGCATGCCGATAGGCCAGTAAGGAGGGAGTTGCAATAGTAAAATTTGGATGGATGGATGGATGGATGGACCAGCAAATCAAACGATAATATGGAAGGTAAGGGAAAAAAATTGAACATTGCTCGAGAGATTTGTAGAAAGGCAGGGGGGACCCATGATGGGGTTGCACACGCAGATCCGACACACCAAAGGTCCGACATGCGGAAACAACGGTTGGACATGCGGTCGGACATGCAGTCGAACATGCGCTGCTCCCGTGCTTGCGCTTATTGTTAGGTTATAGGGTTTGAGTTGAGGTAGGTTGTCGATCTAATGACAGTCGGACCAATAGTATGTCGGAACTAAAGCCTGTACCCCCATGATGACCAACAACCCGATGTGTGGTTACTAGCTTCAATACACAAACAATATATTAATTGGATTTTTATTTCCTGTTAATATACGCGACTAACTTTAACTATAGAGGTGATCAAATCTGCATTCCAGAGGCACGCACCAGACTGAGTGTCCCATTCGTTAATAAGCTTCAAGCTTCACACCTAACCTGTTTTGTTTGATTATTCTGAACCCTAGAGTCTTAATTAAACTTTAATTTGGTTCCACTCACTTGTCCTTCAGGTATACTTTTATTGAATTGGCATCAGTAACTCTTTAAGAAGGCCAAAACGCGCATGTTGCTCTCTTTGCCACCTATGGCAAATATCAAAGTACCATAACCACTTAAAGTCTTAAAACCTATATGCTGTACGGTGTTGACCGGGGTCCCCAGTGGCTGTATTTACGTCCATGTTAAACCCCGTATCCCTAAACTACTTTGGCTTTTTATACTATTTTGGAGATTTTCTTTTGAATAGTTAAAATAGCCAATCTACAAGCTCACAACTTGTCGATGTACTGTATAGATCGGCTGGTTCAACATTTATAAAAATAAAATAAAAGCAAAGTAGTTTAGGGATAATGGATTTGCTGAAATAGGTGATCTACAAACTAACAATGTTGTTTGTAGAGTGTTTTTCTTGTTCACCTATTTTCGGCATTTGTTTATGACATGCCCAGAATAGGGACATTAATGGCCTATTTATGCCCCTTGAATAATGCAGCTCGCTGAAAGGACCTTTGGCAGGGAAGGGACTACATACTCAAACAATTCTGGCAGTATAATCAAGTAAAGAATTGTCGTTCCAGGATAATGTTTGGAGAGCAACAACCCCAGCGAGGTAGAGAGAGGGATAGGTATCGAGAGCCTATTTCACTCGTGCAATACCCGACCAATGCCGAGTACCAAAACCTGAAAACTGATAGACAATAGCCAAGTAAGATAATCTATATCTATTGGCCATACAGTTCACTGCGCAGTGTGAGCGGTGGTCAGGAGATATGAACTCTGCGTATAAAGGCTTGAAGGCCATTATCTGTACTGGAATCGACTACTCTACATGCTTTGGTAGGCTGTTCCACACCCGGACAGCAGTGGGGAGAAAGGTTCGGACCAATGTGCGTGTATTGAAACCTGGAGGTTCGAGAGCACGCTCTGGTGTGGCTGTGCATAGGCAGGTGTTTTGCCGTCTGACGTACAGTATGGTGGAGGGAGCATGTCCTGGAAGTAAGTGTGTGTGTGTGTGTGCGGTAGGTACAGGATTGTAGCGTAGCGACAGCAACGTGTCTTCAGTGGTTAAGGCTGGGGATGTAGAGTGTTGTGTACTGGCAATGTCCTGATCAACCAGAGTTGATTTCGTCGACTAAAACTACCTTTTTCATTAACAAAAACTACATAAAAACGAAATAAAAACTAAGCCATGATGACTAAAACTATGACTAAATATATTGTCAATTTCGTCAACAAATAAAAACTACACTAAAATGTTACGAAGGGACAGTGTTGTAACTAACACCCATATAATTAAGTTACTTTACATAAAGAAACTACTTTACAGAAAATAAACCCACGTTACTTAATGTAATCCAAAATAACCGTCTCCTTCTCCTGCCAGTGCGACTTTAGTAGACTAAAACTAGACTAACACTAAGAGATTCTGGGTGACCATCATGTGACTAAAACTAAATGAAAGCTATAGGGTCTACAGGGTCATGATGTCAGGGTCATGATGCGTACTCCATCATGACCCTGACATCATGACCCTGTAGACCTGTAGCTTGTAGACAGCCTCTTAGTGGTGAGTTTACTGGACACTCTCCTCTTAGTGGTGAGTTTACTGGACACTCTCCTCTTAGTGGTGAGTTTACTGGACACTCTCCTCTTAGTGGTGAGTTTAATGGACACTCTCCTCTTAGTGGTGAGTTTACTGGACACTCTCCTCTTAGTGGTGAGTTTACTGGACACTCTCCTCTTAGTGGTGAGTTTACTGGACACTCTCCTCTTAGTGGTGAGTTTACTGGACACTCTCCTCTTAGTGGTGAGTTTACTGGACACTCCTCTTAGTGGTGAGTTTACTGGACACTCTCCTCTTAGTGGTGAGTTTACTGGACACTCTCCTCTTAGTGGTGAGTTTACTGGACACTCTCCTCTTAGTGGTGAGTTTACTGGACACTCTCCTCTTAGTGGTGAGTTTACTGGACACTCTCCTCTTAGTGGTGAGTTTACTGGACACTCTCCTCTTAGTGGTGAGTTTAATGGACACTCTCCTCTTAGTGGTGAGTTTACTGGACACTCTCCTCTTAGTGGTGAGTTTACTGGACACTCTCCTCTTAGTGGTGAGTTTACTGGACACTCTCCTCTTAGTGGTGAGTTTACTGGACACTCTCCTCTTAGTGGTGAGTTTACTGGACACTCTCCTCTTAGTGGTGAGTTTACTGGACACTCTCCTCTTAGTGGTGAGTTTACTGGACACTCCTCTTAGTGGTGAGTTTACTGGACACTCTCCTCTTAGTGGTGAGTTTACTGGACACTCTCCTCTTAGTGGTGAGTTTACTGGACACTCTCCTCTTAGTGGTGAGTTTACTGGACACTCTCCTCTTAGTGGTGAGTTTACTGGACACTCTCCTCTTAGTGGTGAGTTTACTGGACACTCCTCTTAGTGGTGAGTTTACTGGACACTCTCCTCTTAGTGGTGAGTTTACTGGACACTCCTCTTAGTGGTGAGTTTACTGGACACTCTCCTCTTAGTGGTGAGTTTACTGGACACTCTCCTCTTAGTGGTGAGTTTACTGGACACTCTCCTCTTAGTGGTGAGTTTACTGGACACTCTCCTCCCCAGATGGTGATTTTGATCAGGTGTTTCGACCAAGACAGCTTGTGGTCTATTTTGACTGCCTGGATAGGGAAGCTTTGTGTGAACAACTAGCATAGCTTTGAAGCTAAACATCCAGTGGCTCAGGATGACTGTATGACTAAATAAAAACCCTGGCTTTCCACTCCACTGTCTTGTCCTCAGCACCTATCCTCAAACTTGTTATGAGGACAATCACAATGGGAACTTTGATACGGGGGGAATTAAATAGAAAAAATTAAAACAATATATATATTTAAAAAAGAAAACTACAAGCATTAGCGTTGGAATGATACACAGCAAGCCTGATCTTTCATTCATTGCAAAACACAGTGTTCATCTGTTTCTGCTGCTATTCATATTATCTGTACTCCTCGTTGTTTTCATGTGGTTATTCACCAGCGGTATTCACCTGGCAAACCTTGTACAGGTGTGAGATAAGAGAGAGTGGATTGAAAACACTATGGGGATAAAAATAAAAGTTAGGGGAATGGTGTAAAATAACACTTAGCTGGAACTAAGAGGTTTAAAGGAAAAAGGCATCTGTTGGGTATACACATCTCAGACCATTTCCCCATCTTCCAATGTACTCAACTTAACAAAGAAAAGAACAAACAGTGTGATGACAACGTTATTTATTCTGAAATACAATGAAAACTATTTCCAAAATAGTTCCACCGGTGTTGCAAGAATATTTCCTTTTATTATTGGACCACAAAAAAAACATGGTTCTACTCAAGCCAGCACCATGCAGTGGGAAAGTGACTACAGAGAAAGAGATGGAGAGCTTATGATAAGAGTGTTGCAACACCAAGCAGACTCATTAACCTGTCCTTTACCATCTGACCTCCAGAGCTCTGCACATTACGAGAGAAAGAAAATGGTGGAGCAAAAGGGGTGCTTCACTTAGTTTCTCTGCCTGATCTCATATGAGGGAGGAGAAAATGGAAACAGAGACATGCTCTGGAGACCTTGAGGAAATTAAATACTGAATTCAATGTGCAGGCCAACTCAATCACGGCGTGCTTTTGCAAAATGACCCGGGAATTGAATCCCCCTGCCGGTTAGCTACTGATGTCATTGCCATTGTGGCCGTTTCTGTTTAACTGGGACTGGACATTGGTCAAATAACACATACACACACGTGCACGCAGTCCACACACACACACACACACACACACACACACACACACACACACACACACACACACACACACACACACACACACACACACACACACACATTTGTATTTCTATACTTGTGAGGGCTTCAGCGTTTAAGGCAGGTTTAGCGGATCGACAATGTTTTGGGGCGTAACATCAGCGCACAACTACGAATAAAATACGGAAAACTCTAAAGCTGTCCTTAATGCCTATAAGCCGAACCCCAACCTGATATTCTTCTTAATTGTAAGCCTAAGATCAGGAAAATGGTCCTGGAAATGTCTACAGGATTTCTCTAATTCTACTGCTTACGAGAAAATCTGACACCCAGTCACCCACGAGTAAAGTAATACAACTACACACAGGACCACACGGTTCTCTTGAACAGAATTTGAGGACTGGCTGGGTCAGACACACACACACAGACACTGGGGGGATAGAATTAGACCTGATGGTCACATTATTAAATCCAAAAGGGAAGCCTTGATGATCATCCAGTCTTCGTGTCGGGAAATAAGAGCAAATGGGGCTAGTAGGCTACAGCATTTTAACCAGGGTTGCATTTACACAAGAACATGATTTGACTTCTCTTATGAATAGGGAATAGTCTTGAGATGCAGACTGTTGACCAGTGGTGGAGGAAGTACTAAGATTTCAAGTAGCTGTATAACAAAGAAATTGCCCACCCATAATATGTAAGAAATATTCAAAAGTGTGCCCCCCCCCCCCCCCCCCCCCCCGAATGAAACAAAGGGAAATGCACGATTTCATAGTAAATGCAAGATGTAATTATTCGCTCTAAACTTCTTCTGTGACATGACATTCTCTGTCTCTCAAAACCCCATATAGTCCACAGCACCCCTCTGAGGCACATACGTACCATTCTCTGTCTCTCAAAGCCCCATAGTCCACAGCACCCCTCTGAGGCACATACGTACCATTCTCTGTCTCTCAAAGCCCCATAGTCCACAGCACCCCTCTGAGGCACATACGTACCATTCAATCAATCTGACCTTAGTCAGGATGGTGGTCCCTGGATCAAAATCAGTTGAAAACCCCTGCACTAGGCCATCAACGCCTGCATGTGTTTCTACTTTCTGTTTCTTTCTTTCTCTATTGCTTTCCTCTTGTCTTTACAAATAATGGAGCATGTACAAAACACTTTTGTACACGTGTAAACCTGTGATGTGACAATAGTCGAGTTAAAATGAGTCCTCTCGGCTGTTTGTGTGTGTGTGTGTGCATGTGCGTCCTTGTCATCTGCTCCCCAGAGGTGCCCCGCCGGTTCGGCCATTTTGATCAACAATATGGACTAAGAATATCTTATACCCTGTGCAAGTTGTTTGAATTTAACAATGATGACGCAAACTACTATTAGCCATGCATTATTACTTAGTATTAGCTTCGGAACAGGACACATGCTGATTGACACGTGAGAATTTGGCAATGACAGGTAAACAACTGTGTCACAGAGGCTGATTATTCATGATCGCCATCTGTTACATAATTGGGGAAAATAAAACCGAAACAGTAAACAACAAGATGAGAAACAAGCTAAAGATGGATGAATTCATCATCATGAATATTACAAATAAAATTAAATATTTCATTCGTTTAAGCAATTTTGGATAATAAATAGCTAAAATGCTGCTTGCCACTTGGTAGAAATTTATCTTTTAGCAATCCTTTTTGTAAAAAAAAAAAAAGGAATTTGTTCTCTTGATTTGAAAGAAATAGGGGAGAGAGGAGAGTGGATGGGAGTGGGTAAAAGAATGGGGCACCAGGGTGGATTATGACAATGCCTCAGACAAATCCTTTTGCTGCATGCAGCTTTGTAGTGAAACACTCAGCAAGGTGACTGACTGTATGGAGGACTGCTACATTGTGTGTGTTCGCGTGCGCGCAAAGTACTGTATTGCTGTAAGTTGTACCAGACCTGCACAAGGAGTAGCCTACTAGTTCCGTCAGTACAAAATCCAAAGATTAATGTCTCCTCAAGTACGGGTTAGTCTTTCTGTGTGTGTGTGTGTGTGTGTGTGTGTGTGTGTGTGTGTGTGTGTGTGTGTGTGTGTGTGTGTGTGTGTGTGTGTGTGTGTGTGTGTGTGTGTGTGTGTGTGTGTGTGTGTGTGTGTGTGTGTGTGTGTGTGTGTGTGTGTGTGTGTGTGTGTGTGTGTGTGTGTGTGTGTGTGTGTGTCAGCGAGAAAGGGACAGCAGGGGAAAGATGAAGCATGTGTGCAGAATTGCCTGCGGGATGCATCAGAATGTCCGTCCACATGCAGCAGGTGGTCGTACGTCGTGCAGACAGATGCTGCGGGAAGATATTTTGGTCTTTTACATAAGAGGGTTGCAGCAGTGGCAGCATCCATCACAGATGAGTCGCTCACCTTTTCTGTTACACCTCTCAGCCCATTGGTGCATGCTCTGGTTAGCGACTGTTACACCTCTCAGCCCATTGGTGCATGCTCTGGTTAGCGACTGTTACACCTCTCAGCCCATTGGTGCATGCTCTGGTTAGCGACTGTTACACCTCTCAGCCCGTTGGTGCATGCTGTGGTTAGCGACTGTCTGTTCCACCTCTCAGCCCGTTGGTGCATGCTGTGGTTAGCGACTGTCTGTTACACCTCTCAGCCCGTTGGTGCATGCTGTGTTTTGCGACTGTTACATCTCTCAGCCCGTTGGTGCATGCTGTGGTTAGAGATAGTTACACCTCTCAGCCCGTTGGTGTATGCTGCGGTTAGCGACTGTTACACCTCTCAGCCCGTTGGCGCATGCTGTGGTTAGCGACTGTTACACCTCTCAGCCCGTTGTTGCATGCTGTGGTTAGAGACTGTTACACCTCTCAGCCCGTTGGTGCATGCTGTGGTTAGCGACTGTCTGTTCCACCTCTCAGCCCGTTGGTGCATGCTGTGGTTAGCGACTGTCTGTTACACCTCTCAGCCCGTTGGTGCATGCTGTGTTTTGCGACTGTTACATCTCTCAGCCCGTTGGTGCATGCTGTGGTTAGAGATAGTTACACCTCTCAGCCCGTTGGTGTATGCTGCGGTTAGCGACTGTTACACCTCTCAGCCCGTTGGTGCATGCTGTGGTTAGCGACTGTTACACCTCTCAGCCCGTTGTTGCATGCTGTGGTTAGAGACTGTTACACCTCTCAGCCCGTTGGTGCATGCTGCGGTTAGAGACTGTTACACCTCTCAGCCCGTTGGTGCATGCTGTGGTTAGCGACTGTTACACCTCTCAGCCCGTTGTTGCATGCTGTGGTTAGAGACTGTTACACCTCTCAGCCCGTTGGTGCATGCTGTGGTTAGAGACTGTTACACCTCTCAGCCCGTTGGTGCATGCTGCGGTTAGAGACTGTTACACCTCTCAGCCCGTTGTTGCATGCTGTGGTTAGAGACTGTTACACCTCTCAGCCCGTTGGTGCATGCTGCGGTTAGAGACTGTTACACCTCTCAGCCCGTTGGTGCATGCTTGTGGTTATAGAGACTGTTACACCTCTCAGCCCGTTGGTGCATGCTGCGGTTAGAGACTGTTACACCTCTCAGCCCGTTGGTGCATGCTGTGGTTAGAGACTGTTACACCTCTCAGCCCGTTGGTGCATGCTTGTGGTTAGAGACTGTTACACCTCTCAGCCCGTTGG
Source organism: Protomyctophum parallelum (assembly GCF_964188405.1). Taxonomy (NCBI): domain Eukaryota; kingdom Metazoa; phylum Chordata; class Actinopteri; order Myctophiformes; family Myctophidae; genus Protomyctophum; species Protomyctophum parallelum. The sequence continues at coordinate 18,175,937 of NC_139702.1, read as the reverse complement.
TGCATGCTTGTGGTTATAGAGACTGTTACACCTCTCAGCCCGTTGGTGCATGCTGCGGTTAGAGACTGTTACACCTCTCAGCCCGTTGGTGCATGCTGTGGTTAGAGACTGTTACACCTCTCAGCCCGTTGGTGCATGCTGCGGTTATTCCACCTCTCAGCCCGTTGGTGCATGCTGCGGTTATTCCACCTCTCAGCCCGTTGGTGCATGCTGCGGTTATTCCACCTCTCAGCCCGTTGGTGCATGCTGCGGTTATTCCACCTCTCAGCCCGTTGGTACATGCTGCGGTTATTCCACCTCTCAGCCCGTTGGTGCATGCTGCGGTTATTCCACCTCTCAGCCCGTTGGTACATGCTGCGGTTATTCCACCTCTCAGCCCGTTGGTACATGCTGCGGTTATTCCACCTCTCAGCCCGTTGGTACATGCTGCGGTTATTCCACCTCTCAGCCCGTTGGTGCATGCTGCGGTTAGCGACTGCATTGCCGTCGACTTTCTTTTCCTTTTTCTAGTTTTATTTTATTTTTGACTAAGAAGTTGTATTGAGATAAGCTGACCTTGCTTTATGAGCGTGAGACCAAACAAAGGCAGGACAAACACAAGCAACAGAAGTGCAGTATAATTCAGTGCTAATTAATACAAGGTTTAAACAAGAGCATGGTTACTGTAGACACAACATACTGTAGGCCTATCCTCTATTCACCTTTTTAAAATGTGGTAAAGAGATAAGATACTCAAGTTTTACAGTTTAACCTGTAGCTCATTCCATGATCATGGACCTTGACAGAACAAGCTCAAGTATAAAATAGTTGATATACTGTACTGTACAGTACATGGACAGTTCTCCTAAGGATAGCTTTTTTAGATAAGAAATATTACAGTCTTACATCCTACAGATTGCAAGATATGGCGAGTCAGCTAGATTGTACAAAATACAGTGATGGGACCTATATTTGGAATGTATCTTATAGCTGAATTATACAGGGGTTCGATCTTAGCCAAGGCAGAGAGACGGGTAGACCTATAAGCAGAACCCGCATTGCAAATAATGTTTTTCCTTGAAGAGATGGACAAAATAAGTCAGCTTCTTTGCAAGACATTAAATGTGATGTTTAAAATATAGTATTTTGTCCAACCACATTCCTTATTATTTGTAGCAGTCCACAAATTAAATGGCGAGGTAATTTGATGTGGTAATAGAAAGGCGTTGAGCTTGCTCCCAGAAGGAGAAAACCATGACCTTTGTTTTATTATAATTCAACAGTAATTTTAAGTTTGCTAGTGCCCGCAAGAGTTAGATATGTGACTGTAGGTTAATGACGGCCATGTCAGCAGGTATCAAAAGCCTTACAGAGCTCAATAAATGGAGTTACACAGGTGGTTTTATAACCAATGGCTGTTTAATTCATTTTAATATAATTAATATTGTCTTGCCTTGAGTAGCAATCACTTGGCTTTAAAACCAGATTTCATATCGGATATGAGGCCAAATTATGTAACTATAAACAAGGACACTCCACTAGAGAAGTAGAAATAAAAATATATATCACGGACGGCCTATGCGTCCGTCCGTGATGTGTGACTAAAATGTAAAAAGCACATCATTTATGAATTAACATCTTTCACTTTGTATTTTATCCCTGTCCCTGTGTGCACCTTTAAATGATTATTTTGACCAAGCTTGTCTTATACGGCAATATACGGCAACCTTCCCCGTGTTTCTTCACTGGTCCGATCCAGAAGAGCGCAGTTTGCCGGCCACTGCTACAGAGCTGATAATGAGGTTATATCTTCCCTTCTTCTCTGGACTCATGCCTCAGGGCGGACCAGAGGTAGAAAGCTGTCGTTTCCTGATGTCATCGCTAGGGACACATGCTTCAGTAGGCAGGAACTGGGTGTGGCAATGAAGGACCGGTGCTTCAGTAGGCAGGAACTGGGGGTGGCACTGAAGGACCGGGAAGTCTGGCGTAGCATTGTGGAATCCATGATCTTGACCGCGGTCGAAAAATGATGACGATTGTCTTATACTAAACAAAGTGATGTTCACTGAACAGCTGTAGTGCCTGAACTTGGTGAACTGTGTCCTTGAGTCCTTGAGTAAGACACTGAACCCCTAATTGCTCCTGATGTGCTGGTTGGTGCCTTGCATGGTTTCTGCTGCCATCGGTATATGAATGTGTGTGTGAATGGGTGAATTGATGCACAATCTATTATGTAAAGCGCATTGGAAAAAGGAGCTATATAAATGCACCATTTACCATTTATGGAGACACTGTATGTCCCCCCCAGTGGATGCTGTTTTAATCTTCAAGATTAATCTGATCCAGTGCCCGTAAAATTAAAATCAGCTTGTTCAATCGAGTCACATGGAATAATATATGTTGATTGGATTTCATGCAGCCTCTGCTCCTGATGGAAATCACAAAACAGAGACCCACTGGAGTCACAGGTCACAGGTCACCAATGTCTGCATGAATAGCAAACAACATGAGAACTGTATGAATGAGACTTTGCTTTCGTTGTACTCGCAAATCATCGTGGTCATGCTTAACAAAGACCTGGCAAGTGTGTGTGAAAGAGATGCACCGTATACTGTATATACATAATGCGTAATGTTGGCTGTCGAAAAACCAAAAAAGCAAGATATAGGGCTTCAACCCTAACACAAAGAGAGGCGGAGAGGGGGGATTTGCTGTGAAATTGGACGGACTGAAATGGAATTTCGGTTGGGAATCAAAATTATTTATATTTGGCTCTGTGTGCGTGCGTGCGTGCGTGCGTGCGTGCGTGCATGTGGGTGTGCTTGTGTGTCCTTGTCGTCTGCTCCCCAGAGTTAGGTGCCCTGCCGGTTCGGGCATTTTGATCAACATGGACACCATATGGCGCGGGCTAATGATTAATGTTTATCTGGCTGAGGCCAGAACGAACACATCTACAGTCACACACACACACACACACACACACACACACACACACACACACACACACACACACACACACACACACACACACACACACACACACACGGACACGTGCATGTACATCTCTTCACTACAGTAATTGGTAAACATGCAGTATGAATGTGATTTCATTAAATGTCAGTGGGGGAGCTGCATGCTGTAACAGTGATAGTCGCTGTGTCAGGGGGACGTTGTGTACATTGTGTGCTTCCACTCTTCCAACCGTTTCATAACCATTGCATCTGGTTCCGTGTTTGTGCCACAAAGGATGCTGCTGTTTGTCTTCTGCGTGTGTGTGTGTGTGTGTGTGTGCGTGCGTGCGTGCGTGCGTGCGTGTGTGCTTGCGTGTGTGTGTGTGCGTGCGTGGCTGCGCGCGTGTGTTTTCTTATGCACTTCTTTTTCTTTTTGAGGGTGTTATGCACAGCTTTGTGTGTTTGTGTGTAGCATGGAATGTGATGATGATTTAATGTGCTGATTAATGATGATGTATGATGATAAGAGCACCCCCCACTTCACACAAGTGTGATTTTTGAGAGGCATTCCTTTAATCCACATCTTTATTACGTCATCATTGAGAGCTAGTTGTACCAGTTATACCCTGACGTCATATGCTGCTACCATACATACGCATCAAACGGGGCATACGCTCAACTTACACATTACATATACATAGAGGCATTTCCTTTAATCCACCCGACACTGATCGACATATACGTCACCATCGAAAGCCGTCACTCATCCGTATTAATTACAACATTACCTAATTGATTGTTGTTAATTACGTAACGAAATAATGAATTTGAAATGCTTAAATGGAATTACCTTCATGTTCCTTCATGTTCTTCAACAGTTCTTCAACAGAAGAACATGAAGGTAATTCATGTTCTTCTTTCACAGAGAAGCTGAGATTTGGCAGTTAGTATAGCGGTCGACAGTACAGCTCTCTGCTTGCGCACTAGTAGGACATTTATGGCCTACTAGTGTGCAACAAGCATGTAGGCACTCGACAGTGCAGTGCTAGTTGTATTATGTATTCATTTTTACAGTGTTTACAGTGTTTCTGTATCTTGTTGTGTTGCACTGCAGTATTTGGCCATACTAGCATTTTGCTGCTTGTACCAGAATACTGTAAAAAGTGACACATCAAGTGACCATCTTGATTCATGATTCACTTTGAATGAGTTTTCTGATGTTATACTGTAAGTCAGTTGTTCTCAAAGTTGGGGTGTGGGGACCCCCAGGGCTCCTTGAGTCCCAAGCTAAATAATTGTCTTTATTTTTTAAGGACCCCCAGGTCTGTATCAGAGAGTATACAAATGGAACCAAATGGACCCTGCAACAAGTAAAGTGAAATCCTATAGTACATATAGTCTGTCATGAAGCCTTATGCATCAAACATTCACACATACACACGTATGAGAAATGCAGTGTAGTTCTCACCACCAGGCTAGAGGGTGAGGAGGGTAAAGTCATGCACATTTAATTATTTAGTAACTCAGAAAGATATAGTGCCGTACTAGCTGGGTCTATTTCAGGGCTTATTAGATTTGGTTTAGCACAATGTCTGCTAAAACATATAGTCACCTTGAGACTTTTTTATGATCCTATTAATGCATATTTTATATTCAACTGATTTCCTCTTATCCAGTTCTCTGCTTAAAAGTTTCCTTTCCTTTTTTAATTTTTTTTCTCTTAAATTAAAGCTCTATCTTCTATAATCTGATGTTCATTAACAAGGGTCTCCCAGTCTCTCCAGCTCTTTAATGTCTGACTGTATCTTGTGATGTGTTAATTTAACATGGACATATTATAAAATTAATTGTAAAATTATAGTTCTACTTTTACACTTACAAAGATGATGAACGGAGATGAATGCCAGCTTTGTACACCCTCTCTCTCTGTGTGTGTGTGTGTGTGTGTGTGTGTGTGTGTGTGTGTGTGTGTGTGTGTGTGTGTGTGTGTGTGTGTGTGTGTGTGTGTGTGTGTGTGTGTGTGTGTGTGTGTGTGTGTGTGTGAGTGTGAGTGTGAGTGTGGAGGAATAAACAACATCCACACCACCAGTATAATAATCCCATTTGCGGGATTTATTGTTTTCGTAACTTGTCAAGCCTAGAGGCTCTGGGTCTGAGGAAGATCCTCCCGGCTCCAAACGTTACAAAACCAATAAATTCCACAAAGGGGAGAATTATACTGTCGTGCAGATTAAACGTATTCTTCCTAAATCCTCTGTTAATTTAACACTACTTTATTTACTTGTCCATATCCATACCCTGTGATGCGTGTGTGTGTGTGTGTGTGTGTGTGTGTGTGTGTGTGTGTGTGTGTGTGTGTGTGTGTGTGTGTGTGTGTGTGTGTGTGTGTGTGTGTGTGTGTGTGTGTGTGTGTGTGTGTGTGTGTGTGTGTGTGTGTGTGTGTGTGTGTGTGTGTGTGTGTGTGTGTGTGTGTGTGTGTGTGTGTGTGTGAATGCAGGTGCCAACTGTCATCACCTTAAAACATATATCACTGAAGACTCATTTAATACGTTACCATGCAGGAAAGGACAAATGCCATGTGAAATAGTTGTTAATAGTAAATAGGTGAGCAGCAGCGATTGCAGTCAGCGTGACATTCACATTCTGCGTATGAAGCAGAATTTAAATGGTGGTTTGTTGGCCTCAACCAGCTATTCTTTTTTTAATTCAATTATTTTTTTTCATTGGTGCGATAAGTGCTCATAAAATAATTTAATTAGGAGTCCAACTCTTGAAGTGAGATATATCCGTTTAGGGGTTCAGTTTGTCATGGAAAACCAAACAATATGTCACTTCCACACGCACGCACGCAGCCACGCACGCACGAGCAATTTAGTCACAGCCATTGTCTGTGACTAAATCCTCTGTGTCTTATGACACATTGTCAGGATGTGAGAGGGTGTCAGAAGTTTATCTTTTAAATGTTGTGTAAAGGTTTTCTCGTGTGTGGTATAGATGTGAGAGGGTGTCAGACTTTAGTCTTTTGAAAGTCCTTTGAAAGTCCTTTTCAAAGTTCAGTGTATGGCAGATATTGTTGCAATACTGCACTATAGATATAGTAAAATTTCAGCATTCAAAATGTACTTGTGCAAAAGTATAAAAGTATTCTCATCAAAATATAATTAAAGTAGCTAAAGTAAAAGTACTCATTATGCGGCATGTCCCATTTAAGTTTAAATAATGCTTAAAAATCTAAATCCACAAAGTACCTAGTAAATACAACTGTCAGATCATTGTAATGGAGTAAAAAGTACAATAGTTGCCTCTTGAGATGTAGTGGAGCAGAAGTAAAAGTATTGGACATTCTCCAATGAAGTAAAACGTTGAGTACATGTACTTATAGTTACCTTCCACTTCTGGTGGAACACTTTTAGTGGAGAAACCACAATTTGTTGCACTGTAAAAAAAAAAAATATATTATCTGGGGGGTGAGGGAGTAGTGGGGGGATCAAAAGCTATCAGATTTGGCAGGAACATGTGAACAACACAATACTGTATGGTGAGCTCCACAGAGTTGGTGACAAGGTAGCAGCATGTAGAATGCAGCGGGCAGATTGATCAGATTTCTGCCAAAAAACACACACAGAACTCAGGGCCCATCAGGTTCTCTTGCGGCACAGAACCAGGCAGAAAACATCCCTTTTTTGTAGAATGAAGCCAAAAAGGAAGTGCCAAATTCTCTGTAGTTCTCATTAATGGCCTAGCAGGTGTCGCTATTTCCCTCCCCTGCTGTCCGGAGATAAGTTTCCACAACATTTTGACGAGAACAGGATTTTGGCCTCACCATAACACCAAGGAGGTCGAGACGTAGTCCTGACAGACCTGGACTACGCGGACGACATCAGCCTGCTCTCTGACCACATGGAACAAGCTCAGGATCCCCTGACCAGAGTGGAATCAGAGTGTGCCAAGAAAACTGAAGTTATCACAGCATCCACCTCTGACAACAACAGGAGGACTACCTGGGCTCATGGGTCAACTCAACCGAACAAGACCTGAAAGTGACTAGTGACTAGTGAGGAAGGCACTTGCATGGAGGGCTCTGAACGGCATGGCCAGTGTATATGGGACTCCAACCTCCCCGTCAAACCAAACTCAGCTTCTTCTACGCAATGAATGAATGCAGTGAATGCTGGACCCTGAAGCCAACCCTGCAGAAGTCTCTATGCGTGCTACACCAGAATGCTTCGTGCATCAGTCAACATCAGTAAGAGCACACAATGTTACCAACACAAATCTGTATGATGGAATGGATTATTGATATCAAACCGGATCGCTGATTATTATTATTATTATTTTGGCTTGGCCTTTCCTTCTTTAGTGATCCTAGACTGGATTGTGAAAGCTGAATAACTCAAAATATACGGAGCGAGACATGGCCGGGGTCCCCAGCCAAAAACATTGAGAACCCTGTACTAAACCATTTATACAAAAGCACAATGCCGTTCAAGTGGCTTACCGAGTACCATATTGTGCTGAATATAAGACTACATTTTTTTCCCAAAGGAAATATCCTAAAAAACGGTGTCGTATTATAAATCGGGACTAGACTATTTGACATTCAATTTTCTTTTAACACAAATGAGTCTTGAAAAATGGGGGACGTCTTATAATCAGAGTAGTCTTATTCGGCACAATACGGTAAGCGAAATGTTAATGTTATACAAATGCAGCAGCGATTGGATTGACATAAGACTGAACCACACAAAGAGGCATGATGTTAAGCATTAAGGCATTACTCTATCGTGTGGGCTTCTGACATTTTTTTAAATTAAAGTGATGTATGAGATGCAGGATTTACATTACTAGTGTAAAACATCTACATTAGTAAAGTCTACATCATTAAAGCATGTAGAAGTATTGTTATTTTGATCAACGTTTGCCAACAGCATGCAATTGTGTCATAACAAAATATTCTTTCGTTTTGGGTCTGAGAGGCTACATCTCATGAAATGTTGGTCCGTGGATCAATTGCCAAATAAATAATGGTATACTCAAGTTGTTAACATGCTGCATTACTATGTGGGCGCATAATTGTGTGCAAGTCTCACACGTCATTCGCCGATGCGGCAGTCACCTGACCAATTGGGCAGGCTACTTAAGCTCACTAGACTGCATGCTCTTCCTGCCTTCCTCTGCTCATGGTTCCCAGTTGTGTGTGATGTTTTCTCCCACCACCACCCCAGCACCACCGGTGGGCTCTGCTTTTTATGCTCCCAATGGGGGGGTTATTGTATATCTATCTCCCTGCTCTTTATGTTTTATGTTGTTGCTTAATCGTGCCGAGCAGGGAGAAATCCAGCAGAGCCGAACGCCAAGTCAAATATCATATGCACACTTGTTACTCATTCTGTAATAAATATTGGTAAATCTATTCGTGAGTTGTCTGACTGAACTACTGCTGCAGCTGCTTGCGCAAATACTGTGGACCCTGGCCTGAACCAGATAAAAAAAGGGCCTCTCTCTCCAATGCCAAGACTAGATAACATAAACATGAACATAAAATGAAAATCGGTTTCGGTTTACAAATAAGAAAAAGCTAACCTTGCTCTATTTATAGCATCGCTAGTTAAAGAGCTCACGCCATGTAGCTCAAGCAGCATTAAAAGCAAGTCTGAATTGCCTGCGACGTACATAAAAAATAAAGATACACACACATTGTAACAAAATAAAAGTATGCCTACACATTCACGTAGGAGCCATTATTTTTTATAGCAGAAGACAAACTATTGATTCAACGAAGTGATTCAACGCACGACTTTAAACGGTAAACTGCCCGAAAGTCTATTTGAAAATAGCAGATGCAGATCTACAAGCTCACAACGCGTCGCATATTCAAAACAATCATGGAAAAACAATGTGACAAAATGTTGAATATAATTTGAAACATTTTAACAACAACACGAATCTTGTATAGGGGGGTTCCTGGCACAAATATTTTTAGATGTAGGCACTAGGGTCCTTAGTTGTGACAAATACCGGTACATAAATCTGGGGGTCCTTGACATGGAAATGTGTGAGAATCATTGGTTTAAAGTACACAACGTTATTTACAAGCTACTTTATTTATTTACAAGCTACTTAACTGAGAGAGAAAAGCCCAAAGTCGCTTATAATAATCGGACATGGCAACACCTTATACTCTAAAGGGCAACACTGAGCCTCATTTGTAATGCAGAATTTCTGCAGGAATTTAGGAGACGCAGGTCTGCCACCTAGCGGAGTAATATGCTACCTGCAGGCTAGGTGGAAAGCCTGGTGACAGGTTTAAAGGGATAGTTCACCATTTTTGAACTTTTGTAGTAGCCTAAAAATTAATCCACAAAACTAGTGTAATTTGTATTGTTGACCTATTTCTAAAATATTAGCTCAACTTTCGTTCAACTTTGACCCCTCTATCACATGGAACTATTTTTGGGCGTAGTGACACAAAAAACACAGTTCTGTGTGATAGAGGGGTAAAAAATGAACGAAAGTTGCACTACTATTTTAGAAATAGGTCAACAATACAAATGACGCTAGTTTTGTGAATGAATTTACTTTGAATGTGTGACCCCAGTGCCCCCCACAAAATGACCGGAACTACTTAGCTAATATTTCACCAAAACCAGAGCAGAACTCCCACCACGGGACTCTGGCAATCAATTAATACAGTTGCAACCACTATAATGGCAAGTATTTCATACAGCTTAAGTTAAAATTCTGAAGTATCCCTTTAATACCTGCAGACAAAAAAAAAAATCCACAGCATGTCATTGAATACTTTAATTAATTAATAGTTAATTGTATAACCTTCAGTTATATGAAAGTAATACTGCGCTTCACATTTTGCCCTATGGGAGACTTAATGTATTTTTTATATGTCATCATGCTCTTTTTATTCTGTATGTATGTATTGCACTGGGGCTGTTGGACAAAACAAATTTCCTTCGGGATCAATAATGTCTATCTATCTCAAAGGCCAGATTTGGCTTCCGTCAGGAGGGGAGGACCATTAAAGACGGTGTTGGAGCCAGCCATAGACGTTGCCATTAAAGTGGACAGCATGGGCAGAATGATGCTGGCTGGGGCGCGGCCGTAGGCCTCGGCGCTCTGTGCTACTATGGACGGGGCATGTCCAACGAGATCGGCGCCATTGAGAAGGCGGTGATCTGGCCCCAGCACGTCAAGGACAGAATGCACTCCACCTACATGTACCTCTCCGGCAGCCTCGGAATGACGGCCTTATCGGCGGTGGCGGTGAGCAGAACCCTCATGGGCCTCATGATGAGGGGCTCCTGGCTGGCGATAGGAACCTCGCTCGCCGTCCAGATCGGGGCCGTCGCCTTGGTCAGGTCCATTTCGTACGAGGAGAGTCCGACGGTCAAACACCTCGCCTGGGTGTTGGGCGTGGGGGCGTTGGGCGCCGCCATCGCCCCCCCCCTCACCTTCCTGGGAGGAGGACCCCTGTTGATGAGGGCCGCGTGGTGCACGCGTGGCCATGTGCACCCCCAGCGAGAAGTTTCTCTACATGGGCCTCGGAACGCTGTTCCTGCCCCCCACCTCGGTGCTTGGAGCCGGGGTCCACTCGGTGGCCCTCTACGGGGGTCTGCTGCTGTTCAGCGCTCTCCTCCTGCACGACACGCAGAAGGTGGTCCAGAGAGCAGAGAGCTACCCCCTCAGAGGGGTCCAGGAGTTTGACCCCATTAACGATAGTATGGGTATTTACCTGACTGTTCTTCCATCCAGATGCTGTTGTTTTACTATGATGAACGCGCAAGCCGGTGACATAGCGCGTTGCACGTGAATCACATCACCACTTCAGTCAAGTTAAACTTTTTTTCCTTTTATGCGAAAATATGCGGGAATTGTGAAATCAAGCGAGCCCGCATCATTCGCATATTAGCGCGGACATATGCGATTATTGCAGGAAATATGCTCCCTTTTAGAAATAAATGGATCCCCACGTAATCCGCGCCATTTGGCTGATTAGGCAATGAATTATGCGATCGTGTAATCGTGTTCTTCTAGAGGGTATATATTATGTACTATGTACACTGCGCCTACTGTACAGAGGCACGCACGCACACTTTCCCATCGTTGAGACATGGCTGGCCATTTGCATGTGTCTTATACTAAGCTGTAAATTGCATTTGTTGCTGTGCCTGGATTAGTTTATTTAGGATTCAGCAGGAAGCTCTCGGTTGTAGTTAAACAAGCCAGAGAGGGATTTGTGCACAAGCGTGCGTGCGTGCGTGCGTGCGTGCGTGCGTGCGTGCGTGCGTGCGTGCGTGCGTGCGTGCGTGCGTGCGTGCGAGCGAGCAAATGTGTGTAAATCTGCATGCCCGTATACAGCGCTGTGCTCAAGTTCACCTTTGTTTGTCCATTCTCTCACTTTTGCAGTGTCTGCACGACTGCCTCACTTCCAGCCGTGGGAGGCTATAACTACATTTACTGGAGAACTTTACATTTTTGGAGTATTGTTTTTTGCAAGTTGATACGCTATATTCTAAATGCAATATACGTTCGACTCTACTAAATTTGTAGAAAGGGACTCTTGAGAGACCCAAATGTACAAAAATATATTATAAATCAACCATATACATGCAGTAAGTCCTATATATTTCAAATATATTTCACAAGTTCACAGCTCAAAATCTGCTATTTTGAAAATAATATTTTGAAAATAGCAGATATATTATATCTGAATTCTGAACGTTTCTGAAAATAGTTGTAGTAGTATTAGTATCAGTATTGAGTATTATACCTTCCAGGTATCCACATTCCACAGTATGTTCACCTGTGTACCGGTATTTGTGTTTCCATGACTATTACTGTGGATGAGTGCATGGGTGCGTGTTTTTTGTGATTTGTGTGTGTGTGTGTGTGTGTGTGTGTGTGTGTGTGTGTGTGTGTGTGTGTGTGTGTGTGTGTGTGTGTGTGTGTGTGTGTGTGTGTGTGTGTGTGTGTGTGTGTGTGTGTGTGTGTGTGTGTGTGTGTGTGTGTGTGTGTGTGTGTGTGTGTGTGTGTGTGTGTGTGTGTGTGTGTGTTAGTTTGGACTCGTCATGCTCCAACTTCCACATTGCTGGCCCGCGTTCAACTCCCATAATCCTTTGTAAACATTCTGAATCTCTCTCAGCGGCGGGCGGCGGTGGAGGTACCGGTGAAAAACCACACAGGTCTCTGCGGTCGCCAATGTGATCACAGCATCCATACAGCTGTCTGGAAAGATATCACGGCCATGGTAGATTACAACTTCAATGTTAGATTAGAAGTGTGTGTGTATGGGGGGGGGGGCGGAATCATGTTTTCTATGTTTCAATCTATCTAATTGTAGTGATCCGCAACATTGCACTATGGGCCCTGTCATGCCTACAGACCTTACCCCTTACACCTAAACCTTTTTTAATTTAAATTTATACTATTTTGAAAAACAAGTGTGCATGGTGGAAGAAGGTCTGGAGGGACCGAAACGTATTATTAAAGGACAATACTCATGTACCGAGCAGATACACAGTGTGCAGGTGTATTTTCATTCCTTTCATTGATGTCCACTGGTCTACGCACCTGTGCATACGCCTGATTTATAGGTGTGCAAAAGTAAGTGTGAAAATAGCCGATCTGCATTGACGCGCTGTGAGCTTGTAGATCGGCTTGTAGATCAAAGTATTTTAAAGTGTCTCTTCAAATAGTAAAAAATGCCTATAGTGTCTGTCAGTCTGTCTGTCTTATACTTCCTGCTGTCCTGTTGGTTGGATGGTGTAAAATGAAGGTGTAGTCGTACTGAAGAGGTGGCGTATGGTGTTGATTTTGTAGACTAAAACTATGACGAAGAATATTCATCTACTACCTTTTTTCACTGAAGAAAACTGAATAAAAATGAAATTAAAACTAAGCTATGGTGACTAAAACTATGACTAACTATATTGACAATTTCGCAAAACGACACGTTGTTAGATTGTAGACCGGCCATTTTCTGCAACCAATGACACCATCAAGGTCTGCCAAAATTAATTTGATCCGGCTAAATCAACTGTAGATTTAGTCGACTAAAATCTTATGATATTTAGTCGACTAAAACTAGACTAACACTAAAACATTTCAGTTGACTAAAATAGGACTAAAACTAAATGAAAATGTAATTCAAAAGACTATAATATAAAATAAAACTAAATCAAAGTTTGCTGTCAAAATCAACACTATACTGTGGCGGTTCATAGGAACAGTGTGAGACAGGGCAAAATAACAGCCAGTGCTATGGCTGGCTCAGCGGCACACAGGCTTATCAGATCATGTCGGCTTTGAGTGTTATCAGGCCTGGGAATGTAGTACAGCCAGGCTATGGTGTCTGCATAGAGAATGAGGACAGGAACTTGAGAGAGAGATGGGGATGGAGGGAGGGGGGGGAGAGAGAGAGAGAGAGAGAGAGAGAGAGAGAGAGAGAGAGAGAGAGAAAGAATGCAGTACAGAGCCAGAGGAAAGAGTAGATCTTATCATCCTTCCACCAGCAGCTGCCTGTCAATCATGTGACACTGATAGTCAAAGCAGGTTTACACACTGACACATACTCACGTTCGCATGCATTCCGTGCACTCTCTCACACACACACACACACACACACACACACACACACACACACACACACACACACACACACACACACACACACACACACACACACACATACACAGCACAGCACACTCGCTATGTAGATTCGGTCAATAACAAGGCACTATTGAGGTGTCCTGTCTCCCAGCCCGCTATAGTATCTTTGCCATTCTTATCTCCATATGCCACCTTCTCGTCTCCTCATTTCACCACCCCATCACCATAAATACTTCCTTCGGTCTCTCTCTCTAGTCTCTAAGCAGCACATCCTTTAGCCTGGGGGCATTCACTGTAAAATCCTCAGTGTTAATGTAATTCTCGGACTGCAAATGCATCTAAATAATGGGCCCCTGTAGGTCAGAGTTACGGGTGCATTTGGTTCCAATACAAAAAGGAGTATGTAGATCGGAATGTTGTAACATTGTATAGTTACAAGAGTGGTGCCCGTTGGGCACTGGCGGCTTACTTGGAACGATGCAAGTTGGAAATGCATGTTATGCGATCCCCATGACTACTGTACAAATGGAACCAAATGGACCTAAAGGTGTCAGCAACGCATTCTCGTGAGCTCTGACAACTACAGCTCACTGGACATTTGTGAGATAACGAATGACGTTAACACGGGGACACCACAGAAGACCAAAAGTATACCAGTGGCAAGGTTTGGTATAACGCATCTTCAGTCTACCGAGCATCTTTGGGTATAAGATAACGCTTTGTGTTAACTGAGTATATAGATTACGTCTCCATATGCAGGACATTAAAAAAATGCTGATTTGCCAGAAACTTTATTTCTATGCCTTCATGTAGATTCTGACATTGATGTGACAACAATCATATCCAAACTGTGATGAATTCAGCTGATCGGGCCAGCTGGAAGCCTTCACATAGGCCTACACTATAAGTGTCACCCTGAACACAGTAAACTCTTTCTTTATTTATTTCTGTCTGTCTGTCCGTCCGTCCGTCCGTCTGTCTTTTACTAATAGGCTAGGTATAAAGTTAGCGAAAGTTGTGGCAAAAATGCTTACCTCTAGCTTTCTCCACAGGTGTGTTCATAAGGTGTCTACTATCATATATCAATTTGTTCCAAGCCAACTCCCCTGGGAAACTTTGTGGGAGCCAATCAAAGTTGGGGTACCCGGAGGGCCTATTACACATGTCTGGGACATACAAAAGCAGGCATGGCCAAGTTTATGTCCAGGGAGTGACTTTTACTGAAAACAAATGGTTGGAACGGATTCAGCACCCAAAAAAACCCTATTTACACACCACACAAGCTCAAATAGTCAATTAAAGAAACATATCGCTAACTTTACCTAACTATAAGTCGGCTCCCGATTTGGTGGAGAATGATAACCACGTACTGTACGCGTTATATGACGTGCAAAAGTAACTTTTTACCAGTGAAACTTCTTCATGTGAATGCAAATTATTTCTTGTATTCAGAATTGTCATTTTCTTTCTTCCAATCAATTCATTGCCAACCCTGGAAATGAGCCCTGACGTTTGTGGTGTTCGGCGAGTGGTTTACCTCTTACCCCCGCTCCCCCCCTCCCCGGACCCCCTGGGGCTGATTTGTTTGAAGATAAACCAGTCGTGCCCCTCTATGAGAAAGGTCCTTTGGTAGATTTTCATCCCTTTTTGTTATTCCTTCCAGATAACCGGACCCCCTGCTCCCCGACCTGTTCCACAGCTGGCACAGGAATTAAGGCAAGGTCTGTCTCTCACCTAAAATAACTCTAGAGAGACAGAGAGAGAGATAGATGGGGGGGGGGGGGGCAGCCTGCATAATAAAAGAGGGGAGATGAATAAATCACCTAAGCCAATGTGAATCTGATCACATTTTCTTTTTAGTACACTATCTCCCCTGCCTGTGTGTGTGTGTGTGCGTGCGTGCACACGTTCCCTAGTCCCTACTAGTGAGGCCTCCTGCCACCTGGCATGACTTGCCAGGTATTCCGATCATGATCGCGCTGCCATAAAAAAGCTAAACTTTTCAAAAGTTTAACACACAACTCCCACTTGAACGCTGAGCCAAATGATTCTTCTGCTGTGGCAAACACAGTTGCTTCTCGAGCCTCAAACAACGTCGCGACTTATTTTTCCATGTCACTGGCACAATATTCTAGGCTCATCAGACAATTCAGACAGTTTAATTATTCTGAGGTTTCCATTGTAGCTAGAAATGTTACATCCTGTAACCGTTGCTGTCGGTTGGAAACCTTATATGTCCAAAACCATTTACTTTTCAATAAATGTTTTTAATTTAAAAAAATTCTTCATTTGTTCAATATTTATCAAATCCTTAACCACTTTCAAAATACTCGTGTGAAGTGAGGGGCGCTCTTATCGTCATACATCATCATACATCCTCATACATCACTTGACGTGCTCAGCCAATCAAATCATCAAAGGATTTTAGTACTGTACATGCAAACCCACAAAGCTGGCCATTCAAATCATCCCAAATGTGGTACACACAAAGCTGGGCATATGGGGCTAGCGCCCCTCAAAAATTGCCGATCTACAAGCTCACAATACCCCAGGATGTGACGGGTTGTGAGCTATTTTTGCTACTTTTGTGTGAGTGCGAAAAGAGAAATAAAGATAAATAGTTCACTTCCCGACAACAGCGGTAACACCAGTATGTCAGTATGTACCAACAGTCCCCCAGCTAGACTGGAATCTATCTACGTTTTTACAGGATGAATGTGCAAGGACAGCACTGAATATGTTCTGGTGAAACCTCATGCTATGCGATTTGAGCGGTTTATCCCAATCACTGTAGCCTAAAAAAGCTGTCCCTTGTTTGCAAAATAGTAAAGCAATAGACCCAGTCGACGGCAAATAAATCAAGCACTCCTTAAGATGCGCCTCAACATTTTCCATTGGCCTGTAAATGTGGTGCTTGGTTAAACTCCTGGTTGTTGTTCAAAACTTTTAAAAAGCTAGACTTTGAAAAGTCGCCAGCAATGTTTTGACTTTTGCCTATTTAAACGCATATAGTCCCACAAACAATCATTACTTGGTGGCCCTTCCACAGGATCCAATGACTAGCATGATACCAGCTTGTCAGTATCACCATAATGCATCTAGTTTTTGACAAAAATAATAACACATTTCCTGTGTGTGTGTGTGTGTGTTTGTGTGTTTGTGTTGTGTTGTGCTGTGCTGTGCTTCTCATGAAGGGGAGAGACATGCAGGAAAGGTCGTCGTGAACGGGACTCGAACACGCGACACGCGCCAAAGCCTATATGTGTCCTGGACCACTTGGCCAGCTGCTCCCTTTCTAACGTGAGGGAGCAGAGTGAATACAGGTCATTTGTCTGTGCAGGGACTCGAGTAGTTCAGCAACTATTAATCTAACCACAGCCATGACTAATTCCAACCTTTCCACGCCGTTTTCTGCTGCAGCTGCAAAAACCTTGTCATTATGTTCCCAAACATGCCTGTGTCCTTATGTCCTACACACATTAGTTATCACGTTTTCACTTTTGATGAAGCTGAGTAGTGAGTATGTAAAATTGCGAGGGGAAAAATCGGTGTATGGTGTGTGGATCTACCGTGTGCATACCGGCTGTACCAGTATGCGTGTGTGCAAGCCGTGCATGTGTGTATGTGCGTGTATGCAATGCATGTGTGCACGAGTGTGCGTGCGTGTGGGAACATCTGCCATGCTGCTTTCATAGGGTTCCGTAGGAAGACATAACCAAGATAGATGATGGCAGTGGTAAAGATTAATTACTACACACAACAGGAACCACAGGGTGCCAACACACTTCTCAATTGGATGTATGCTTCTTCGATTCCGCCGTTTGTTTCTTAAAACAACTTTTTGTCCCGATGTAACTAAGATGGATGACTGCGGTTATAATATTTCACCCAAAACATAAGGATTCCAAATAGGCCTCTCGGGCTTCATGCTAGATTTCCGCTCGGTATTAAGATATTTAGTTTGAGAGAATACTTTTTGGAAAAACGTATTTAAGCTTTTATATTACCATATTAGTCCTATTGATAGACTAAATAGCTAAATAATTAAACATAATGGCCTCAACCAGTAACACAACCTAAAGCAGCACTATGTAGTTTGGTGGTATCAGTGAAGTGGCCACTTTGGACACAAATAACATGGCAGCCAATGTCTCATTTCTGGCGTGATTGGCCAGTCTTCACTTTGACTGGCAGTTCTGCCTTGGTAAATTCCTGGGTGAAACACATTGTCTCCCGTAGCCTCATACCGTCTATGAATGTATGGACGAATGATTGTTATTGCTTAAACATGTAACTTTTGATTTTGTGGGGCATGTTGTTATAAAGTAGTGCCCTACACTAAAGTCCTACACTACTTCACCGTACAATTAATATCAAACATTGTCTTGGGAGTGGTCCCACCGTCACTAAATTTAGGCTAGATTTGTCAGGGAAAATGTTAACTTCAGTTATCACTGAGATATATATTTTCCATCGCAGTCAATTTGATAACTGCAGGCATTTACTTTATTTTTCTTTTCTTTCTTTTTGTAGCAATACCAATTATGCCTCACTGAACCAGTGGGAAGCATTGAGCTGTATTGATTTCATAAATAGTAGTTGGTATCACTGCACTAATAGAAGGTACTATTAGTGCAGAAGTCATAATGAGTTAGCTGTTCTCTTGTCGAGACGCACTCTGCGGGTGCATGTCTCAGGTAACTGAACCCACAACAATACATCCACGAAATCCTGCCAACGCTGTGTCAGTTTTAATTACAGTTATTAATTTGCTGGAGCGGAAAGGGACACATTGTGCCCAATTTATCAGGGAAATGGATAAACACATCCGTCAAATTGAAAAGGATCAGAGGTAGTGTAAGTGGCGCCTTTTGTTTGCGATGAATCCAACTGAAAACCGCTCTCCTGTAATGGATGTGGGTTTAATTACAACCTTGTTCACGGATACACAGTGTACTGTACACGCACCCACACACACACACACACACACACACACACACACACACACACACACACACATTCAACTCATCTTTTCTTTTCTACTACAATTGAACACCCCCTCTATGGAACTTTGGTACACATTCTCTCAGCACACGCACGTTCAAACGCCAATTTCCACGACCATTATTCAGTACTCTGACAAGGTTTTCACCTTAACATCCTGCCCGCAACATCTTCACATTTTGTACAGTAAGCATACATTGCCTTATTGCACAATCCAGGAAGTGGCCTACGTCCTGAAGTGGTGACCGTCATAATCATCACCACTTTAGGCCCCTCCCCCTTGTTCCTCTCTTTTTTCTCCCCAAAACAGATTAGACTGCTTCATGCACAGTACAGTACAGTACAGTACAGTACAGTACAGTACAGTACGGTACGGTACGGTACGGTACAATACAGTACAGTAAGGCACAGTACAGCATGTCACAGTACAGTACAGTATGGTGTATTACAGTACAGTATGGAAAAGTACAGTAAGGCACAGTACAGTACAGCATGTCACAGTACAGTATGGTACATAGTACAGTATGGTGCATTACAGTACAGTATGGTAAAGTAGAGTAAGGCACAGTACAGTACAGCATGTCACAGTACAGTATGGTACATAGTACAGTATGGTGCATTACAGTATGGTAAAGTAGAGTAAGGCACAGTACAGTACAGCATGTCACAGTACAGTATGGCACATAGTACAGTATGGTGCATTACAGTACGGTAAAGTAGAGTAAGGCACAGTACAGTACAGCATGTCACAGTACAGTATGGTACATAGTACAGTATGGTGCATTACAGTACGGTAAAGTAGAGTAAGGCACAGTACAGTACAGCATGTCACAGTACAGTATGGCACATAGTACAGTATGGTGCATTACAGTACGGTAAAGTAGAGTAAGGCACAGTACAGTACAGCATGTCACAGTACAGTATGGTACATAGTACAGTATGGTGCATTACAGTACGGTAAAGTAGAGTAAGGCACAGTACAGTACAGCATGTCACAGTACAGTATGGTACATAGTACAGTATGGTGCATTACAGTACAGTACGGTAAAGTAGAGTAAGGCACAGTACAGTACAGCATGTCACAGTACAGTATGGCACATAGTACAGTATGGTGCATTACAGTACGGTAAAGTAGAGTAAGGCACAGTACAGTACAGCATGTCACAGTACAGTATGGTACATAGTACAGTATGGTGCATTACAGTATGGTAAAGTAGAGTAAGGCACAGTACAGTACAGCATGTCACAGTACAGTATGGCACATAGTACAGTATGGTGCATTACAGTACGGTAAAGTAGAGTAAGGCACAGTACAGTACAGCATGTCACAGTACAGTATGGCACATAGTACAGTATGGTGCATTACAGTACGGTAAAGTAGAGTAAGGCACAGTACAGTACAGCATGTCACAGTACAGTATGGTACATAGTACAGTATGGTGCATTACAGTACGGTAAAGTAGAGTAAGGCACAGTACAGTACAGCATGTCACAGTACAGTATGGCACATAGTACAGTATGGTGCATTACAGTACGGTAAAGTAGAGTAAGGCACAGTACAGTACAGCATGTCACAGTACAGTATGGTACATAGTACAGTATGGTGCATTACAGTACAGTATGGTAAAGTAGAGTAAGGCACAGTACAGTACAGCATGTCACAGTACAGTATGGTACATAGTACAGTATGGTGCATTACAGTATGGTAAAGTAGAGTAAGGCACAGTACAGTACAGCATGTCACAGTACAGTATGGCACATAGTACAGTATGGTGCATTACAGTACGGTAAAGTAGAGTAAGGCACAGTACAGTACAGCATGTCACAGTACAGTATGGTACATAGTACAGTATGGTGCATTACAGTACGGTAAAGTAGAGTAAGGCACAGTACAGTACAGCATGTCACAGTACAGTATGGCACATAGTACAGTATGGTGCATTACAGTACGGTAAAGTAGAGTAAGGCACAGTACAGTACAGCATGTCACAGTACAGTATGGTACATAGTACAGTATGGTGCATTACAGTACGGTAAAGTAGAGTAAGGCACAGTACAGTACAGCATGTCACAGTACAGTATGGTACATAGTACAGTATGGTGCATTACAGTACAGTATGGTAAAGTAGAGTAAGGCACAGTACAGTACAGCATGTCACAGTACAGTATGGCACATAGTACAGTATGGTGCATTACAGTACGGTAAAGTAGAGTAAGGCACAGTACAGTACAGCATGTCACAGTACAGTATGGTACATAGTACAGTATGGTGCATTACAGTATGGTAAAGTAGAGTAAGGCACAGTACAGTACAGCATGTCACAGTACAGTATGGCACATAGTACAGTATGGTGCATTACAGTACGGTAAAGTAGAGTAAGGCACAGTACAGTACAGCATGTCACAGTACAGTATGGTACATAGTACAGTATGGTGCATTACAGTACAGTATGGTAAAGTAGAGTAAGGCACAGTACAGTACAGCATGTCACAGTACAGTATGGTACATAGTACAGTATGGTGCATTACAGTATGGTAAAGTAGAGTAAGGCACAGTACAGTACAGCATGTCACAGTACAGTATGGCACATAGTACAGTATGGTGCATTACAGTACGGTAAAGTAGAGTAAGGCACAGTACAGTACAGCATGTCACAGTACAGTATGGCACATAGTACAGTATGGTGCATTACAGTACGGTAAAGTAGAGTAAGGCACAGTACAGTACAGCATGTCACAGTACAGTATGGTACATAGTACAGTATGGTGCATTACAGTACGGTAAAGTAGAGTAAGGCACAGTACAGTACAGCATGTCACAGTACAGTATGGCACATAGTACAGTATGGTGCATTACAGTACGGTAAAGTAGAGTAAGGCACAGTACAGTACAGCATGTCACAGTACAGTATGGCACATAGTACAGTATGGTGCATTACAGTATGGTAAAGTAGAGTAAGGCACAGTACAGTACAGCATGTCACAGTACAGTATGGCACATAGTACAGTATGGTGCATTACAGTATGGTAAAGTAGAGTAAGGCACAGTACAGTACAGCATGTCACAGTACAGTATGGCACATAGTACAGTATGGTGCATTACAGTATGGTAAAGTAGAGTAAGGCACAGTACAGTACAGCATGTCACAGTACAGTATGGTACATAGTACAGTATGGTGCATTACAGTATGGTAAAGTAGAGTAAGGCACAGTACAGTACAGCATGTCACAGTACAGTATGGTACATAGTACAGTATGGTGCATTACGGTATGGTAAAGTAGAGTAAGGCACAGTACAGTACAGCATGTCACAGTACAGTATGGCACATAGTACAGTATGGTGCATTACAGTACGGTAAAGTAGAGTAAGGCACAGTACAGTACAGCATGTCACAGTACAGTATGGTACATAGTACAGTATGGTGCATTACAGTATGGTAAAGTAGAGTAAGGCACAGTACAGTACAGCATGTCACAGTACAGTATGGCACATAGTACAGTATGGTGCATTACAGTACGGTAAAGTAGAGTAAGGCACAGTACAGTACAGCATGTCACAGTACAGTATGGTACATAGTACAGTATGGTGCATTACAGTACAGTATGGTAAAGTAGAGTAAGGCACAGTACAGTACAGCATGTCACAGTACAGTATGGTACATAGTACAGTATGGTGCATTACAGTACAGTATGGTAAAGTAGAGTAAGGCACAGTACAGTACAGCATGTCACAGTACAGTATGGTACATAGTACAGTATGGTGCAGTACAGTATGGTAAAGTAGAGTAAGGCACAGTACAGTACAGCATGTCACAGTACAGTATGGTACATAGTACAGTATGGTGCATTACGGTATGGTAAAGTAGAGTAAGGCACAGTACAGTACAGCATGTCACAGTACAGTATGGTACATAGTACAGTATGGTGCATTACAGTACGGTAAAGTAGAGTAAGGCACAGTACAGTACAGCATGTCACAGTACAGTATGGTACATAGTACAGTATGGTGCATTACAGTACGGTAAAGTAGAGTAAGGCACAGTACAGTACAGCATGTCACAGTACAGTATGGCACATAGTACAGTATGGTGCATTACAGTACGGTAAAGTAGAGTAAGGCACAGTACAGTACAGCATGTCACAGTACAGTATGGCACATAGTACAGTATGGTGCATTACAGTACGGTAAAGTAGAGTAAGGCACAGTACAGTACAGCATGTCACAGTACAGTATGGTACATAGTACAGTATGGTGCATTACAGTACAGTATGGTAAAGTAGAGTAAGGCACAGTACAGTACAGCATGTCACAGTACAGTATGGCACATAGTACAGTATGGTGCATTACAGTACGGTAAAGTAGAGTAAGGCACAGTACAGTACAGCATGTCACAGTACAGTATGGCACATAGTACAGTATGGTGCATTACAGTATGGTAAAGTAGAGTAAGGCACAGTACAGTACAGCATGTCACAGTACAGTATGGTACATAGTACAGTATGGTGCATTACAGTATGGTAAAGTAGAGTAAGGCACAGTACAGTACAGCATGTCACAGTACAGTATGGTACATAGTACAGTATGGTGCATTACGGTATGGTAAAGTAGAGTAAGGCACAGTACAGTACAGCATGTCACAGTACAGTATGGCACATAGTACAGTATGGTGCATTACAGTACGGTAAAGTAGAGTAAGGCACAGTACAGTACAGCATGTCACAGTACAGTATGGTACATAGTACAGTATGGTGCATTACGGTATGGTAAAGTAGAGTAAGGCACAGTACAGTACAGCATGTCACAGTACAGTATGGTACATAGTACAGTATGGTGCATTACAGTATGGTAAAGTAGAGTAAGGCACAGTACAGTACAGCATGTCACAGTACAGTATGGTACATAGTACAGTATGGTGCATTACAGTACGGTAAAGTAGAGTAAGGCACAGTACAGTACAGCATGTCACAGTACAGTATGGTACATAGTACAGTATGGTGCATTACAGTACGGTAAAGTAGAGTAAGGCACAGTACAGTACAGCATGTCACAGTACAGTATGGCACATAGTACAGTATGGTGCATTACGGTATGGTAAAGTAGAGTAAGGCACAGTACAGTACAGCATGTCACAGTACAGTATGGTACATAGTACAGTATGGTGCATTACAGTATGGTAAAGTAGAGTAAGGCACAGTACAGTACAGCATGTCACAGTACAGTATGGTACATAGTACAGTATGGTGCATTACAGTACGGTAAAGTAGAGTAAGGCACAGTACAGTACAGCATGTCACAGTACAGTATGGCACATAGTACAGTATGGTGCATTACAGTACAGTATGGCACAGTATGCTATAGTACAGTACAGTTGAGGCAGCGGTGGCCGAACGGTTTGCGGAGCGGTCTTGATATCGGAAGGTCGCTAGTTCGTATCCCTGGACCGGCACGTTAAAATTACCACCGCTGAAGTGCCCTTGGACAAGGCATTGAACCCCTACCATGAAATGTTCTATGAGCAGGGCCTGGCTGTAAACAAGTTCTTGAGCTTAGTCCAGTTACCCTGGGTAAACATAGTACCTTTCCTTTCCTTTCCAGTATGCTACAGTACTGTACAGTATAGCACAGTACAGCATGCTACAGTAAAGTACAGTATGTTACAGTGCAGTATAGCACAGTATGGCCCTTTACAGTACAGTACAGTACAGTACAGTACAGTACATATAGATAGATCTGCATATATGGAGCCGGCCAGCAACTCTTGTTGATCTGACCTCCTCAAACCCTGTACACTCAAGACACGCTCCATATCTGGCCAAAGCGACAGCACTTGCCCAGCCGTCTGCCGTCAACCAGGCGCTCTCGCCCCCTCAGGGCGTCTTACTGGTATGCTGTACTTTACTGTACTGTACAGCTCTGTACATTACTGTCAAGACAATGAGTGGTTTCTAGGCAGAAGTTCCCTAAAAATATGACGTTCCTTAGTATTCTTGCTGAATACTTTTAAATATATTATATTATACATATATACATGATGCATACTATATTATACATATATATACATATTATATTAAATATATATTTAAATATAATATAGTGCTAGAGCTCTGTGAAGAGGTGCCCTAAGAGCTAAGGCACCTCAAGGGGTCCCTGTGGGGTGCCCAAGTAGTTAGGGTGGCACTACTTTACTAGGTTGGTTGGATCCAAATGCATGACTCAGAGACATCTATGGCCATGTGGCTCCTGAGAAGCACAACATCTGGATGTGTAGCTGGAGTCTCCACCAGAGCACCAGGGCTCTAGTGAGGGTACCAGTTCTTTGCATCTGAAAGCATGTGTGGCTGGAGTCTCCACCAGAGCACCAGGGCTCTAGTGAGGGTACCAGTTCTTTGCATCTGAAAGCATGTGTGGCTGGAGTCTCCACCAGAGCACCAGGGCTCTAGTGAGGGTACCAGTTCTTTGCATCTGAAAGCATGCATGTGGCTGGAGTCTCCACCAGAGCACCAGGGCTCTAGTGAGGGTACCAGTTCTTTGCATCTGAAAGCATGTGTGGCTGGAGTCTCCACCAGAGCACCAGGGCTCTAGTGAGGGTACCAGTTCTTTGCATCTGAAAGCATGTGTGGCTGGAGTCTCCACCAGAGCACCAGGGCTCTAGTGAGGGTACCAGTTCTTTGCATCTGAAAGCATGCATGTGGCTGGAGTCTCCACCAGAGCACCAGGGCTCTAGTGAGGGTACCAGTTCTTTGCATCTGAAAGCATGTGTGGCTGGAGTCTCCACCAGAGCACCAGGGCTCTAGTGAGGGTACCAGTTCTTTGGATCAACATCATCTGAAAGCATGTGTGGCTAGTCTGCACCAGAGCACCGAGCTGAGGGTTCCAGTTATTTGGAACCACACTTTCTCGATGGACAGCAAGAATCTCCACCAGAGCCTCAGGGCTCTAGTTTCCAGCCTGATTCACTGTGTTTCGTGATTTTTCAAGCGAAGTGGCAAAATGAATCACGGAACGCAGCGAATCAGGCTGGAAACCATGCAGGCTAGTAGGCTACCAGGGCTCCGGCGAGGGCCCCAAGGGACTTATTGGTCCCTTTACTCCTTATTGTATTTGTCTGTTTTTTTTTCATCTCCTTCTTCCGCCAAAAATAGCAGTTCTGGCTGAACCGTGCAGTCGGCCACGACAATTGGCCAAAGGGTGGCGCTATATAGTATGTCGTCGAAAACCATGAACTATAGTAGGTGGGTGAGTGACACACGGCCAGGTATACTTTAGCATACAATATGAGTCACTCAGTATTCTCTCTTTCTCTCTCTGTCTGTCTTTATTGTAGTATAAGGGCTGTAAAAACAAATCATTGAAAAGATGAAAAGAACAAAGTATTTAAATTCAGAAGGTGAAACTGGAAACATCGATCCCATGAGTCAAACTTTAACTTAAATTGGCCTAGGGCTGGCAAACACACTGACTTAAATACAGATTAGCCAAGAAGAGCTTGGTTTTATCTGAACTTTTAGGTGGAGTTTTACCTCTCTGGGCTGCTTCTCTCCTTCTACAGCCATCAAAGCGTGGAATGCCCTGACCCCTTCCTCAAAAAAGATCACTTACATCTTTTAAAACAGGCCTGAAAATCCACCTTTCAGCAGGAAACAATTAAAGGGATAGTTCAGATTTTTTTTTAACTTAAGCTGTATGAAATACTGGCCATTAATATAGTGGTTGCAACTGTATTAATTGATTGCCCGTGGTGGGAGTTCTGCTCTGGTTTTGGTCAATATTAAGTAGTTCCGGTCATTTTGGAGGGAGGGCAGAATCCATTTGTTCGTTTTATAGGTCGGCCGGCCGGATTTTTTTATTTTATTTTTATTTTTTTGTACCGGCCGGCCGGTGCGATAGGTCGGCCGGTCCGTGGGTAGGTCGGCCGGTCGTTTGATATGTCGGCCGGTCCGTGGATAGTTCGGCCGGTCCGTGGATAGGTCGGCCGGTCCGTGGATGGGTCGGCCGGCCGGTCGTTTTTTTTTAAAATTTGTTTAAAAAAAAAAAAATTCGGGGGACCCCCAGGGACCCCCAGGAACTCCCAAATGGTAACTGTCATTTCTCTACCGTTTTGGACGGGGTGGGCTCGTTGGAATCGTGTCGCCCCCCTGGGGGCGTCTTTGGGGGTCTCAAGGTTCGGGGACCCCCAGGGACCCCCAGGAACCCCCAAATGGTAACTCTGTCATTTCTCTACCGTTTTGGACGGGGGTGGGCTCATTTGAATCGTGTCGCCCCCCTGGGGGCGTCTTTGGGGGTCTCAAGATTCGGGGACCCTCAAGGACCCCCAGGGACCCCCAAATGGTAACTCTGTCATTCCTCTACCGTTTTGGACGGGGGTGGGCTCATTTGAATCGTGTCGCCCCCCTGGGGGCGTCTTTGGGGGTCTCAAGATTCGGGGACCCTCAAGGACCCCCAGGGACCCCCAAATGGTAACTCTGTCATTCCTCTACCATTTTGGACGGGGGTGGGCTCATTTGAATCGTGTCGCCCCCCTGGGGGCGTCTTTGGGGGTCTCAAGATTCAGGGACCCTCAAGGACCCCCAGGGACCCCCAAATGGTAACTCTGTCATTCCTCTACCATTTTGGACGGGGGTGGGCTCATTTGAATCGTGTCGCCCCCCTGGGGGCGTCTTTGGGGGTCTCAAGGTTCGGGGACCCCCAGGGACCCCCCCATGGTAACTATCAATTCTCAACCGTTTTGGACAGGGGTTTGTTGGAATCGTGTTGCCTCTCTGGGTGCATTATCGGGGTTTAGGAGGTTCGGGGACCCCCACATGGTAACTCATGATAGATCTTTATTGATGGGAGGGAGACAGAGAACTATTTATATTGATCTGCATATTCTTCTTACTATAGCTCTCTCTCACACACACTTTTCACAGAGGAATGACAGAGTTACCATTTGGGGGTTCCTGGGGGTCCCCGAACCTTGAGACCCCCAAAGACGCCCCCAGGGGGGCGACACGATTCAAATGAGCCCACCCCCGTCCAAAACGGTAGAGGAATGACAGAGTTACCATTTGGGGGTCCCTGGGGGTCCTTGAGGAAAAAAGAAATCCAGCCGGCCGACCTATAAAACGACCGGCCGACGGTGCGCACCGGTTGGCCCGTGTGCCGGAAGGGGTCAAAGTTGAACGAAAGTTTTTTGTGTTTACTTTGTTTTTATTCCTTTTTACAGGTCAAATACAGGTAGACAGGCGATACAGTCACAACAGTTCATTTTTCTTTTTTTCCCCCCCTTCTCCCCTGTACCCCTCCCCCCGTCCAGAGACAGCAGACAGATGCAAGGATATAGTATATGCGCAAAATGTATATAGAGAAATGGTAGCACACACATATACAGAATACAAAAACAGAAAACAAAAACAAGGGCAATAAAGGTACAAAGACTGTAATAGGAAAGAGTGTATATAAAAGTAAAAAGTAAAAGTAAAAAGTAACCGCCACCAGCAATCATAATCCCGGGAAGGAGGTATGTTCCGGCCACATCGACCCCATTCCCCACTAGGGGGTTAGAACCTGGGGTCTAGTTACCGGTGTATTCATCTGTCCCCTAAGGGAATGTGAAGTTTTCAGCATATGAGATAAACGTAGACCAGGTTCTGTCAAACTTCTCTCATGAACCATGGACATTATACCTAATTCCTTCTAGCTTTAGCATAAACAGGACTTCTTGGATCCATTGAGCCACAGAGGGCGGTTTATCTGCCTTCCAGTTCTTTAAAATGAGCCTTCGGGCCAGCAGTGAGGCGAAAGCAATCGCACTTCTCAACTGGTCCGAAGAGCTCAGTTCTTTTGGGACCACCCCCAAGTTGAACGAAAGTTGAGCTAATATTTTAGAAATAGGTCAACAATACAAATGACGTTAGTTTTGTGAATTAATTTACTTTTACTGCGTGGCCCTAGTGCCCCACACAAAATGATCGGAAATACTAAATATTCACCAAAACCAGAGCAGAACTCCCACCACGGGCAATCAATTAATACAGTTGCAACCACTATATTAATGGCAAGTATTTCATACAGCTTAAGTTAAAAAAATCTGAACTATCCCTTTAAGGGAGAGGAAACCTCACTGTGTGAGACCGCCGTTCCCTCTAAAGCGTGGCGCTTATTTAGTTTGAGAAGTTTCTTCCAGAAATACCTGCAGGCAAGCTAGCGCAGTGAGAGACACCTAATGTAAACATCTCCAACACCATCCATACCAAACATTGAAGCCTGGAGGGGGCTGACAGCCACATTCTGTAAAGTGGATGTTGTTGATACAAGCTGATAAGGGAGATGAGACACCCAAATACACACACACACACGCACACGCGCACGCACACACTCAGTGTGTCCAGTGTGCCCTCAAGGCAGATGTACTTCATTACATAACCAGAGAAACATCATGTTATCTTATTAACGTGCAATACCATCTGGTGGCCATGGCAAAAGTTCAATTCAAACATGTTCAATTAAAAAAAAACTAGAGCTGTACGTGCCCGCCCGGCCTATAGAACAAAGCAACTTGGGAACCTAATAATACCCGTTGTGAACTTGTCATAGCACCCGTTTTAACTATCTGTCTTGTGTCCCTTTTGTGCCCATAATGTATGGAGATCTCTGTGTCTGTCTGCCTGTGTCTGAAGAGTGCAAACTGACTGTGAAAAGTGGACTGGTTAAGTAATCAATTGGCAGGTGTGGGGTTGCCAGGGCAATCAATTGGCTGATGCAGAGGGTGGAATTTGCCCAGATGAGGGGACTCATTAGGTCCTTTGGCAGAGCCTGACCACAGCCTTTTGTGGTGTTTCTGGACAATCACAACGGTGTAGGCCACCGAGTCGATACCGGGCACTGCAATTTTGTGAGTCAGTCAGTGGTCTAAACACGCCAAAGACCACCCATATGAAAGAAAGAAAGATCGTGGTTATCATTGTTTGAAGGCTGAATCTCATTACCAACACAATATGAAATGTCAATTTTGACACAGAGAGAACTGTGTGTGTGTGTGTGTGTGTGTGTGTGTGTGTGTGTGTGTGTGGGGGGGGGGGGGTGTGGGTGTGGGTGTGGGTGTGGTGAGAGAGCAGAATATAAAGATGTGGGGGAGAAGGGGAGGTGAAGAATGTAGGCTATCTGCTCTCCCACAGCGGTCTCTTTCGGAAAAACAACTCTCTCCATCGAGAGAGAGAGAGAGAGAGAGAGGGAGAGGGGGAGAGAGAGAGAGAGTGACAAGTGTCTAAAGTACTTAATTCAGCAGTTTGGAACTAGTGTGCCTGGCTGTGTGTGCGTGCGTGCTTGCGTGCGTGCTTGCTTGCGTGCGCGTGCAGAATTGTCTCACTCACTGCTGTAACTAAAATGATCATTTGACAAATTGTGTGTATTATTAAAAGAATAGCTACTTTGATTGGAATATTTATTAACAGTTTGCAGAATTTTAAGCACAACTCAATACAAAGACTGTTAACTGTGAGTGGACGACCCAATAAAGCATTACACTTGTTTACGAGAGGGTCCACCTTGTTCAATTCATCAAAACATGTAGAGACGTACAAATAGACACTTCTAGCCAAAGAACAGAACAGGAGGTAAAGAGTGTTTGGACGGACCAGACCTGGACAGCAAAGGCTGACTTTGGGGACGTGGAACGTCACTACACTGGTGGGGAAAGAACCGGACCTGGTGCGGGAGGCTGAGTGCTACAGGTTAGACCTGGTGGGGCTCACCTCCACACACAGTAAGGATTCTGGAACCAAACTCTTAGACAAGGGGTATACCTTGTTCTTTTCTGGAGTTGCCCAGGGTGTGAGGGCTCAGGCGGGTGTGGGGATACTCACAAGCCCCCGTCTGAGTGCCACTACGTTGGAGTTTACTCCGGTGGACAAGAGGGTCGCTTCCCTCCGCTTTAGGGTTGGAGGGGGGAATACTCTGACTGTTGTTTGTGCGTACGCACCGAACAGGAGTTCAGAGTATCCGGCCTTCATGGATACCCTACATGGTGTCCTGAATGGGGCACCTGTGGGGGATTCCATAATCTTACTGGGGGATTTCAACGCACACGTGGGCAATGACAGAGATACTTGGGCTGGCGTGATTGGGAGTAACGGTCTCCCGGATCTGAACCCGAGTGGTGGCTTGTTATTGGACTTCTGTGCTAGTCATGGATTGATCATAACAAACACCATGTTCAAGCATAAGGATGCTCATAAGTGTACTTGGTACCAGAGCACCTTAGGCCAAAGATCAATGATCGATTTTGTAATCGTGTCAGCTGATCTGAGGCCGTATGTTTTGGACACTCGGGTGAAGAGAGGGGCTGAACTGTCAACTGATCACCATCTGGTGGTGAGTTGGTTCAGATGGCGGGGGAAACCTCTGGACAGACCTGGCAAACCCAAGCGTGTAGTGCGGGTGAACTGGGAACGTCTGGAGGAGACCTCTGTCTGGAAGGACTTCAACTCCCACCTCCGGCGGGACTTCTCTGGCATCCCTGTGGAGGTTGGGGACATTGAACAGGAATGGGAAATGTTCAAAGCCTCTATTGCTGAAGCTGCAGCTGTGAGCTGTGGCCAGAAGGTCATAGGTGCCTCAAGGGGCGGAAACCCTCGAACTCCCTGGTGGACAGCGGAGGTCAGGGAAGCCGTCCGACTGAAGGAGGCCTACCGGGATATGTTATCCCGGGGGACTCCGGAGGCAGTTGCAGGGTACCGACAGGCTCGAAGGGCAGCAGCCGCGGCTGTGACTGAGGCAAAGCAGCAGGTGTGGGAGGAGTTCGGGGAATCCATGGAGAAGGACTTTCGGGCGGCACCAAAGTTGTTCTGGAGGACCGTACGACACCTCAGGAGGGGAAAGCGGGGAACCATCCAAGCCGTGTACGGTAAGGATGGGACTCTGCTGACGTCAAATGAGGAGGTTGTAGGGCGCTGGAAGGAACACTTTGAGGAACTCCTAAACCCAATAACATCAGAACCACCCTCCCTGACAGGAGCAGAGCCTGAGGATGATGGGGAATCGTCGGAAATCTCCCGGAAGGAAGTCACTGAGGTAGTTAAGCAGCTCCACAGTGGCAAAGCTTCGGGGGTTGATGAGATTCGTCCAGAAATGCTGAAGGCACTGGGTGTTGAGGGGCTGTCTTGGTTGATACGCCTGTGCAACATTGCGTGGAAGTCTGGGGCAGTGCCGAGGGAATGGCAGACCGGGGTGGTGGTTCCTCTGTTTAAAAAGGGGTATCAGAGGGTGTGTGCCAACTACAGAGGTATCACATTACTCAGCCTCCCTGGGAAAGTCTACGCCAAGGTGCTCGAAAGGAGGGTCCGGCCGATAGTCGAACCTCAGATTCAGGAGGAGCAATGTGGTTTCCGTCCTGGCCGTGGAACAACTGACCAGATCTATACTCTTGCAGGAATCCTGGAGAAGGCCTGGGAGTATGCATATCCGGTCTACATGTGTTTTGTGGATTTGGAGAAGGCATATGACCGGGTCCCCCGGGATGTCCTGTGGGAGGTGCTGCGGGGGTATGGGGTGAGGGGGACCTTATTGAGGTCCATCCAATCTCTGTACACCCAAAGCGAGAGCTGTGTCCGTGTGCTTGGGAGTAAGTCGGATTCGTTTCCAGTGGGGGTTGGCCTTCGCCAGGGCTGCGCTTTGTCACCTATCCTGTTTGTGATTTTCATGGACAGGATATCGAGGCGTAGTCGTGGCGGAGAGGGTATTCGGCTCGGTGACCTAAGGGTTGAATCACTGCTTTTTGCAGATGATGTGGTCCTGATGGCACCATCGGTCCAAGACCTTCAGCTCTCACTGGACCGGTTCGCAGCCGAGTGTACGGCGGCTGGGATGAGGATCAGCGTCTCCAAATCTGAGGCCATGGTTCTCAGCAGGAAACCGGTGGATTGTGCAGTCCGGGTAGGGAATGAGGCATTACCCCAGGTGAAGGAGTTAAAGTATCTCGGGGTCTTGTTCACGAGTGAGGGGAGAACGGAGAAGGAGATCAGCCGGAGAATCGGAGCGGCAGGGGCGGTATTGCAGTCGCTGTACAGCACTGTTGTGACGAAAAGAGAGTTGAGCCAGAAGGCAAAGCTCTCTGTCTACCGAGCAATCTTCGTTCCTACTCTCACCTATGGTCATGAAGTGTGGGTCATGACCGAAAGAATAAGGTCACGAATACAAGCGGCTGAAATGAGTTTTCTTCGACGGGTGGCTGGCATCTCCCTTAGAGATAGGGTGAGAAGTTCAGTCACACGAGAGAGACTCGGAGTAGAACCGCTGCTCCTTCGCCTGGAAAGGAGCCAGCTGAGGTGGTTCGGGCATCTGGTTAGGATGCCACTCGGGCGCCTCCCTAGGGAGGTCCTCGACGCATGTCCCACTGGGAGGAGACCCCGGGGCAGACCAAGGCGCAGTTGGAGGAAATACATCGACTCTCTGGCCTTGGAACGTCTCGGAATCCCCCAGGAGGAAGTCACTAATGTTGCTCGGGAGAGGGAAGTCTGGAGCTCTCTGGTGGAGCTGTTGCCCCCGCGACCCGACTACGGATAAGCGGTTGAAGATGGATGGATGGATGGGTAGCGGTGTATCGATTGTGCCGTTTTTCCGTTTTCTCGATTGTGCCGTTTTGACGTTTTCTCGATTGTGCCGTTTTGCCGTATTGTCGATTTTGCCGTTTTCTCGATTGTGCCGTTTTCTCGATTGTGCCGTTTTGCCGTTTTCTCGATTGTGCCGTTTTGCCGTTTTCTCGATTGTGCCGTTTTGCCGTTTTCTCGATTGTGCCGTTTTGCCGTTCTCTCGATTGTGCCGTTTTGCCGTTTTGTCGATTGTGCCGTTTTCTCGATTGTGCCGTTTTCCCGATTGTGCCGTTTTCTCGACTGTGCCGTTTTGCCGTTTTCTCGATTGTGCCATTTTGCTGTTTTTTTTATTGTGCCATTTTGCCGTTTTCACGATTGTGCCGTTTTGCCGTTTTCTCGATTGTGCCATTTTGCCGTTTTCTCGATTGTGCCGTTTTGCCGTTTTCTCGATTGTGCCGTTTTCTCGATTGTGCCGTTTTGCCATTTTCTCGATTGTGCCGTTTTGCCGTTTTCTCGATTGTGCCGTAGTAGCAGTAGGCTAGTAATATTTAATTATTAGTAGCCTACTGCAGTTGCAGTGAACAATGCTGTTTTTATTTAAGGAGCCCCAATAAACCATTTGAAAATAGAACAATTCAATTTCAAATACTGTCCCTGTTATACTACAAAATGTTTACTCATAGGCAATTTAATTTAGTACTGTATGTGAAACATTGTAAAACATAGAACTTATTAAAAACAAAAAGCAAGTGGCTATAAAACCTTTCTTTATGCGGGCCTGCTTCCACGAATCAAACTCAATAAACTCAGTCTTTTTAATTGAAGTGATCATATTTACAATCATGGAATATTCCCTAAAGTTTGAATGTGTTCATATCAATTAGCCCTTCGCTAAGTCCTTGCCCAAACCGATCTTGTCCAATAGGCGTGCACGTTAGCAGCGAGGAGACAGGGTAAGCTGTCCTTCTCACCCATTGAGATGCATGTAAAATGATGGGATTTATCCATATACAATAATCGATCATTTCAGTAGCAAGAGCATCAAAATGTCTTCTAAATCTGGTCAACAAGGCCTGCAGTAGGCTATGCAGTATGCACTGGACAAATGTGCATGACATTATTTCAATAAACTAGAAATACGAGGAAATGACAGAGGTAGAAACCGTATCCAGCACCACTTTAACGACCAACCCGACAGGAATTTTCATGTTGCACGGTAAGACTACGGTCATTAGTATTGTTGCCATCACCTGGGTGGGTCAGTCGTTTAGCTGTGTACTGTATGTGTTCAACAACACAGCCATGCAAAATAGCACTGACAGCTATGAAGTGACGAAAGCTTGTCCTGCATAGCAACATTTGCTAAACTATTTGGATAGGCATTGGACAATTGCTTTTTGGGGTGGGGTTTAGCGAAGGGCTAATTGCAGAACATGCCGGCTGACAGAGATACAGTATGTAATGCTCCATCCTACCTCAAGGAAGTGCTAAAGTCACAAACCACACTCGAAACCTCCGCTCTGAAAACAATAATCTCCTCCACCCCCATCACAAAGTCAAAGTCCTACGAAAAGTTCTCCGCATTTGACCCATCTCTTGGAGCGCGGTGAGCCGCAGCCAAGGAGCGGTGAGCCGCAGCCAAGGAGCTGTGAGCTGCAGCCGTACCGTGCTCGGGAATCATTGATTAGGGCGAGGACTAAATATTTTCCATCAACATTCTGGTCTTACCCTCTATTGCCCAAATTATTTTATTGTTTTTGTTTTTTAGATGTGTTGTTTACAGTATATTAATTATTTTCCAAGTGTAAATTGCAATAAAATGCTATTTTAAATACGGGATACTGCGGTGCAGGTTTTGATAGAAATAGTCGTTTTTTCTTCATAATATGGATTAATCGTCATTACTCATCCAATGTAGCGTTGGTGGCAAACGGGAGGCGAAACAATGAGAATTCCTTCTCTAGCTGAGTAAAGACATGAAAAGTCCAAATTATTCTGAAAATCCCTTTTCAGCCATGATATGTTGTCCTTGTACCTGTCCATGTTCATGTTTTTTCCCATTAGCGACATATACAGATTGCAAAGAGGGGGACACAAATGCACAGGAACAGTAAATCCGTCAACACTCCTATGCCTTTCAATTTCAATTGATGTTGTGGTATTCAGTAAACGAGCTTGTTGCGGCCTTGCATGTCAACATTAAGCTTGAATGTGTTATATCCACCGAAAATGCAAGATCATGAACCGAGTCTGGGTGATATCTGCAACTCCTTCATGAATAGTTCAATTTGTGCACTTAATAAAAAAAAGACTTCACTGTGATAGGGTACAGTGTTCCTGATTCGAGAGGAATAAGCAACCATGTCAACGAAAACAAAGCCAAAATAAGCTGCCACAGCCACGTGAGCACTAAAGTAGACCTATAAGACATACCATTCTGTGTTGCCACAGATAGAAAACTGGAATAAGCCTGGAATAAACCTGGAACCAAGCCATTGAGGCTCCTGGTGAATCATAACCGTAAAACATTTGATTCTGGGAAAGTTGAAAATTTTGAAAACATACTGTATCTTGTAATGGGGCTCCCTGGCAAAAACGTTTTCAAATGGGATTACACAGACAATTACATATTCACTTGGCGGTTCTTGACTTTAAAATGTTTGAGTACCACTGGCTTAAAAAACATTAGGTAGCAAGCATAAGCAACCACACTTCAGAAACCATTTAAAACCCAAAAAACACAAGCCGCAACTATCAATATTTACAAGTGACTTTACAGAAAGACACTAACCCGACCTAACCCTTTAAATACAGGCCTTTTACTTTTAAAAGAGTATTTGGGCCTATAGTTAAGGTGCATACTAGTGCAGACTACATCGGCTCAATGCAGACTGACAGCGAGTTGTGCGTTTGATTCCAGAGCCTGATGGCATGTCTCTCTCGCTGTCTCTCTCCCTGTTTCCTATCCGTCTTCACTGTACTATATAAAGGCAGATAATCCACCCCCAAAAAAACACAAATTCTACTTGTGATGTTTCTACTTGCAGCCAGCTCTCCATCAGCACTCACGACCCCTCTGCCCTTGACCCTTTTGTTGTAAACTCTAAGTACTGGACCCTCGTCTGGTTTGACAGACAGGTAGTGTTGTATAGTAGGTAGTGCTGGGTGATGTGTGACAATCTAGTTGAAGTATACTTTTGATAGGGCGACAGCGGCGGCGGGCCCGGGAGAACAATAACGCAACACGAGACAGTAGCACGCTAAAGGTTCACAAAGTTTATTACATTTATATAGCGCCTTTATCCAAGGCGCTTTACATAGATTGTGCATTACATTCACCCATTCATACACCGATTGCGGCGGAAGCCATGCAAGGTACCAACCAGCACATCGGGAGCAATTTGGGGTTCAGAGTCTTGCCCAAGGTCACTTCGACATGTAGACAGGAGGAGCCGGGATTCGAACCGCCGACCCATGGATCATTGGACGACCTGCTCTACCTCCTGAGCCACAGTCGCCCCAATGACGCGACAACAACACTTGAGACATAATAACTGCTAACTGCAGCAAGGCTGACCTTGCTGTCTCAGATGTCTCTCGTAGCCTAACTAAAAGCATGCTACAGTTCAGGCAGAACACAATACATATCAAGTACACTGTGTACTCACGTACAAGTACACAGCCATGGGCGATCAGATTATAACACCTTTGTTGACCTGTCTAACCAGTATTAGATGTTGGATGAGCGAGAACTTTCTTATGCGAATCGAGGATAAGACAGAAGTCCTCATAACTGGCTCTAGCGCACATAAATAATCTATAATGAATCGCCTGGGCAACTTGGTCGTAGAGAGCAAGTCCACGGTAAAGAACCTGGGAGTTCTCATAGATTCTGAGCTGATTCTGTCAGGACCTGTCTGTCGGGACCTGTCTGTCTGTCTGTCTGTCTGTCGGGACCTGTCTGTCTGTCTGTCGGGACCTGCCTGACTGTCTGTCGGGACCTGTCTGTCGGGACCTGCCTTTCTGTCTGTCGGGACCTGTCTGTCGGGACCTGTCTGTCTGTCTGTCGGGACCTGCCTGTCTGTCTGTCGTGACCTGTCTGTTGGGACCTGTCTGTCTGTCTGTCGGGACCTGCCTGTCTGTCTGTCGGGACCTGTCTGTCTGTCTGTCGGGACCTGTCTGTCTGTCTGTCGGGACCTGTCTGTCTGTCTGTCGGGACCTGTCTGTCTGTCGGGACCTGTCTGTCTGTCTGTCGGGACCTGCCTGTCTGTCTGTCGGGACCTGTCTGTCTGTCTGTCGGGACCTGTCTGTCTGTCTGTCGGGACCTGTCTGTCTGTCTGTCGGGACCTGTCTGTCTGTCGGGACCTGTCTGTCTGTCTGTCGGGACCTGCCTGTCTGTCTGTCGGGACCTGTCTGTCTGTCTGTCGGGACCTGTCTGTCTGTCGGGACCTGTCTGTCTGTCTGTCTGTCGGGACCTGTCTGTCTGTCTGTCGGGACCTGTCTGTCTGTCTGTCGGGACCTGTCTGTCTGTCTGTCGGGACCTGTCTGTCTGTCGGGACCTGTCTGTCGGGACCTGTCTGTCTGTCGGGACCTGTCTGTCGGGACCTGTCTGTCTGTCTGTCGGGACCTGTCTGTCGGGACCTGTCTGTCTGTCGGGACCTGTCTGTCTGTTGGGACCTGTCTGTCGGGACCTGTCTGTCTGTCTGTCGGGACCTGTCTGACTTTCTGTCGGGACCTGTCTGTCTGTCTGTCGGGACCTGCCTGTCGGGACCTGTCTGTCGGGACCTGTCTGTCTGTCTGTCTGTCGGGACCTGTCTGTTGGGACCTGTCTGTCTGTCAGGACCTGTCTGTCTGTCTGTCGGGACCTTTCTGTCTGTCTGTCTGTCGGGACCTGTCTGACTTTCTGTTGGGACCTGTCTGTCTGTCTGTCGGGACCTGCCTGTCGGGACCTGTCTGTCGGGACCTGTCTGTCTGTCTGTCGGGACCTGTCTGTTGGGACCTGTCTGTCTGTCGGGACCTGTCTGTCTGTCTGTCGGGACCTTTCTGTCTGTCTGTTGGGACCTGTCTGTTGGGACCTGTCTGTCTGTCGGGACCTGTCTGTCTGTCTATTGGGACCTGTCTGTCGGGACCTGTCTTTCTGTCTGTCGGGACCTGTCTGTTGGGACCTGTCTGTTGGGACCTGTCTGTCTGCCAACAGAAACAGCAATGCATTTGAGTACGTATGGAGCCAACACACTTTCCCCGTCACCTAAACCACTTTTCCATCAACAAACACACTTTCCCTGTCACCTAAACAACTTTCGCATTGGAGTAACTAAAAGTATTTTTTTCCCGGTGGAAACAAAATCTCCTTTTGGCCAAAAAGTACCGTTTATACATGTGGTGGGGGGCTCAGAGTGCATCCACTAAGGCAGGGGTCGGCAACCGGCGGCTCTAGAGCCGCATGCGGCTCTTGAGCACGCCCCTGGTGGCTCTCTGTAGCATTACAAAAAAATCGATGAAAATGTATAATGTTTATTTTTTCACATTTTTATTTTTCATTTATGGTTTCTGTAGGAGGCAAAACGTGACAGAAACATTCTTAAGTTTCCCAAATTTGTAAAAATGTGTAGAATAAATATTAAGTTTCAGCACATAATGTCAACTAAAATTTGTGTCATAACATGCGACACTCGCATGCTGCGCCAGACAGGTGTAAACAAACCGGTGGGTTCTACAGGGAGAAAAAGGAAAATAGCCGACGAAAACCGAGGTTTTAACAATTCGTGGACAGACGCTTATGCCTTCACAGCCAATGCAGATGGATTGCCTGTATATGCTTAATCTGCAGTGACAAACTATCAAGCAACAAAAAAAGTAACATTGAAAGACATTTCCAGGGAAAGCATGTTAAGTTTGCAGCTGACCACCCGGCTGGGAATGAGAGAAAGAGGGCTGTTGCAGAACTGCAGAAGAGAGCAAACTAACTTTTAAAAAGTGGTTCGCAGCTTCAAACTCCACCACTACTGCTAGTTTCGTTGCAACCCGGGAGATAATAAAACGTGGCAAGCCGTTCACAGACGGTGACAAGGAGTCATTCATTAAAATATCAGAGCACCTATTCTCAGACTTCAAAAACAAAACTGAGATAATACAGAAAATTAAAGACATGCCTCTCTCCGCAAAGACAGTCAAAGACAGAGCCATAAAAATGGCAAACAACATCACCAGTCAACAAATCAATGATATCAATTCAGCCCCAGCATTCTCGGTTGCCTGTGATGAGTCGTGTGATGCGATTGATATCGAACAAACTGCGCTGTTGTGCAGGTATATAAACGGTGACGGGCCGCAACAAAACATGGCATAATAATGTAATGATAAGTTAAACCATAGCGCACTTTATTTTAATAGATAGGCTAATATCCACTTGCAGCCCTGTTGTCTTCATTATATAAGCATTTTAAGGCTTAAAAAAATGTGCGGCTCCAGATAGATTTTGAATGAATGTTTTTGGTCGAAAATGGCTCATTCAACATCTTGGGTTGCCGACCCCTGCACTAAGGAAAGAGTAGACACAACCCGCCTTTGTTTTGGTGAGTAGCAAAAACGTTCTCTTTATTTACGCTAAAGAGGAGAGGCTGGTCTGATTTCGATTTGAGATTCAAATCCGAAACACACACACACACACACACACACACACACACACACACACACACACAGGTGAATGGTGAATAGGCCTACAATGAATAGATCCAAACGGCCACAATATGGCGATACTGGACAGATAATGGACTATGCATGGTTTTGCGCGTATATGATTGGCCGAGAAGAACTACTTCCTTTTCTGTGTCAAACTTCCAGCTAATTGGAATGGGAGAAACTGTGTTGAAGCGACACAACCCTACCCTACCAGATGTGGATATGTCTGTGTTAAGATATGCTCTTAATTGTAACCTATATATATATAGAGGCAAACTTATTATTATTTTGGTGCTTGTTAATGAGGAATTGAACACTGATCAGTGCCACCTGCGAGTGGGTGTGGTGTGATTATGGGTGTGTCTAATCAATAAAAAGCCTCACTTGCTGTGAGGACAGTGTCCTGTGTGGAGCTGTGAAACATGAGCTGTCTGTGTCCGTCTCATCTATTTGATTTCCCTCGTATGGTGCTATTACAGTGATGGTCTACATGCTGGGGCTGTGATATACTTTGTTTATCAGGTTATGGGCCCAGGCCCAGCAGTTTAGTAGGCCATTCACTCGACTGGTACGTGTTTTACACGTCGGGTCATAGCATCATGAAAAGAACAACAGAGGCAAGTAGCCGTTGGTCGCGACTGTTGTTTGACGGGGATGAAGACCATTGGGAATTATGGTTGACGAGGTTCTTGGCCTACCTTTGTTTGAAAGGGCTGAAAGAGACAATTTCAGCAGAGCCCGAGATAGATGACGCTGACGCCGGAGCAGAAGCAGCTCGGAGGCAAGACGAGACGAAAAACGCGGAAGCGTATGCAGAGTTAATTCAGCTCCTGGATGATAAAAGTGTGTCGCTGGTGATGAGAGAAGCACCGGACGACGGGCGGAAAGCGCTGGGAATCCTGACTGACTATTATGCGGGTAAAGGAAAGCCGAGGGTTATCAGCCTTTACACCCAACTTACGATTTTAACCAGATTGATGACTGTGTCAAAATGTCTCAAGCAAAGTATGTGGAAAAAATTATAGAAAGGTTTGACATGCAAGAGTGCAAACCCAGGTCAACACCTAGCGAACAAAAACTAAACTATACTGATCATACTGACATGATGGCTGATGTCAGATTATACAGAGAGGCAGTCGGTAGCCTCATTTATTTGACCGTTTGTACAAGACCTGATCTAAGTTACATCGTAAGTAAACTGTCACAATACTTTGCAGAGCCAACTGATGAGCAATGGGTAACAGTAAAACATGTTCTGAGGTATCTTAAAGGTACAGTTGACAAAGAATTGTGTTACAGAAAGTGTGAAACACTAGTTTTTCAAGCGTACAGTGATTCAGACTGGGCGGCTGATCATGACAGACGAAGTACTACTGGTTATTGTATTGGCCTATCCAAAAATGGCAGTCTGGTTTCTTGGAAAACCAAAAAGCAGCCCACTGTCGCACTGTCCACTTGTGAAGCAGAATATATGGCACTAGCCGCAACAATCCAAGAGTGCCTATATCTGAAATTGCTATTGAAAGATCTTGACAAATATGATTATGGTACATCTATGGTTTATGAGGACAACCAGGGAACAATTGCTTTGGCAAAAAATCCTGTAAGCCGACAAAGATG
Organism: Protomyctophum parallelum; assembly: GCF_964188405.1. NCBI lineage: Eukaryota > Metazoa > Chordata > Actinopteri > Myctophiformes > Myctophidae > Protomyctophum > Protomyctophum parallelum. Next base: position 18,134,511 of record NC_139702.1, on the reverse strand, counting down.
TAAGCACATAGACACAAAATACCACTTTATTAGATCACATGTGTCTGATGGTAATGTGGTGTTGCATTATTGTCCAACTAATGAAAATGTAGCAGATGTTATGACTAAACCTGCTACAAATTTTAAGTTGATTAAGTTTGCTGACTTTATGTTTGGAAAGTGAAACTAAAAAAAAATAAAAAAAAAATAAAAAAGTAAGGTGACAATCTAAGACCATAGTGGGGGTGTTAAGATACAACCTGCACTACATTTTACTAGGGCCTTATACAGTACCTTTCTAACATACAGAGGGAACTGTTCATTGTGTACCGTCACTTTAAAAGCGTAATGTATACATCATCGTACGACGGTGTCACGCACCAAAAATAGCCAATCTACAAGCTCACACCGGGGCTCCACCGGGTGCGTTGCGCCCCCGTCGTGTGCGTCAAAAAACGAACCGGCCAACCGGGGCAATTTTAATGCAGTCACGCAACACAACGTGGGCAGTGGAGCCACCCTTCATTGATTAAAACGGGAACATTCCCTGACGGAGACACGACGCTGACGGGCCCGGTGGAGCCCGCACCTGGTCGCATCACGTTGTGAGCTTGTAGCTCTGCCTTTTCGGCAACGATAGACTGAGAAGTTGCACATTGCATAGTGAATACGTCACGTATTATGTGAGACTATTCAATCGATCCGCGGCAGATATTATAACTCTATGGCAGGGAGATTTGACTTTCCCAAACGTATTATTATGAATTTAATGAATAACTTATGGCAACGTCTTACCGTGCTTGCCTTGGGCAGCAAGCACGGTAAGCATGCATGCGTTGCGTTGTGTGGAAGAGCAGGATGGTTGTTCCGCTGGCAGCTGATGACTCCGTCAGCTTTTTTTTTTGTTTATTTGACACCTTGAGCTTTGAAATGTTAGATTCGACTTAAGTTATTATTATTATTTACAAACAAGTAAAAACCACCGGTTGAAAACCCCTGGACTAGCGCACAGCACGTTGCGAGACTTCGCAATTTCCTGCGAAAGCTTTCTCCACGAAAAGAGAAAAGACACTAGTATAGAGCCCAGAGGTATAGGCTACTATGCTCAACCATAGGGTTTAAGTGATGATTTTAAAATTGGAGCTTGTTGTAGAGCGACAACAGGATTTGCACTAAAAAAATAATAATAATAATAATAATAATAATATATATATATATATATTATCCTACAAGGCCTTTGCCATCAAGCGAAACAGCAATGCATTTGAGTACGTATGGAGTCACTATATATAAGCATGACCCCCACCCAGGTGTGCCTTCCTGCTTTGCACTTCCTTCCATATAGAGACTCTGATAGAGGTACGAGAGCAGATCGATGGGCGGTTAACAGATGGCGAGATAGCATGTAGCATGAATGATAAACAGAGAGAGAGAGAGAGAGAGAGTAAAAATAACACTTGTGTGCCGCGTCATGTGACGTCACAACACATGACTTCACGTCCCTATATACAGTGCTGCCACACTGCCACTCTAGGTTTGTTAAAAGTGCTCCAAACAAACATTAAAAGTCCATAGACTTGGCTGTCATATGACGTAATTTCAAGAGCCAGGCGTTGGAGAACCAGAGAGAGACAGTTCCAGAAACTCATCGGAGGCTGATCAAACTTTAAACAGCCTCTCTCTCTCTCCTGTAAGGACAAATGACAATTTAATGAAGGGGATTTGACGTGAATCATTTTGACTCCTTTCATCTCATCATCATCCCATTTTACTCTCCACACACACACACTCACACACACACACGCACACGCACGCATGCACGCATGCACACGCACGCACGCGGACGGACAGACGGCAAAGGAAACCATGCAACGCTCAGCAAGGCTCAGCCCAAAAATGTCCAGTCTATCAAAACAAACAGTGAAAACACCAACATACAAAGTGTTTCTAGTGGTAACTTCTATAGCTGCTATAGAAGAAATGATGGGCAAACAAATTTATTTTTTGGTTATAATAGAGACAGGGCAACGTTGCATATACAGTAATTAAATGCCTTTCATTTGCATTGATGTTGTAATTTGATTTACAGTTAGGCCTAAATTAGCCTCCTCAAATATCCTGCTACACACTCGCTGTCCCTCCCTGATCAATAGTGATCAGATGATTATTAAAGGGATTGTGACATTAAAAAAAAGGTTTTGGAATTATTCTTATTTTTTTTAGGTTTTCTAATCTCAATTGCACCCAAAAAACATGAACTTTTAACATTCAGTAGATTTTCTGTGATCTGGGGTTTTCTGGCTCAAACAGGTGCTCTGATTTCCCGGCAGTTTGTGATGTAAGATCCTGCAAATCCCATGGGATTTGCCAGCAGATGTCACTGTTTTCACTGTTTTGCCTGTTTTCATTGTAGCTCAAAAGGCTTCCAAACCCCAAAGAAAACTTCAGACCACAGAAAATCCACTGAATGTTCAAAGTTCAGGTTTTTTTGGGTGTAATTGAGGTCATAAAACCTAAAAGAAAAAAGAAAAAGAAGAATAAATGAAAATGAATGTCATAAAACCTTTAACCTTATGCATCATCATTACACACACACACACACACACACACACACACACACACACACACACAGGACCGGACTGGGGGCAAAAATCAGGCCGGGAGTCATCATTGTTTTGGAATTAATTAATTCCCAATGTTGACGTCCTGTGGATGTATTTTTGACGCGCGCGCGCGCACACACACACACACACACACACACACACACACACACACACACACACACACACACACCTGTATTCTCATAAGCACTTATTAAGGCACGCAGACACACAACCTGTGTGTGTATATGGAGTGTTTGCAGTGAAGGGGGTGTGGTGTGGGGGTATTTCAGTTAGGGATGCACCGAAAATTCGGCCACCGAAAATATTCGGCCGAAAATGGCTAAAAATGTATTTTCGGCCTATTCGGTTTCGGCTCAAATAGGCCGAAAATATATCACCGAATAGTCAAAACACCGGGTCGGTATAAACACAACACGCGATTGTCTTGAACGTAACCAGAGCGCTCCGCATCTGCCTCTCTCTCTCTCCCAACTTCAGTCTCCCCCCCCCCCACACACACACACACACACACACACACACACAGCGTCAAGTTGCTCTGTGCTGTGGCTGCGATGCGCTCCGCGAAATCTGCGAGCTCTTCAACAGGTCCCAAAACATGGTATTTGTGAGCACCGCCACTGTCTATTCTTTTGTCGTAGGCTATGACAAAAAATGCTCCCCAATGTCTGAATCTGTGAGTTTGCAGGCAGGCTACGACGAACACTAGCAGTAGCTTGCTCGTTAGCTCCTCAAATCTGTTCCACCTGTGTGTAATCTCAGCAGCGCATTGAAGTGGGCACAGGCAGTGCAAAAGCAGAAGCAGAACGTCCGTGAACGTTTTTCTTAACAATGATCAGTTGTTCAGTGCTGTTTAACTTTGGCAATATGTGATACTAGAGCCTAGAGAACATGCTAATATGGCTGCTAAATAAGAACGTTTTCCCCTATCAGCTAGCATGCTATTGTGTGTGTGTGTGTGTGTGTGTGTGTGTGTGTGTGTGTGTGTGTGTGTGTGTGTGTGTGTGTGTGTGTGTTTGTGCGTGCGTGTGCGTGCCCACACACTGTGTAGGACAGTGGTTCTCATAGTGGGAGTTCCAGCTAAATTATAGATAGTTAGGAAGTAAGCCAAGTGGGGCCGGTCTGTAACAGAGTGCAAAAATGGAACCAAATACACTCTCAAAATGTACATTGATTTTTACAATAGAAATAAAAATAAATTGGGGTCCCAGAGATAGAAATGGGAAGAAAGACAGTCAGCTATACACAGTCAACATTACAGATTACAGTATCATTACAAGTACAAGGAATGGCAATGAAATCAAATTGTATTAAAAAGGGGGTAAAATATTAATTTTGAAGGAGTATTCATTTTTATTGTCTTTATTGTTAGTTACAACATGCCTACAATAACTTGAAGCATTTTTTTTAAAGGTAATTGCAAAAAGGTGCCATAATCCGATTAATCGTTTAAATAATCACCCGATGAATCGATTATGAAAATCCATAATCATGTCTTTTGCCATAATCAGGTAGCTTTACAACAAAGCTGTATTCGGCTATTCGGTATTCGGTTTTCGGCCAACTGTTTCCTATATTCGGTATTCGGTTTCGGCCAAGAATTTCCCTTTCGGTGCATCCCTAATTTCAGTTCAACATCCATCAAACCTAATTACTTCTAGAATGCTAAAAATGGTACTTTGAGGTGAGATAATGAGCCCGCACACAAACACACACACACACACGCAAGCATGCACGTGCCACATGCTGCTAATTTCCATTTAAATAATTTGGTGCAGTAATAATAGGTTGTTTTGACAACTGCAAACATATTCAGATGCATACTATAAATGCATCTGTACACATTTTCCCACAAACAAACAGAAGCTTCTGATTAATTGAAAATGGTGGACCCCTGTTGTAAATAAGTGTAATGCTTAATCATGGATTGTCCACAAAATATCAGTTTTTGTATTGACTTGTGCTTTCGCTTGAAATGTACCCATTCTGCATACTGTGAAATAAAAATTTCAATCAATTAATCAATCTGTGTGATTAACTATTGTGTGTGTTCGTGTTTGAAAGCTCAGGAATATTTTGTGATAGGTTAATGTTTATGATCTTTAAATTGCTCCAAACACACATCTCCAGGACTCATTTCATTTCAGCAAGGATTTTGGATTTAATTAGCTCAGTTTTTAAACTAATAATATACTATCACATAAAATGCATTGATACGGACTGCCACAAAGTAAAACCCTCAGTGTTAATGTCTTGGTAACTCTGAAAGGCATTTGAACTCTTGGTGCTGATCGACACACTGAAAGTGCCAGATAGTGACGCGTTCACTTCGTCAGAGCCTTGAGAAAAGATTAACGGTATAACTTGGTAAGGATGTTATTGTTAAACCTAAATGGAACAGTTAATCCCGTAGGACAAAACACCTAAATGCTGACCACGTATTGTTAGAAAACAGGCAGAGTAAAGGCCTATTCATAGTCCGGATTTTCGGTGGTGAGGTGACCACCGAGCTGAAATAACGTTGAGTGGTGGTTTGATTGATTGATTGAAATATGTATTAACAGTTTGCAGAATTACAGTAAATTTCAAGCACAAACTCAATACAAAGACTGTTAACTGTGAGTGGACGACCCAATTAAGCATTAACCTTGTTTACAACAGGGTCCACCATGTTCAATTCATCAAAGAATTAAAGTAAAAACAGAGAGAAGGGCTGGAGCGGTGGCGGTGGTTTGCTCTTCACCGCGGCTTGTGATGTCATGTAGTTCGGTGGTCACCGAAAATCCAGACTATTAATAGGCCTTTACAGGTGACAGAATGCCAGAGGACAAAGGCAGTATGTAGTCTCGTATAGCCAGCCACAATCTCCGAATACTATAAAGAGTCTGGAACTACAGCTCCCGAAATCCAGTACTCGATATATAAATATGTAAACATATTTTAAATTATCTTTAGAGATTATATTTGTAATTCCTTTTCTGATAAGCAGTAAGGTATTATGCTCTTAGATGATTTATATTTATATTAGGATACATTTGGCGACTGTATAAAGACATGTGGGGAGAATGCTCCACTTCCACTTTATGTTTTACTCATGATAGCTCTTCCGTTGCTCCAGACTGTATGATGGAAGCATTTGGAAATTGCGAGAGGCAACAGTCTGGGGCAGTAGACACACTTACCTTCCTGTATGTGTCTCTGTTTTACAGAGCAAGAACATGCATATTAAAGTATAATAAAGGTAATTGTACAAGACTCAAGAATGGTACTGTGATATCTACATGATAAAATATATAACATGTCCAACATACAGTGTTCCTCAGTCTATTGTGAATAAGAGAGGAAGATGGGAGACAGGGATTGAGAGACACATATGGGACAGAAAGCTGGAGACAGAGACATCAGAGACTAGGGGCGCTTAAAAGAAAGACAAAACAACTAGGTACATAGACAGGGAGGACGCTACAGGAAACAGCGCTGTGATGCATGGGTATGCACTGCCACCCTGTGGTCACAAAGATAACCGAACACACAATTCAAACATGTATTTGACAGGAAAGACAGGATCATATCTTTGGGAAAATAACTGAAAAGACAAATGTACAAAATTGATGTCAGTGCGTATTGGACAAAAGACTTCATGTGGAAGCTTAACATTATGATAATGTAATGTAAAGCAAGATTAAGTGTGTGTCTGTGGGTTTGCATAAATAAATAGTGCACCAATGCAAATTATTAGCAAGAGCGTGTGACTAAATAACTACAGTACATTGGAACCATTGGAACATGCAGGTTATTTTTTCCCCATTTCCTGGAAAGAAATGTTTGGAAACAGGATATACAGTAAGGTTAACCAGCAATGATATTGGAGAAGGACATAAGGACATAATAATAGACAGGACATGGAACAACTATAGAGAACGATCACATAATAAAAGTATCTCTCTCTCACACACACACACACACACACAAACACACACACACACACACACACACACACACACACACACACACGTACACAAGACTTCTTCTATGTTCCACGTATTTCATGTGCACCACTTTCTTTCACTTTCATTTCTCTTTTGATTGATTGATTGAAATATTTATTAACAGTTTGCAGAATTACAGTACATTTCAAGTAGCCTGGTTAATAAACCAGACTAATATCGCACGGACCGCGGGATATTAGTCTGGGGAGGCTCAACTTGGATTTCATTTCCAGGGAAACATTTTCTCTTTGACGCAATTGGTCAGAGCTACTGTCAGTCAAAGGTCTCAAGCATTGAAAGTCACTGTACCAAAGCCCGCCCATATTGCATACCGTGTCCCGATTGGCCGCCCACATTCAAGTACAATTGAGCCTCTCCAGACCGAAATCCGCCGGCAGGCAATTTATTTTTGCCAACGGCTGATTCGGTCTAGTCTATTAACCAGGCTACATTTCAAGCACAAACTCAATACAATTCAGATTTTACGGGGGCCAGTTTCAAATTGCAGCCGTCCGTAGGTGCCCTTTGAGAGCGGTTTTGAAGGAGTCAAGGGATTTACATGTCTTAATGACTGTTGGTAGGGCGTTCCACATTTTAGTGGCATAGGAGCGAAAATAATGTAGTCCCTTGTTTGTGCCGAATCTGGGCTGTACATGGTTCATTGCACTCCCTCTGGTGTTGTGGGTGTGGACTTCGTTAACATTAAGGAAGTATCTAGACCAGGGGTACTCAACTGGCGGACCGCGGTCCACGACCGGACCGCGGACCACCTCTCTGCGGACCCTAGGCAAAAAAAAAAATATATATATATATATATATATTGTTTTTGCATCAGGTCAGGCCAGCAAAAAAAATCTCTCCTAAGCTCAGGCCAGGCCAGCCACAGTCAATTTCAATTCAATTCAGGCAGTGTTGCTGCAGCACAACTACATTGTGTGTCTTATGTTAATGGAGGGAAGAAGTTAATAATATAAATAACATCAGATGGTACATTTCTCATGTGAAATTGCTGCAAAGGCACCCAAAATGTCCCCCGCTACGCGCGCGCGCAGTGTGATTTGGATTTGGAGTTCCACTCTGGGCCTGCACTCTGCACCCCATTATTGGTTGGTTGGAAGGGGATCTGATTTGTATAAGCTTGGCTTGACCATACTAAACGGGCAGAGAGCCCCGCTCTCCGATGGACGCCGCGCATGGGACCGGACCTCGGTCTTATTCAAAAAATTATTTGTGGACCTTCATCATTTTTAGTTGAGGACCCCTGATCTAGACAGTCACAGGTACATGGGTATCTTGGTGGTGTATCGAATCTTGTGGACCAGACCCATTGCAAGATGCTGTACTCTGTCGTCGACCCTAAGCCATTCCAGCCTGTCAAAGTGGGCAGGGGTGAGGTGGGTTCGGGGGGTGAGGCCAAGTAGGAGCCTGACCAGTTTATTTTGGGAAGTCTGGAGCCTAGTTTTAAGGGCCTTTCAGGTGCTGTGGTACCAGGAGGTGCATGCATACATGATAGTCAAAGAAACCTTGTACGAGGGCTCCTGTTAAGGTCTTCAAGGTGTTTTTGTTGACCAGTGAGGAGATCCTGTAAAGGAATCTTGTTCTTTGGTTGACTTTGGTGGCCATTTTAACACCGGAAAGATTAGCCTCCAGGATGGAACCTAGGTAGGTAATTTCATCCTTACGTGTGATAACATTGTCACCCACTCTAACCAAGAAGCCATTTGCCTTGCTGAGATTACTATTAGATCCAAAGAGAATGGATTCAGTTTTTCCCAGGTGTAAAGATAGTTTGTTATCAGCGAGCCAGGTGCATTCTTCCGAGTTCAGAGCTGAGGGCCTTTTCAACCTGCACTTTGTTCCTGTCCGAGACTAGCAGTGCAGAGTCATCTGCGAACAGGAACAAGTTGCAGTCACATGCTGAAGTCATGTCGTTTACATATATTAGGAACAGTAAAGGCCCTAGTATGCTTCCTCGTGGAACGCCACAGCTCACTGGGAGGGCAGGGTACAGTGTTCCATTCACCTCCACCATCTGTTCTCTCCCCTCCAGGTAGGATTGCATCCAGCTCACTGATGTGCTATTGAAACCAATTGCTTTAAGCTTGTTAACCAGTATGGAGTGGTTCACAGTGTCGAAAGCCTTTTGAAGGTCCAGCATGACCATCTTGATTGATTGATTTAATAATGTATTAACAGTAGGCCTACTGTATATGCTGAATGGGTACATTTCAAACGAAAGCACAACTCAATACAAAAACTGTTACTGTGGACGACACCATAAAGCATTACACTTGTTTACAATAGGGTCCACCATTTTCAATTGATTAGGACATTTAGCGAGGGCTACACATTATCTCCCCTCAAGGTAGAATTGCTCCCCTGAGTCCAGGTAGGATAGCTCACTGCTGTGCTATCAAAACCAATTGCTTTTTTGGAGGTCCAGCATAACCATGCCGCATTATTTGCCAGCATTCACCTCATGTTTGATGTGGTCGCTCAAATAGAGGAGGCATGTGTCAGTGGAGTGGGATGTTTTTTTGTGGCAAGAGGCTTTTCAACCTGTTCATAGACTATTTTTAATCTACACCAGTATATATAATTGGATCAAATCCCGAACCTATATGAATCTATGAACACTCTTGCACATGGAACATAATCCGCAAAAGTCATCACACAGAGGCAGGACAATAGACAAGTCATTTAAATTATGTATGTATTCATTTTGTAGTATAACACATTATGTTGTGTGACCAGGCCTGACCTAACCACTGCACTGCTGCTGCCCAGGGCACCAAGCTCTGTGGGCATGGCTAAAAGATAATGATGACTGGACTATTTGCTAGTAACAGCGCCACAGTATTGGGTGCCAAAACGCACACTTTACCCCAATGGCGAAGCGAAGATTATCCACAATGCGACACGTTGTGAGCTTGTAGATAGCCTATCGTCAAATAGCCATTCTACACTGCAGTGTTAAAGTGAAAGTAATAGGCTATAACTGTATACGTTCACATTGTGTTGTGCATGTGTATTTGGAGGTGCATGCTGAATAGATACTTTTTGCTAAAGTAGTTTGAACAGACAGCCATTAGTGGGGTCGTATGTGATACTTCCGTGACCGCGGAGAGCAAAGGTCTGTTTCTCAGTGGATTTATCATCTATGAAGGATAAAAAACTATAATTGAGTTAATTAAATTCATGAGAGCCCCATCCACATGGCCACCATCAACAACCTGTTGAGGCACAATAAGGCAAAATTACCTCAAATTTGCTTTACGTAGCATGTGACATGTCAAACTAGGGGGTTTTCATGATTCTAAATCCATTCCAAGCATTAGTTTTACACAAAAACACTCATTGGGCTAAAAATGGCCATAGACATCATCACAAATGTGTTGAAATGTGATGATGAAAAAGCATGTCAGAGAGAGAGAGAGAGAGAGAGAGTTTGAGTAAGGACAGATACATTTGTTCCGGCTCCCCCGAAATACATGTGGCATTATAAATCCACTCTCACAGCTACACAGTCTAAGCTGTGTTACATTGCAACTTTGAGGGAAGACTATCTTAGGTCACATTCCCACCAGAGAGCTTTGCTGCGATTAAAACGAATCCTGCTGCGCATTTTCAGAAAGTGCACTTCGTTTGGCAGGTGTGAAGGCTCATTCGAATCCTAATGCGTATCAAAGAACCACATTTTACTCCGAGCAAAAACGGGGGTTTCGCTTCGCTTCCAATCGCACTTGATTACGATTCGGTGCAGGTGTGAATGCAATCCACAGTAAATAAAGGAAATGAAGCAAACAATGTGGCGGGTGAGGAGCTGAACACAGTTGGAGACGGAGAAGGCATATTTTACGCAGCGCAAAGATGTCCCGTTACCGTGGATAGACATGGTCGAATGAGGAGACTGAAGCCCTGATCGAAATGAGGACGTGTACATTAATCAATTGCTTAAGAAAACACATAAAAACACTGCAGTGTAGCCTATTATAGCCTACAGAATATTCTGTCGGTCTGTCTGTCTGTCTGTCTGTGCGTGCGTGCCGTAAACATGGAGTGGTGTCACTGTGTGGGGACTGCATGGGGAGTTATATCAGTGCGCTCAGCGCTGTGCCTCCATGCCCAAAAGAACAGTGTGTGGCATCTGCGTGCGTAGAGAGAGAGAGAGAGGGACGGGGGTCCCAGACGGCACGACACATGCACGTTATGAGTGTAATTTTATCACCATAGATTTCACTGTGTATATAGGCTAGTTTATGAATGGAACACATTGATAAAGGTCCCCCCTGCTGCGTTTCCAATTGCTGCGAATGACAGTGTGAAGGCAAACCGCAGCAAATTAAATATGCAAGAATCCCAAATTCTCCGCCCATACGCATTGAGTCTACTGAAGTATTAGGTGAGAATGTGACCTTAAACTATAAAACATTGTGCATTTTCTCTCAGAAGTAGTACGTCATCTACTGTAGGAGAGGTTAGCTTGGTATATACACTTTTGAAAGATGACAGCAGTATGTCAATGTTTTTCATTCAACATGGTATGAAAGATTTGCACTGTAGTCAAATGTAATTGAATTAAAGTTAGTTGCCCAGTTTATATGAACAGTATTTCTATGTACCAAGGCCAACATTTGGTTGCAATCCATCCCCCATAACCCCCCCCCCCCCCCCCCTCCTCTCCTCTCCCTCTCTCCCTCTCTCTCTCTCCCTCTCTCTCTCTCTCTCTCTCTCTCTCTCTCTCTCTCTCTCTCTCTCTCTCTCTCTCTCTCTCTCAAAACTCCTACTTCAAACCACTTAAAACTTTTGGATCTCAGGGGGGGTCATTAAAAACACTAATTACTAGTCTAATCAATTATTGACTGTCCCTCCACCACACTCTGGGGACATGGAAAACATTCCAGAAATAATCAAGACGTAACCCTCTGTTGTCCCGGGTTGATAACGCGGCCCCGGTGCGGGGGGTCCCGGGGCGATAACGTGGCCCCGGTGCGGGGGGTCCCGGGGCGATAACACGTCCCCGGTGCGGGGTTCCCGGGGCGATAACACGTCCCCGGTGCGGGGGGTCCCGGGGCGATAACACGTCCCCGGTGCGGGGGGGTCCCGGGGCGATAACGCGGCCCCGGGGCGATAACGCGGGCCCCGGTGCGGGGGGTCCCGGGGCAATAACACGTCCCCGGTGCGGGGGGGTCCCGGGGCGATAACACGTCCCCGGTGCGGGGGGTCCCGGGGCGATAACACGTCCCCGGTGCGGGGGGTCCCGGGGCGATAACACGTCCCCGGTGCGGGGGGTCCCGGGGCGATAACGCGTCCCCGGTGCGGGGGGTCCCGGGGCGATAACACGTCCCCGGTGCGGGGGGTCCCGGGGCGATAACGCGTCCCCGGTGCGGGGGGGTCCCGGGGCAATAACACGTCCCCGGTGCGGGGGGTCCCGGGGCGATAACACGTCCCCGGTGCGGGGGGTCCCGGGTTGATAACGCGGCCCCGGTGCGGGGGGTCCCGGGGCGATAACGCGGCCCCGGTGCGGGGGGTCCCGGGGCGATAACATGTCCCCGGTGCGGGGGGTCCCGGGTTGATAACGCGGCCCCGGTGCGGGGGGTCCCGGGGCGATAACGCGTCCCCGGTGCGGGGGGTCCCGGGGCGATAACATGTCCCCGGTGCGGGGGGTCCCGGGGCGATAACACGTCCCCGGTGCGGGGGGTCCCGGGGCGATAACACGTCCCCGGTGCGGGGGGTCCCGGGGCGATAACGCGGCCCCGGGGCGATAACGCGGCCCCGGTGCGGGGGGTCCCGGGGCGATAACGCGGCCCCGGGGCGATAACACGTCCCCGGTGCGGGGGGTCCCGGGGTGATAACGCGGCCCCGGTGCGGGGGGTCCCGGGGCGATAACACGTCCCCGGTGCGGGGGGTCCCGGGGCGATAACGCGGCCCCGGGGCGATAACACGTCCCCGGTGCGGGGGGTCCCGGGGCAATAACACGTCCCCGGTGCGGGGGGTCCCGGGGCGATAACACGTCCCCGGTGCGGGGGGTCCCGGGGCGATAACGCGGCCCCGGGGCGATAACACGTCCCCGGTGCGGGGGGTCCCGGGGCAATAACACGTCCCCGGTGCGGGGGGTCCCGGGGCGATAACACGTCCCCGGTGCGGGGGGTCCCGGGGCGATAACACGTCCCCGGTGCGGACGTTGACGTTTAATACAATCAGCTCTTTTGGATGAATGGGCTGCCAATTGGAAATTGCACATTGTTACCACCTTGCTGGCAAGATGGCAGCGGTGTGCATAAGGTCAATTACATGATTGGATAATTCTTTGATTTCCTCAGTCAGTTTAAATGTTTATTATTAGGATAATATCCACAGGGTATTACAGTAACATCCTCATCTCATGTTGACAGAATAGTCAAAAGGAAAAACAATCATATTGTCGCTGTCTGGAGGATACCGCTTAACTCCATTTTTGAGGTTTTTGATTTACGGTATAGCATATGTGTCAAGTTAGACGAACGTCAACCCTTGACTTCAAAATAAGATATGTTTTATTTTTGTAATTATTATAAATATAGAGGTGTAATTATAGCGGTGCCCGTTGGAGCCTCTACAGCGGTGCCTGTTGGGCACTGGCCTACTTGGAATGATGCAAGTTGGAAATGAATGCCCCAGATATTATGTCTGTGTCCCTTTTATGCCCATATATGTCAGGCTTGCCCAAATATGGAGTCTATGCAGACAGAATTATGTCAGAACAGGCCAGCTCCATATATGGACACTGGGCCTGCAGAGCCCGGGCAGAGGCCTTTTTGGGGCGGTTCTGTACAACTGTGGGTCCAACTGACTCGACACCAGGCACTGGATTCCCTGTCGGTGTGTGGAACGCATGTGTCAAATTTGAGATGGGCGGGGTGGACGGTTCTCGAGTTACGTGGATTACAAATGTACACACAGAGAGACTTTATAGTTAGATAAGGTCTTCTACATTTTCTGAAAAATGTATATTTTGTTTTTTGAACAATGAACATTTTGGGTTACTGTAGGTAACAATGCTTATTGTTGTTTAAACTTTAAATGTTATATAATGTACAAAAAACATGTTGATGAATAGGGTTGGGGGTGGGGTTACAGGCTGCGTTCTTTTGTAAATTGGAATATTTTGTCCAAATTTAACTGGCACCAATGGCACTTTTTCTGATGGTGGTCCGCAGCCTAACTACATTCTTTGTTTGAGGACTACAGTACTACTCTGGATGGTTTCCAGACTTGAGGAGAAATGCAGGTTGGACAGAACAGAAGCTGGTTGAACAAATGTAAGGCCCCACTGGCTAATGCAATCACACTGAAGCCATCTTTATTGGTCCTATAGGGTATAACCCAATAAAGGATCCTCCCTTCCTTGATATACTGTGATGGAGGAGAAGAGGGTGGAGAGGAGGAGGCAGAGAGGGACAGGTAGATCTTTTATTCAAGTGCAGAACTTCTGGGGGGGGGGGGGGGGGGGGGGGGGGGATCTTGGTCCGTATAAAGGAGTCCCATTTCACCATTAGAACAAGGGAAGTCACATTTATGACTAAAGCTTGATCAAATCAAACGGGCGGTGGTGGCTCAGGAGTAGTGTGGCTAGATGGAAACCGCAAGGTTGCCAGTTTGAACCTGGGCTACAATTTACAATTTACAATTTAGGCATTTAGCAGACGCTCTTAATCCAGAGCGACTTACATTTAAGCAAGAACAAAAGCATGGGAATACATCACATAAAAGCATTTATCATGAAACATGCGTAAGCTAAGAAGGTAACAGTGGAATATCTATATGATGAAACTATACATACACTATACATAATAAACTATACATATTCACTACTATGCTATACATATGTACTATGGCGTGCTATGACTATATACAATACAATTATAGTGCTGTCTACATAACATGCTATAAGTATGTGTCAAATGCTATCTAAGCCAACAGAAATGCTATCTAAGGGGTTAGGGTAAGTGCTATGGGCCATGATGGAGTCTGAAAAGGTGGGTTTTCAGGCTACGGCGGAAGATTGGGAGTGATGCTGCAGTTCTGACTGCAATGGGAAGTGCATTCCACAGTTTTGGAGCCAGAAGGGAGAAGAGTTTGGGACGTGTGGAGCGTTGTCCCGGCGTTTTTAGTGAGGGTACTTCCAGTTTCCCTGCGTTGGCTGATCTGAGTGCGCGGGAGGGTTTGTAGGGTTCAATCATACTTGTAAGATATGGGGGAGCCATACCTTTGGTTGCTTTGAATGCCAGCATCAGAGTTTTGTATTCTGTGCGGGCAGCGACCGGGAGCCAGTGGAGGGAGCGGAGCAGGGGGGAGACATGTGAGAATTTTGGCTGGTTGAAGACCAAGCGAGCTGCTGCATTTTGGATCAGCTGGAGAGGCTTAAGTGCACATGCTGGTAGGCCAGTAAGGAGGGAGTTACAATAGTCGAGTTTTGACAAGACTGTTGTCTGGATTAGGAGCTGGGCTGATTCCTGGGTGAGGAACGGTCTAATTCGTCGTATGTTATAGAGTGTGAACCTACATGATCGAGTGACAGCTGTGATGTGAGCTTTGAACGAGAGCTGACTGTCCAGGACAACACCAAGATTCCTGGCTGTTGGGACAGACGTTACCAGGGCGTTGTCTACGGAAATAGTTAGCTCCCGCATAGGGCAGGACTTAGCTGGGAAGAAGAGAAGCTCAGTCTTGTCTGGGTTCCCCCAGAGTTGGTGTTGAAGTGTCCTTGAGCAAGACACTGAACCCCTAATTGCTCCTGATGTGCTGGTTGGTGCCTTGCATACTAGTTTCCACCACCATCGGTGTATGAATGTGTGTGTGAATGTAATACACAATCTATGTAAAGTGCCTTGGATAAAGGCACTATATAAATGCACTTACACTCCTCAAGCAGTCTTCTTACTCTGCTTGAATAGGTGAATGAATGAATAAATACATAAACAAACAAACAAATATGAATGGTGCAGAAGGACGAGAGGACATTTAGAGCCCTTTATTAGGTGCTAGTATACAGACCTAATAAAAGGCTCTGTCCGTGCTGCTCCAGTGTCCTCTCCTCCTTCTGCAAATTATGTCCTTGTCCCTGTGAAGCACCGGCGTGTTGGTAGACTCCCTTTGTTCCTAAATATGACTGGTGCTTGCTAAATAAACAAACAAACAAACAAGCACGCACGCACGCACACACAGACACACACACACACACACACACACACACACACACACACACACAGCAGAGAAAGGTAGGGAGAATTCCCAGCGGAGTGCCGTAATTAAGAGCAGCTCGTTAATGGGACGCTTTCAGTCAGAGTGACTAATGGACACACCCCCTCCATGGGGGACGAGACAAGACATGAGCAGTTGTGGTTATTTAAAGTACCGCCATAGTGTTTTCATTACTTCCTTAAATTGTGTGTCCTCTCCGCTACCCTCACTAGCCTCCATACGCAGTCAAATCCTCCAGGGTTGATTTAAATGTTACTTAGCATAGCTTGGGTATAGGCGGTCTGGTAATCACTAATCAGAAGGTCACCGGTTCGCCTCCGGGAAGTGTTGAAGTGTCCCTGAGTGTCCCATGATGAAATGTATGATCGTCGTCTCCCTTTCCAGAGGGACAGAGGTAATTGCTTGATAGCTTGATTGATTATGTTCCCGAGATAAACAGAGCTCTGTTTTGGTTCAAAGATTTCCTTTGCCTTCCAACATACCTCTAAAGGCCTTTTCAGACAAGGAGCGACTGACACGCCTAGTAATTCATTTTCAATGAGAGTCGTGCGTTTATTTTGGATGCGCAGATAAGTTTAGGGGCGATTACGCAAGCGTATTTTCATTGGCCGTGCTCGCTTCGTGCAGACGCCCATGGGCGACTAGACCTAGACTGCTGATCCAGGCGACAACGCCTGCGCCGCTCGCTCCCTGTCTGAAAGGACCTTTACTCTGCTCTGTTTATACAGTATGGTGGCAATGGTTGGTACAATTGTGATTATTATTATTATTTCGGTCGTGACCCACCCTTCATCATGACCGCAGGTGGGAGTAGGACTAGGAGCGAAGATTACTCTGTATATCGAGAGTTTTGCCTTCTGGCCCAGCTTTTTTTGTGACGGAAGGAAAATAGTTCTCAGAATGTGTATTTCTCAAATGCTAATACACACACACACACACACACACACACACACACACACACACACACACACACACACTGTACTGTATACATACAGTAGCAGCCACAAGGCACTGAGGTGAGATGATGGATTGTGCTATGGTGTGAATAATGATGCTCTTCTATGCTGGTCCCAAAGGACAATCAGAGAGGGAGAAAGCAAGGGAAGACGGAATTAGGACAGGAAAATTAATCTTAAATGAGAGAGAGAGAGAGAGAGAGAGAGAGAGAGAGAACCAGTGTAGAATGCGTGTACACGAGCCTGGTGTAAATGAGTAACACCAAAAGAGAAGGAGAAAGAGAGAGAGAAGGCAGGAGAGAGCATTTCTAATACCCTCGTGGAGCAAGTGTATTTACTGCACCGTTAAATAGAACTCATTTATCTTACAAAAAAACGTACTACTGACGCACACGCACGCAGACACACACACACACACACACACACACACATGCAGACACACACACACACACACACACACACACTGAGGGACTTTTCCCTAGACATTACCTCTAATTAGCTCCATATAAATTATAGGGTTAAGAGATGCTATTTATGTGCTTGCTCTACTAATGCAGTGTATTCACTAGTGTTGTGACACGTATACGCACACACACACACATGCACGTACACACACACACACACAATGCAGTAACAGCTGTAATCTCTTGAGCTGATTGTATTCCAGGCTTTAAATCAGCAAGCTGTTAAGGATCTTCAAATTAACATGTATGCCACCCCCTTCTTCTCTACCTCATTTCCTTTCCCATACATCTTTCCTATTGCCATTCTCCTTTTCATTTGTCCTTTCAACCCCTCCATCTTTCCATCTTCTCCTACCTATTTGTGGTATTATTACCTTCTCTAATTGAACATGCTTTGTCCTCTAGCTACTACTTTATCTTCTCAATTATGTCGAACAAGTCGTACGTCCAACGTGAAACACAATTCCAGAGTAATTGTTCCGTACTGCTGCTGCATTTTTTTATTGAAAGGTGAATATAGTGATGTTGTGCATCATTTATTATCAAGCAGGGGTTGTTATGTTTCCATCTCAATTACCAAAGAGATGTAGACCAAATAATGGGAATACTGCGAGGTCACAGCAATTATTGTTGGCATTTATCAGTCTACCGTGACTTTGATTTGAACTATGCTGAGATGTCAGGTCTGAGTGTGTAGGATTTGACTACACCCGTTGGTTCTATCGTAGACATGCAGAGCAGCATCGTATGGCCATCTGAACACATGCATGCACTCAGAATATATATAGCTAACAAACAAATACATAATCCATAGTAAAACAAATGACAATAACAAATAAGTAGACCTATCTCCAAATCTTTTACAACAGGTGACATAATCACTAGCGATCAGATTTATTGATTGATTGATTGAAGTATTTATTCACAGTTTGCAATATTACAGTACATTTCAAGCACAACTCAATACAAAAAATACTTGTTCTATGGTTGACTTTTTTGTTGGGGGCCATTTTATCAGCGGAAAGATTTACCTCCAGGATGGAACCAAGGTAGGTAATTTCATCTTTTCGTGTGATAATATTGTCACCCACTCTAACCAAGAAGCCATCTGCCTTGCTGAGATTACAATTAGATCCAAAGAGAATGGATTCAGTTTTGCCCAGGCCCTAGTATGCTTTCTTGTGGAACGCCACAGCTCATTGGGAGGGGAGGGGGGAACCGATCAATTACAAACATTAAACATGAATGGATATTCAGACTTAAATGGTGAATGCTAAATGATGCATATAGTGCCTTTATCCAAGGCGCTTTACAGAGATTGTACATTACATTCACCCATTCACACACACCAATGCCGGAGGAAACCATGCAAGGTACCAATCTGCACATCGGGAGCAATTAGGGCATCAATTCAGTGTCTTGCTCAAGGACACTTTGCCACAACTTTGCCACTAACTCCGGGGGTTGCCTGGGTTTGAACTGGGAACCTTGCGGTTCCCATCCGGTCACCGTACCCCTGATCCACTGCCGCCGCAGACTTCAGGTTATTCCCCTGTTGTGCCACCAGAGGGACTCTGCTGGTCTTGTTGGGGTGGGAGGTTTGGCTGCCGCTTGAACATGGAGGCTCTGAAATAACAAATTGTATGATGAATAAAAATAAACAACACACTGTAAATGTGTGAATTGTGTCATTTAAATATAGGGTCCAATTGTATAACGCCCAGGATTCTAACTCAGGTCTCCCACGTGAAAGTCCAATATCTTAACCTTTGGACCAGAGGAGATATTAGATTTTGAGGCCATCAGACAGAGGCTCTAAACCACTCGGCTACACAATGAAAGGCTTCTGGCTGTGGTTCTGTCTATGGTGTGGACCTCAAAAAACAAGATGGTTTATACGATAATAATAATAATCTTTATTGTCCCGAAGGATATTCTTCTTCACAGTCTGTTCAAACACCCACATCAAAAACAACACAGAGCACATAACACCAAGACAATACAAAAGCACGCGGTCCCCACAGTATACAGAACCATACGATGCATGCCCTACCTGGGACATGAACCTGGCTCTTTCATGCAAACACTGCACTTTCTGCTTCTGAGCTAAGACAAAAATCCCATTTGGGCAGGGGAGATATTACACCTTTTAACTTTATGTAATACATCTTGTCAACCAGTAGTCCTATGCCCGACCACAGGATGTAAATGTCTCAACAGAGGAGTAGATTGACCACCTGCAAGATGTTCTAGTTGTATTGCAATAACATAATGTATCATATTTAACAAAGTTAATATGGACGGCAGCTTTAGTCTGCTTTACTGTAAATAAAAATCATGCACGCATGCACACACGCACGCACACACGTGCATGCATGTGCACGCACACACACACACACACACACACACTCTCTAACAGACAGACAGGACCGCTCGCTCCCCTCTCAGCTGGAGATTGGATGGATATTAAATATTGCAGGGGGCACACAATCTGTCACAGCTCCACACAGGCCGTGGAGCCTGTGTACAGGGAGGTGTTAGAGCACAATGTGTGCCATGACTTATTAACGTTATCGACAGTGTGCCTGATGCTGAGTGATAGGCGTATTGAAGATGTTTATTACGCAAAATGGTGTCAGACCCCGGGCACTTATTAGGTAGTGGTCGGCTATTTCAGTCAGGGCTACTATTTGGAAATGTACGGTACTGCTTCTGTCAAAAACATCAATCAATCAATACGATACAGATGATTTAAAATAACCTTTTATTCATTAAAATAAGTTACCGGTTGCAGCTTTAAGACCTTCTCACACGTTCACAGTTCACACATGCATAATGTAAGCTGTATCCTCTGCCACAGCTGCCTTGTTTATGTTATGCATAAGGTACAGCATGTATGCACCCAGGGGACATTTACTTGGTGCTTCCTGCATTAATGAATTCTATAAATATTTGCTGTGTTATGCAGTAAGTAGCACCCTCGAGAGTAGAATCACGCTGCAAGTTATAATTATATTGGCCTACAATTGCAATAAACTGTACTTTTGTTGTCAATTTGACCTTTATGTTGCTGGGTTCAAACTGTTTTTTGATCCGGCTGGGTGTAAGGAGCAGCACAGCCTCCAGGGGCTGCTATTAGGACTTCTTTAGATTAGAGAATTTGAACTCCTACCAAGGCTGTTAACATACAGATATACTCAATGAGTTGTTCAGCCAACAGAGTCTCATACTTCCGTGTGAATAAAGAGTAGCATGTGTCTTTTCAGATGCACTGCTTGGCAATTATCGCATGGTATTGAACCACACGGAATGTGAGGAATCTACCCCATCTGTTGGCCAGCAGAGGTATATACTACACATAAAGGTTCCAGTTTCATCTTTGTGTATAGCAGTAAAATGTTGTTTATTGTCAGTCTGTCGGTCTATCATGAATTGAATATGGAGGACCCCAATGGAAACAAGCCATTTCATTGGTTTTAAATCCTCTTAGCAGACCTTGTATTGACTTGTATGTACTTTCCTGTGCTTTTTTGGCATACTGTTAATAAAGTATTCAATCAATCAATCAACCCTATTTTGAATTATTTTTTAAATATATGGAGGTATTGTGGGCTGGTCTTTTTACAAAAAAGCCCCCCTTTTAAATACATACACACATACATACATATACATACCTACATACATACATTTCAGAAGTTTTAGCAGTTTTTAAGGACCCACTTTTAGGCCAGTGCACCAGAGCAAGCTCTTGCCCTTTTTTTAAACCCTACCCATTTTAACCAAATACATACATACATACAATACATACAAGCGACCTCGCCCTTTAGTGTAACTGGTCAAAGTATTCTGCTCCATGGCAGCATGCTCCATTAAGTCACTAGTGGTAACGCAAACAGGGTCATAAAAGTCCCCTTATCAGGGTTGTCGGAGCTGTATAGCCAGTGCAATGCATTTGAGAGGCAGATGACAGACATGCCAGCAAAACGGTAGGATTTACTCTGATTTTTAATACATTTTAAATCTAATATGTAATATCAGATTATGTTTTCTGTATCCACCTTTTGCCCCGCCAAGGTACTGGGGCTCCTTGTGTGTGTGCTTTGCTTCCTTCAGGCAGTGTTGCCATGTCTTATTATAAGCAACCTTTTAATTGTTTTTTCTGTAAAGTCACTTGCAAATAAATTATTGGTAGTTGCTGGTTGATGTTCTTTTGGGCTTGATTCTAAAGTGTACAGTAATTGCTTATTTGGGCTTGCTCGTCTTTACGGCTATGGCACAAATAACAGATGTACAACCTCACAATGTGTCGCTGTGAGCTTGTAGATCAGCTATTTTAATTTGGCCACTTGTTTCTCTTGCAAAACTGGCAATACAGCAAGAGAAAGAGGAAAAAGGTGTAATGTTTATGTACTGTTTATCATCATGAATTCTAAATGTGAAATAAATCATGTACGGAAACATGAGTGTATTAAACCATACCATACTGTATGCTTCATTAAATAATTTGAATAATGCTGTCAGACTGTGGTACCAGCAGCAACTAATGGTAGTCTATATAAGACACATATATGTTAACCTGTGTGTGCGCACGCGCATGCGTGTGTGTGTGTGCGTGTGTGTGTGTGTGTTTGACTGCCAACTGATATAGGCAGAGGAGAGGTTAAAGTCCATGTGGGATTTCCCTGCCGTGGTTGGCTATACAACCATATAAGAGGAACCAACATCAGGCTATAGAAAGAACCCTTTGCTACATGGTTTATCTATAGAAACTGAAAAAAGGGGTGGGGTACTGTTACTAAAACTGTGTTGTTTGGGGCAGAGGCGCCAGAGGCAGCACCGCAGTTACAGAGTGAGCTCGATAAGTACAGAATATACAGTAGATAGAAGAATAAACAAACAAAAAAATAGATGCAATCGAAAGTCATCATGAGACCTGGACAGTGCTGGCCTAGCGGTCAGGGCACCTGGGTGGCCTAGCAGGACGTCACAGGTTCGAGTCCGGTGTAAAAACAAAAGCCCTTGCATAGTCCTTGCATATAGTCAACAGTATAAACAGTAGGCCTACAGTAGGGGTGGGAGGATATGGGTACCTCACAATACGATATCTGTGGCGATATTATATATTGTATATATAATATATTGATATATTGCGATATTCAATATATTGCAAGAGATTTCATCAACGATATATCATGATTTCTGTAACTGAAAATGTAAAAAATAACCATAAAAGGCACACCCCTACAGTACAGTAGTGTTGATTTCGTCGACTAATACTAAGACGAAAAATGTTCGTTGACTACCTTTTTACACTGATGAAAACTAAATGGAAACTAAATTAAAACTAAGCTATGATGACTAAAACTAAGACTAAATATACTGACAATTTCGTCAACAAATAAAAACTAGACTAAAATGTTAGGAAGGGACTAGTGGACTAGTGGATGATGGACATGCTGAAAATAGACGCGTTGTGAGCTTGCAAGTGTAAAAACAGTCATTACGACGGCATCAAGGCCCGCCAAAATACATTTTAGTCGACTAAAACTAGTTTAACACTAAGACATTCCAGGTGACTAAAATGTCAAAACTATTGAAGAGACCATGACTAAATCTTGCTGCCAAAAACAACACTGCAGTACAGTAACCACACCCTTGTCACTAGTCAATAGAGTAGATCAATGGTATGAAGACTGTCAGGGTAAGTGTCCATACGGCACTGGAATATTACATTTTTGTTGACTAGACATAACTGGCCAATGAGTCAACAGAGATTCAGTACTTGATGGATCTGGGGTGAACCTGTGGATGACCAAGTTATGGGCTTGTGTGAGGGCTATTAATAACTGGCATTTTCAGTTGCAAGATGACATTTATCCTCCACTATCCGCAGGTGTGGTGTGCAATGCTTTGGAACCACGGCTGGCAATCAAGACCAACAGTGGAGACCTGCGTGTAAACGCATGCTGGTGGCGGGGCTCTTCATCGCCATGATCCTGTGCTACTGCCTCTCCAGTCCCAACATCCACTTCACTGTGCCTGAGTGAGGCCCATTATATATGTGAAATATATATCATCGCTGTCCGGCAGAAATTTCTTATCTCCATTCTACAGTTTGTGTTTTTTTCATAAATACTACTACTACTACTACTACTACATAATCCCTACTTGATCATACTACAGCAGGGCCGGTTCTAAGGGGGGGTAAGATGTGTGTCCTGCCCACCTATCAAAGGATATATATATATATATATATATATATATATATATATATATATATATATATAGAGAGAGAGAGAGAGAGAGAGAGGCGGAGCAATGGATTGTGTGGCCTTGCTCATTCCCCGATGGACTGATCGAGGGTAGCTACTGGGACTGATCAACCCCAGTTGACCTCAGGATACATCACTGAGGATACGTCCCAGGTGCATCCATGCGATGTATTTTTAGTTATAGTTGTTCTATATATAGTGACTCATAGGAATAGACTATGTGACAACCGGGTATAGTCTGGTGACCACCGGAGAGACGGGTGACAGCCGGAATGTAGACGGCAACCGGGTGAGCAGTACGGGCACCCCAGCCTGTGTCCTCCGTGAGGAGGAAGCCCAACAAACCTCAGTGAGGCCTTTAGGAGGGCTCCTGAATGAAGTGCCTCCTGAATGAAGTGCCTGGTGCTGGGAGTCTGGTGCAACGCACAGGTCCTGGACCTGGTGAGAGCAGGAGTGGACCTGATGAGACGTAGGAGGGGCCCTGGCACAGACGATCATCTTTTAGGGAACTGTGTTGCTGTCAGACAGATTAATATATACTAGCATGATGATCATCTTTTAGGGAACTGTTGCTATCGGACAAATTAATATATACTGGCTCGGACGATCATCTTTTAGGGAACTGTGTTGCTGTCGGACAGATTAATATATACTGCATAAACAATATAAAAACATAATTATCAAAAGGACAAAGGACACTGTACTTAAATCATCTGCAATAAAAATCCTTTGACTGCTGATATTCACAGTTTGACGTAAGACAGTCAATAAAAAATAACAATTACTTGAGTATTCCATAATACGTTTGTTTTGGCCTTGCATGGTAGCATGAACTTTATGCACCTCACTGAGGCACTGGACACTACAGACTCAGTCAAATGTTATGGAGAATATTTATTTTTAGCCAATATAAAAAAATACCACAAAATATCAGTACCATATATCATTTCTTGGGTGTGCAGCATTTTTAGAGAAATTTAGAGCATCTGAGCTCTGTTTGCCATCAGTGCTGTTAACCGACAATGTGATGATGGAAATTGGTTTACTGTTGGTTAAAGAAGGAGAAGATAGATAGATAATATGATATGATGGGGGGTTATTACGCTATGCGGCGCATGCAGGGATGCCCCCCCCATTAGGCCCATATATTCATCCCGCCCACCCTAGTGGGCCAGGCTACAACCGGCCCTGTACTACGGTGTCTTACTGAGACAACATAGTCCAGGAAGGAAGTCAGACCTGCAGTGTCTGTGACATCATGGAGTGACACTGCTAAAATCAAAAATATCTAAAACCACATATTATACACAGAAAGACCCCAGGGAAGTGTAAATCCTTAAATCCCTTAAAAAAAATATTGTATTATTACTACATTTTCAGGCTGTGTCCTACCTGTATATTGTGCTAGTAAGAGCAATGGTCACAGAATTATGGTCATTTGAAGTGTTGCAACACTGCTGTTATGGTCCACATCGGTGGAATAGTTTTTTCTTTTGGTGTGACTATTGTCATGCCTGAAAGGTGTTTGTATGCATTGGAGCAATAGTGCACCTCACAAGTCCGGATGTTACGCTTGTGACGTCGAATCACTGTCGACCAATTAGGCGATTTATGATTTCCACATTGCTCAGATTCTACTATTCTAGTCAAACCTCGCCACTGGAAATTATTTGAAACAAAGATTTTAAGTTTTCACAATTTCACAGGTTAAATGTTGTTTGCGTAATGTTTTCATTTCATGATTTGACCATTCTGAATTCTTTATTTTATAGTTTACCGGTGCCTCGTTCTTGTGCTCCAGCCGAGCTCCACAGCGGGCCGACAGCAAACAGCACCCATCCCTGGGTTAGCAGCACTGGACTCTGTACTCCTAAAACAGACCTCATGTTCATGAAAACCCACAAGACAGCTAGCAGCACCATCCTCAACATCCTGTTCCGCTTCGGAGAGAAACACCGGCTTAGATTCGCCTTCCCCAACGCCAGGAACGACTTCTCGTACCCGTCTCCTTTCCAGGTTATTATAGTTTAGAATTGTTTTGGTTTGTAAAGATTTGCGAGTTTATTTAATTTAATTATTATATATTTTTTTAAGGACCACTTCAGCACTTTTCGACCAGAAACCATAACATTAGTAAATATAGCAAAACAAAAAGATCTACAAGATCTCTTTTTTTCTTTTTCTTTTTTCACTATGTAACTTTCCTCCACTATGTAACTTTCCCCAGATTTGCACAAGTGCTGAAATGTTTACCTTTGAGCTAATAGAGACTGCATGCCTGCTTGCTCAGGGGAAAAAAATAATCCAAGTGAAATTCATGCTGAATCAGAAACAGGATCATATCAAAGGGCATGTCTCACGTAGACAGTAGAGCAGGGGTACAGAATGCAACCAAAATTACATTTTATTAATTTAAAAAGGTTACATAGAGCAGCTTTAACTCAAATGTTTTGTCAATTTTAGTTCAATTTATTTTGTTTTAGTTAGCTATAATAGTCCTGTCTCCTTTCCAGTGCTCCCAGGTTAAAGACTACAGACCCGGAATGTGCTTCAACATCATGTGCAATCACATGCGCTTCAACGCACCCGAGGTGGCCAAAGTTCTGCCCGCGGACACCTCCTACTTCACCGTTCTGCGAGACCCCGCAGACCTCTTCGAATCCTCGTTTCACTACTTTGGCCACGTGGTGCCGCTGACCTGGTCGATACCCAACCAGGACAGGATGGCCGAATTCCTACGGGATCCGCAGTACTACTTTAAACCGGACGGCTACAACTCGTTCTACCTGAAGAATCTGCTCTTCTTTGACTTCGGGCAGGACAACACCCTGCAGCCGGACGACCCAAGGGTGGAGGAGGGCATCAGGTCCATCGCTGACCGCTTCCAACTGGTCATGTTGGTGGAGCACTTCGACGAATCGCTCATCCTTCTCAAGGACGCCCTCTGCTGGGAAATGGAGGACGTACTCTTCTTTAAACTTAATGCCCGTGCAGAGTCTTCCATGTCCAAACTGACCCCGGAGCAGCGGGCAAAAGCCCTCGAGTGGAACGCGATAGACTGGAGGCTGTACCAGCACTTCAACGCCACCTTTTGGAAGAAAGTGGAAGGATACGGACGGAGGCGCATGGTGCAGGATGTGGCGGAGCTCAGGAGGAGAAATGCAGAATTGGCGGCCCTCTGCATCGAAGGAGGCCACGCCGTGGACGCCGGTAGCATTCACGAGGCCGCCATGCAGCCTTGGCAACCAATCGGAGAGAAGACCATCATGGGGTACAATCTCAATGCGAGCGTGGACGAGGCCCACAGCATGCTGTGCCGTAAAATGCTGACTCCGGAGATTCAGTACTTGACGGATCTGGGGGTGAACCTGTGGATGACCAAGTTATGGGGTCGTGTGAGGACTATCATTAACTGGTAAAAACACACGCGGCAGTTTCAACTGCAAAAAAAGAAGGGAGAAAAAACACTGGAATTGTACTTGAGCTCCATTTTCGTCGCCACCGTTAACCGCGACACGGACCGCAAGTCAGCCGCTGCCTGAAAATTACGAGTAGGCTATAGGAGCTTGCTCTGTCCCTAAATGGTATTTTGGTCCAGCGTCACCCGCTATATATTATGCCGACACTGGTATTTGCGCCTAGAGGTGTGGTCATAGGCGTTGGCACGCTTTCCCCTAAATTGCTATTTTGATCACACACATTTGGGAAGGCGCATAGTGGAGTTTAAAAGCACCCGTATGCGCCAAATTAGTTTGGTATAGAGCGGTGTGCACTGTGCGCCTGCAATGGAGATGTCCGGAGTCAAGCTGCTTCATCTGATCATCTCTCCTTATTCTCCTATGCATCTCTTTGTAATTTTAGTTATTTGACTTAAGTTGTGCCAGCCAATGTGCGTGATTCCATTTGCTTGTTCAGTTTCATCACCCCATAATGGGGTTTAATCTGATTTCCCAAAATGTAATTTTCGCTTTATACCGTTTCGTAGAGACGGCCTATGTAGCTGAGTGGCTCAGAGCCTCTGTCTGATGGCCTCAAAAGTCTATTATCTCCCCCGGTCCAGAGGGATATCCCTTTCGTCTAGTGGTTAAGATGTTGGACTTTCACGCGGGAGGCCCGAGTTTGAATCCCGGGCTTTACACCTATACACGCACGATCTATATACCGAATGAAAGCTTGAATTTCGATGATCACACAGCACTTTGAAATGTTAAAAATGAGCTAGATTTGAGCGAGTTGTGACTCAATGAAAAGACGATGTTCTTGGCTCTGTGGGGTGTTGGGGGGTAAATGGTGCGTTTATATAGCGCCTTTATCCAAGGCGCTTTACATAGATTATGCATCAATTCACCCATTCACACACACATTCATACACCGATGGTGGCAGAAACCATGCAAGGCACTAGCCAGCACATCAGGAGCAATTTGGGGTTCAGTCAAGTCATGTGAAGAAGACTCGCCCCGGGGCGACTCTCTTCACATTCTGGCGAGTTTCCTTCACTTTCCGGGGTGAGTTGTCTTCACTTTCAGCAGCTGCAGCCTCTGCTAGCTACTGTGCTAATGATGCTAAAGCAACAAAAATAACATCCATGCGCAAACCAAACCAAAACAAGGCAAGGCAAGACATGGCAATTTTGCAACAGTGCACTTTTAAATGAATACAGATTATAATAGATACAATTACATTACATTACAACAGATACTCCCACCTTTAATAGAAACACAGTTAATTGGGATATGCAATGTTAGATAAATACATTTTTAAATTTGACTTAAAAACGGCTATGGTTGGGGATTTTCTAATGTAACCTGGAATGCTATTCCAGGTTTGTGGTGCATAATGGTGGAATTCTGCTTCACCATGTTTTGTTCCAGCTATCGGGTGAACTATCAGTAGGCCAGCCTCAGATGACCTAAGGGTTCTGGAGGGCTCATATGGCTTCAGCCATAATCAAAACCAGGGTTGCCACATATCGTGGATGTGAGAGTGAAACAAGCAACCAGGTCTATAAAAATGTTAATAGGCCAGTTCTTGTCTTAAAATAATCAATTATAGTGCTGACTGCAGTGATGTAAATAGGTTTTCAATCTAATGAGTCCCGGGATGCAGGGATGGTCTTGTAGATGAGTCGCAGGGACATTTGATGAGTCCCACTTCAGCGACGTTAAGAGTCACAATTGCAGCATTAAACTATCATTTCATTTTTTATGGTTATAATGTGGTTATATTCATGTAGAAATGTATGAAAGAAGTGAATACAATTCCAAATCTGAAAACTTTAATATTTGCAAAGATGTTTGCAACAACAGTGCAAAGTATGCAAACAGAACAACACAACAGTGCAAAGTATGCAGAACAGTGAATAATATAATGGCACCAAAATAATGTAAAATATATAAATAATAATAATAATAATGTGGTGCAATCAGTGAGCTAAAGTATGGTGCATTTAATGCACTGCAGCACAGCTCAATTAAAGCGACTCATTGTCTGTTTGTTACAGTGCATTTGGAACAAGAAAAAGTCTCTGTAGCACTTGTTCTAGGTGTACTTCATTGTGTACAGCTTCCTATCCTTGGCCTTTTTCCAGTGGCCAAGTGCCTCTTCAAAAGGAAACTCTGGCCGTGTGGGACCCAGGTTGACCTTGAGGAGCTGCTCTTGGTGCTCCAATGTCAGCCTGTTCGGGATCAGCCTTCCATTTCGACATCCCGCCACTCCGACATTGGTTTCTAATTGTCTTTATCTTTTGGCCATCACTTTACGCACACACTTTACGCATCACTTTACGCACTGAACCTGTATTAATTTGTAGTGGCCAATCACTTTTCACAGAACCTATATTAATTAGTAGTGGCCAATCACTTTGCACAGAACCAAATCACTTTTAACGCATATCACCTGCATATCACCTGAATTAAGTAGTATAAAAGGACTGCGCCTTGTGGGATTTTTCTTTCCCCCACAGCCGTGACTGCCGTCATACCCGACAACAGTAAAATTTTACATATGGTGCATGATGGCAAATATATTCATTCAAATAGCCAACAGTCGAGGTGGAAGAGCGCTCGTCATCGACGACTACCGTTACCTTAGAAATAAGGTCAGGAATGACCGCATCTACTGGCGGTGTGGGAGACGAGGGTGCTAGGTCTACGTGACCACCAATTCATTTGTGTACTTTGAGTATTTATTTGTTTTTTATGCCAGTGTGGCTGGGCGCCCCTATAATAAATGTGTAGCCTAAACCACATGCCGGTTGTTTTCGCTTAATATACTTTGAATATAATTTTAATAGGTTATGTGCGTAAAGTGATGGCCAACACATTTTTAATGCAGGTGATGTGTGTAAAAGTGATTGTCCAGCACGGTTATGTTTTGCTAGATGCATGCAGGCTTGACAATGCGGATAACACCCAGTTGTGGACCCAAAAAAGTGTTCTCTTCTGCATAGCCATAGAAGATATGTACATGTGTGGTTTGGGTGTTACAATATTATTTAAAAACAATCACCGTGCTTTCTGTGCAAACCATTAACACCAGTGCAATCGTATCCCCTCTGGCCTCTGCCCATGAGAGACAATCTCACTTCTGCTGAGAATCTCAGAGATGTCTGGGGAATTAGTAAAAGACCTCTATTGTGCGCACAGGCAGCGGTGTTCAGCATGCGGAAAATAGGCCCAAGGTTTAATATTCTACCTGGAAAGATCTATTCATTCATAAAAGGATTCCCAATCCTCATTCACTTCTCCTGCATGAAAGATCAAATCCCTGGTTGAGTGCGCATTATAAGAGCCTACAATACATGTTAATGATGCAATCGATGCAATATTTTGCAATGGATTCATAACCCTAAATGGTGAGGGAAAGTGCGCGTGTACAGCGCGCCGTGCGTATAATGAAAGCCTGACAGTGTGTGTGTGGATAGCCTATTTTTATGTCAATAATGTTTAGATGGAGGAGTGGGAGGGTATACACTAATGCTATAGGCCTACTACTAATAATAATATTAATACTCGAAATGGCGGTATGTCGGAATGGAGGCATGTCGAAATGGCGGTATGTCGGAATGGAGGCATGTCGAAATGGCGGTATGTCGGAATGGAGGCATGTCGAAATGGCGGTATGTCGAAATGGCGGTATGACGAAATGCCGGCATGTAACCGGATGAGGACCCAAAATAAGGCGACAGCAGGCAGAAGTCAACTTAGAAGTGTTTATTAACTAAACAGAGGTTCTTCCAAATATGGACAAAAGATACCTTGTCTTGTCAAACCCGGATAAAAGTTGAATTTTACCCGGATAAAACCCAGATAAAACCTGGATAAAACTCAAGTTTTACCCGGATAAAAAGAATAATTCATGATTGCAATAAACCAATTTATGGCTCCTCTAATTATATTGTAAAAATAAATAGTACAAATATTAAAAAAAAAAAATCAAGCTTTGTCAAACATGTATTTCCACTAATTGTCATAGGAGAAGTAGGCTATATAGTGTGTGAGCACTTGTATCAGGGGTCTCATGCAGCTATTGTCCAAGGTGAGAAATGGGAGGTTGCGAGAGAAAAGGGTTGGGAATGGTATGTATTTCATAGTCTCTGCTGGACATTTTACTTTTCCACCTAGCGACTGTCAACGACATCATGGTGTTCATTTTAGTGGGCTTCAACTAACCTGACGCTGCCAGATGAGGGCGGTATTGGGTAAACAAATTTGTGTAGCAAGCTTTTTGGATCTGGCAGCGTCAGGTTAGGCTTCAACTGCATGGCTGGAGATCTTTAGTTCAATTTCCACCCCTGTGCCAGCAGATGGCAGTAGAATTGAGCCTACTTTTCAAGGAGACTGAGGAGGAGGATGAGTCTTGGTTGGTGACTTTGAAGGCTGGTTACGTGCATACAGCACACGCGTCACAGGCACACGCACACGAGATCGTGCCCACCCACGCACGCACGCACGCACACACGCACACACACACACACACACACACACACACACACACACACACACACACACACACACACACAAACGACCAGTCACTGGAGGCTTATAAAGCAATTCTTCTTTGGCCTTTGGGCCTTCATACACAAACTGAATTGACGACGGGTACGTTGACGTTGAATAAGACATACCGGTAGTCATTAACACTCAGGAGCGGAATACAAGAGAAGACAATATACCAGTCTCATGGTCCCAGATAAAGACGCTCAATGTGAAAGAGAGAGTAATAAAGAAATGTGCCCATGGATGAATCAATGCAAGGCAAGAGATAATATTGCTACCAAAATGCAGCAAACTTTTGTGTCTGAAAGCACAGAGAGCTGCTGAAGATGGATGATGGATGGGGCAGAGAGAGAGAGATATGAAGAGATAAGAAAAAATAAAAGATAGATTAGATAGGTATAGGTAGACACAGACAGACAGACAGACAGACAGACAGCACTTGTACTTTCTGGATAGTAGGCAGTGGTGGTTTTAGTACTCGCATTTTTTTAACTTCAGTTGTATGAAATAAATACTTGCCATTAATATAGTGGTTGCAACTGTATTAATTGAGTCCCGTGGTGGGAGTTCTGCTCTGGTTTTGGTCAATATTAAGTAATTCCGGTCATTTTGTGGGGGGCACAGGGGGCCACGCAGTAAAAGTAAATTAATCCACAAAACTAACGTCATTTGTATTGTTGACCTATTTCTAAATATTAGTGCAACTTTCGTTCATTTTTTACCCCTCTATCACACGGAACTATGTTTTTTGTGTCCATATCACTACGCCCCAAAAAATGTTCCGTGTGATAGAGGGGTCAAAGTTGCGCTAATATTTTAGAAATAGGTCAACAATACAAATTACGTTAGTTTTGCCCCAGTGACCCCCACAAAATGACCAGAACTACTTAATATTGACCAAAAACCAGAGCAGAACTCCCACCAGAGGACTTGGGCAATCAATGAATACAGTTACAACCACTATATTAATATTACCGACTACGGATAAACAGCTGAAGGTGGATGGAGGGATGGAATTGCTGTCTACAGTGATTATCACAAATGCACCTCCCAGCTCCCACCATATACAGTAAACCGTAAACACCGCCTTAGGAGTAATAGCAGCAAGGGAGTGGTTTTCAAACTGGGGTCTGGGGATCCCAGAGGGTCATTGAGGGGGTTCCAGCAAATCCCCCTAGCAAAATGTGCATGAAAATCACTTTAACCACTTTAACCCTATATTGGTCATTTGAAAATTAGCAGATCTACTGCTCACAACACGTCACAATGTGATGCATTCAACACTCATTTTAACAAAACATCTGGTATTGGGGTTCCCCTGGCACAAAGATGGGGATGGGTGTCCGCAGCTAAATACACATTAATTTGGGGGGTCATTGGCATGAGTAAGTGTGAGAACCACAGCTGTCCTAAAGTGATTGTAACCTAAATGGAGCTTTATTGAGAGCGCACAGCAGGTCATGTCCAGACATGTTACACTTTGGTAGAGACGACCTGTCACTGTGAATCATCTGCAACTTATCTGATGTATACATGTTTGTGCTGTGTGGGATTCAATGATACCTATCAGGCTAGTGGGCGAAAGGGGGAAATAAGATTGCATGTCAGCCGGAGGGTGTTAAAAAAACATAATCATAATTATTAATTATCCTTCCGCTTTCTGTTCACATACAAAGAGAGATAAACTCTCCATCTCTCTCTCACAGTCTCTCTCTCTCTCTCTCTCTCTCTCTCTCTCTCTCTCTCTCTCTCACACACACACACGCACACACACACACACACACACACACACAGGGGCGGCCTTAAGGATCGGGAGGCCCCGTTCATGACGTCATAATTTTAATTATTATTTTTTATTATTTTTTAAAGAAAAAGAAGAAGAAATATGTCAGTGTGTATTATTGGACTTCAAAGCATGAACAGCATACACAGCAAAGTAGAAAAATAGACAAAAGCAGCTTGATTAAACATCTTTTTACTTAAAGGTATATTCAGTGATTTCACTCAAAAAACCTTAGGTTTCGTTTTTGGCTGTGGGACCCAGCCTTTCGTCCAATCAGGATAGATAGTCAAAAACGAAACCTAAGGTTTTTTGACCCCCAGGGGTTAACTGGGGACAGGGAGGAACTCCTTATATGGCCAGCACACTCTATAGTAGGGAGGATTATCACAACAAAACAAAAAAATAAGTGATATTTGAATTAAGTGAAATCACTGAATATACCTTTAAAGGTATAACTGGAAGGCAACATAGGCTATACAATGACGCAATCGCAACTCTCAACGCTGCTAGTGCAGTGAGTGCACACACTGGGAAGTGGGAACAATTACAACCAAACACAGGTCAATGTGACATGACAGGTCGAGTACCTGCAGTGATTATTAGCTGCTGCCAACTAGGTACTAGGTGCTACTACTACTACTACTACTACTACTACTACTAAAAAATATATATATCAATTTTTTGGAGGCCTCTGGAGGCTCGAGGCCCGTTTCAATTAAACGACCGACCGACCCACCCACCGACCGACCGTCAACTTAAATACAACATAAATTCACAAGTGAAAACACAAGGACAATGGGAGAGCACATGTTCACACAGATACGAATCCAAGATATTTGATGGATTTTTGATTGAATACTATATTGACAGGATTATTATTAACGGTACAGGTAAAATCCCCAGGGGCGTGTTTCCATTGTGGTCCATTGTACTCAATTAATCATGCGTGCATGCCCCAGGCGTGCAATGCACAATTCCATAGTTAACTGCGACCTTTGGTCGCAACAATACAATATCAGTAAAGTCAGTAGCAGCAAAAGGTATATTTACTGAAGAAAAGGGGGAGGATGCTATTACCAAGTGTCCAAAGGTAGCCTACTAAGCCTGGTTGGACAGTATAGTTTTGAATTTGTGTAGGGAGTTAAGTTTCTTTAAAGGCATTTCACGTTTTGGTTGCAGCATAGAATGCATTTTTCCTAAATGAGCTCCCATGTGGTGTCATGCCATAAAGTAATTGTGATAATGTGATGTGCTCCCTGGTAGATTTCTCCATTTGTCTGAGGTCAGGGTATTTCACCAGTGACCATGAGATAGCCTAGTTACAGGTTGTGGTCATAGATGATGTCATTGAAGAGCTGGATTGCATAAGAATCTGCACAGCAACACCCTATTGATTATTTGAAAGCGTTGATATAGTTGACTACAGCATCTTTGACAATACATATTCCACACTACTTTGGCTTGTTGATGTTGCTTTTCTGTACAAGCCAGTGGATTATATTGTTGCCAACTATTATGTACTGTCTGTCTACCAGAATGCAATGTGTTCAGATGGAAGGGTCCACTATACTTCCTCTTTTTCGTTTTTCGACACACTCAAAGAGGGTGCCCCAAGGGCCGGCCAAGGTTCCTTGTTATGGCCTAATACAGGATGTGTAGATATTTCTCCATACTATGTCAACAACCATTGTGAAAATGTATAATATGCTTTGTACCAGTTTCAGGTCTCACATTCCGTAGAGATACGGTATGTATTTGCACTAGATCTACAATCTCACAACGTGTCGATGTAGACTGGCTATTTTCACTATTCAAAAATGATTAGTAGTTAATAAGGGGTTTAGCATGGATGAAAATAGAGCCCAGGCATACAGTATTGTCTCTATCTGCTATTCTCGCAGAGCTATGGGTTCAATCATACGGTACTGCAATTTGAGCTCTTTTCATGCGTAAATGCATGGCCGACCTTTTTGTCTATTTGAAAGTGGTCACAATTGGATTAGTTATGTGTGCGATGCAGCGGTGTATACAGTGGTACCGATCCTTCACACACAAACATCCCCCCACCCCAAACGCATGTAAACACCACCACCAGAAACCCAGCTCACGTGTGCGCAGCAAAGAGAGGAGCGTGAGGCTACAGAAAGAGCGAGAACAAGAGGTGGGTGGGGGGATGGGGAGATGGGGGGGATTGGGAAGAGAGAGAGAGAATAGTGGGTGCTGTACGCTACTCGTTATTGGGGGCATCTGTTTCCTCTCTCTTGCCCCCTCAGTTGCATCTCTCCAGCCTACAGTAGCCTACTTCTATTCCGCACAACTCCTCTCCTCACACCCCCCTCTTTCATCTTCCTTTCCCTCAGCCGTTTTCTTCTCGCGCGTCGTCATCATCATGATTTTTTCGTCTCAGCTCGAGAGTTTCATTCACTGAAAGCTCAGATGAACGATTATGTGTCGATGCTGGTGGACTAAAATCAGGGAACGTACAGTAGGCTACGTAGATCATTAAAATGACAGGGAATGTAGGCTACGTAGATCATTAAAATGACAGTGAACGTAAGCTACGTAGATCATTTTAAAATGATAGGGAACGTAGATCATTTTAAAATGATAGGGAATGTAGGCTACGTAGATCATTTTAAAATGATAGGGAACGTAGATCATTTTAAAATGACAGGGAACGTAGGCTACGTAGATCATCTTAAAATGACAGGGAACGTAGGCTACGTAGATCATTAAAATGACAGGGAACGTAGGCTACGTAGATCATTAAAATGATAGGGAACGTAGGCTACGTAGATCATTTAAAATGACAGGGAACGTAGGCTACGTGGATCATCTTAAAATGACAGGGAACGTAGGCTACGTAGATCATCTTAAAATGACAGGGAACGTAGGCTACGTAGATCATCTTAAAATGACAGGGAACGTAGGCTACGTAGATCATTTAAAATGACAGGGAACGTAGGCTACGTAGATCATTAAAATGACAGGGAACGTAGGCTATGTAGATCATTTAAAATGACAGGGAACGTAGGCTACGTAGATCATCTTAAAATGACAGGGAACGTAGGCTACGTAGATCATCTTAAAATGACAGGGAACGTAGGCTACGTAGATCATTAAAATGACAGGGAACGTAGGCTACGTAGATCATTAAAATGACAGGGAACGTAGGCTACGTAGATCATTAAAATGACAGGGAACGTAGGCTACGTAGATCATTAAAATGACAGGGAACGTAGGCTACGTAGATCATTAAAATGATAGGGAACGTAGGCTACGTAGATCATTTAAAATGACAGGGAACGTAGGCTACTTAGATCATCTTAAAATGACAGGGAACGTAGGCTACGTAGATCATCTTAAAATGACAGGGAACGTAGGCTACGTAGATCATCTTAAAATGACAGGGAACGTAGGCTACGTAGATCATCTTAAAATGACAGGGAACGTAGGCTACGTAGATCATCTTAAAATGACAGGGAACGTAGGCTACGTAGATCATTTAACATGACAGGGAACGTAGGCTACGAAGATCATTTAAAATGACAGGGAACGTAGGCTACGTAGATCATTTTTCTTACATGGTTTACCCATTCAGGACGGGAACACCTTTTGGGGTTCTTGTAGTATATAACATCATATATAATATCATCTGCAGTCCTAAATGGGTTAATCACGTTTTTCTTTTTTCGTTAAGGCGGAATGTGGATTAATCACAGTCCACACAATACTACTTCCTAAACCAAATGGTTGGAATATGTATTTATTAACACACGCACACGTGCACACACTCACACACAAGCTTCTATATCGCTCTATCTCTCCCTCTCAGTGGCCTCTACGTTTACATGGACAGTTAAATCCCCTTTTCATTCAGAATAAAAGTGAAATCCTATTAAAAGTTGTCATGTAAACACCTACAAAAACTTTAATCAGAATGAAAATGGCCAATCTGATTGTGTGTGTGTGTGCGTGTGCGCGTGCGTGTGAGTGTCCACACGCATGCATGGTGCCATGTGTATGCCATTTGTCTGCACAAGTGTCTGTGATACTGTGTGCTGCATCATGTATGTGACAAGCATGTGCGTGTGTGCGTCCACGTGTGTTTGACTCCTTTACAAGCTGTGCTACCTGATACAGCCCCATGCTTACAGATTTAAAGGCATAGTGGTCTCATTTGAACATCCAGTATTTACCACTGTGTGCTACCTGATACAGCCCCATGCTTACAGATTTAAAGGCATAGTGATACAGCCCCATGCTTACAGATTTAAAGGCATAGTGGTCTCATTTGAACATCCAGTATGTACCACTGTGTGCTCGTCATGGTACCCAATCACCGTGTCACTTTAATCACGTTACAAAACGCTGCGTTGTAACTACAGGATTAAATTACATCACCACACAGGTATCAGTAACACCCATTTAAGTGTGTGTGTGTGTGTGTGTGTGTGTGTGTGTGTGTGTGTGTGTGTGTGTGTGTGTGTGTTCAGTTCATATGTTTGTGCACTCTGACTGAGAGGGCTTGGTAATAGGTTATTTTATTCCTAATAAAATAGCATGACATCTGCTATCTTCGGGGAAGCTGTGATGTGTAATCCAGGTGTAATCAGTCCTGAGTCAGAGTGTCACTGTGTGTGAACTCTGACCTGCGCTGCTGCTGCTTGGTCAGCAGCTACACAGGGAGACACTGACCATGGATGAATATACAGATAGTTGTCAAACAATTCCTGCAGGTGTGTGCATGCGTATGTGTGTCTTTGTGCGTGTGCCTTTGTGTGTATGTGCAACTGTGCATGTGAGCATGTGCATGATGATGACCACAGCTGTCAAGGCACAGAATAAATCAACAGAGAAGTGGAGAACAGCAAGACATCAAAATGTGGAAGAATAACGAATGGATGTTTGACAGACAGACAGACAGACAGACAGACAGACAGGCAGACAGACAGACAGACAGACAGACAGACAGACAGACAGACAGACAGACAGACAGACAGACAGACAGACAGACTAGTGAATAGAGTGAGAAGCAGACGGGGTGAGTAGGGATTAATAGACACAATGACTGAGCACGTGAAAGTGACAGTGTGACAGCTAGAGAAACAAACAGACAGCTGTGACTTTGTAGAGAGAGAGAGAGAGAGAGAGAGAGAATAAGGTCAAATAATACAGACAGATAGACCGGCAGTTGTTTGTAGTGAATAGGCCATTATGTGAAACACAAGGCCTGCAGATGGCTAGTCAAGTCAGCACACACACAACTGCACATATGCATGCATGTGTGTATGTCTGATTTGAATGTGTGCTTTCATGTGTGTGTGTGTGTGTGTGTGTGTGTGTGTGTGTGTGTGTGTCATAAACACACGTGTGTAAGGACATTCCAGCACATGAAGACATAAGTCATGGATCATATTACGACGTAAAAATAAATAAATAAAACTTTAGGATTCAATAATCAATATACATATTTAAAACAACAGTGCTGAACAAAAGTGCTGTAGACTTAGTAAAACAAATTAAGGAGACAAAAGAGGAATAGAAATTTTAAAAATATTACTGTTTTAATACCAATAGACGCCCTGAGGGCAAAAAGCGTCACGTGCACACATCCGCCTGGCACTTTGGTATGGTGGGTCAGATCAACATATGGAATGAATTATGTACCGACCATATTTGGAGGCAGCGTGTCTTGAGTGTACAGGGTTTGATGAGGTCAGATCAACATGGAATATCAGAACAGGAAAGACGGAAAAAGGTGGGTCAACATTAGCCTGGATCCAGCCCATAGACCCCGCCCACTCTCTGAGTGGACTGAGTCTGATAATCAGGCTAGCGTCGCAGTCCCGCCCCCTCAAGAGACCTGGAAAAGAAATCCATGTTAATTTTCATCATAGACTTTTCAGAAAGTATTTATTTAAAGACGTTTACGCCGCGGACAAAGCCAACTCTTGTTGTGACAAATCATGACAACAAACACAATTTTTCGGGCTGAACAAAAAATTTGAAAGAAGGAAACGGCAGGTTACAACACTTATTTGTTGTTTTTCTTCTTTGTAATTATTTGTTTGGTCCAAAAAAAAAGTCTTTAAATAAATACGTTTTGAAATGTCTATGCATTGGAAATTATTTCATGGGCCTGGCGTCGTCATGAAAGGGGGCGGGACTGCGGCGCTCTATAGAATGTCAAATGTAATCAAATACATTAAAACACACAGGATATAGACCCATTGACTTTCTCTAAAACATAACTCAAAATCTGGTTTAAAGCTAAACAGTACAAACACATTTTCAGCAAGGTTGGATCCTCTATGAACAATGGATGGAGACCATCCAGATATTGAGCCTTTCATTGCCTCCGTCAAATCCCTGTCACAGTCACTTATCCTGATGCTAAGAATCCTCCTCTAGTGCGGTTCAGTTGAGTCGCGATCGCACAGAACTTGTCGTGTGAAACTGATCTTGTTTTGTGCACTGTGCTCACGACTCAACTAGTTGATTATTTCCTTAGTAATTATTCTATATTCTATATAATTATTCTATATAGATTATCTTGACAAGAGTTATTTTGAGCTCACAACTTAATTGTCACAGGTTCGTTTTTATTTTCTTCTATTCTCTCTCTTCTTTTTTTTTCCTGGGAAAGGGAAGTTTGGAGATCTCTGCTGGAGCTTTTGCCACCACGACCCGACTCCGGATGAGCGGTTGAAGCTGTTTGGATTGATGTTGTTGTTGACAGATGCTTGGTTTGATATTTATTTGGTATCTTAGTTACTCCACCTAATTGTTTCCTTCACAGTCTATTTACTTGACCATTTACCCTGTTGTTTGTTGGTTCACGCTATTCCTCTGGATAAGAGTGTCTGTTCACTTTCAGTGACTAAAGACAGTACACTGACACAGTGACACTCAGACTCAGGACTGATTACACATCACAGCTTCCCCGTAGATAGCAGATGTCATGCTATTTTATTAGGAAAACAATGTCCTCTCAGTCAGACTGCATGAATTAGCGCACACAGCATGTGATGTCTTAAAGCCAGTCATATCCGTGTGTGTGTGTGTGTGTGTGTGTGTGTGTGTGTGTGTGTGCGTGTGTGCGTGTTTACACAGTGATGCACATACATGTAGATATACATGTACACTGTTGACATTGCCTCACTGCAGGGCTTGTGGGAAATGAAATGTTCATGATCTTTGATAGCGTCTCAGCAGACAGGAAAGACTTATGACTGTAGCTGATGAAAAAGCTTTATGGTGAATTTATCAAATTGTATTTACAGTGCAGAGGGACAAAGTGAAACATAAGGAGGATGAGGAAAAAACATGATAAGCTTGCAAAAGGCACAGAAGCACAATAGAAATGGTGCCAAAGTCCAGTTTTGGGGACCCAGACAGAAACTTGAACAAGGTCCCTGACCTTCTTGGACAAGGAGAACTATTTTAAGAAGAGTGGTGTTCATATTTATATTGCCTCCTCAAACATGTTGTACATTCCTCAAAAAACAAGGAGGGTTAAAAAACGAATGGGAAAGAGAATTAAGTACCGTATTGACTATTGACAGATGAGTGGTGGGCAGATGCACTATACAGAGTCAACTCCACCACCTCATGTGCACGCCTCAGCCTAATTCAACTGAAAGTAGTACATATCTCATCTTAGTAAAGCCAGGGTGGCTGAAATGGCAGATTTGAAGTGCGACCGCTGTGCTCAGACACAAGCACATCTCACACATATGTATTGGTCTTGTCCCCAGCTACAGCGATTCTGGTCACTTGTGTTTGTCACACTGTCAGACGTGCTAGAAATTGCACTATAAACCTGTCCATTGATCGCTATATTCGGCACACCGTCAAACCCCTTACAGTACACTAATCAGAAGTTTGAGATAGGTTAGTTTCGGCTGCCATGTTTATGTTGCTCTAGCTTTGTCCTCAAAAGCTCTGGCACAAAAACACAGAGAACCAGAAATAGTGCCCCTCTGGGCACAGGTCTCTACCAGGGCAGGTCAGGTTGTGGCCTCCTGGTGGCACTATAATAGGCCAATGTGAAAAGGGTGCCATTTGTTCTTACATGATTTGAGGAATTTTGTTCCAAAATGTGTTTTGCAAAAATCCGCCTGTTGGTGGCCAATGTGAAAATGGTGGGATATATTCCTCAGCCTAGTAGAAAAGTGCGTGAAAGAATTCACGTTCTGCGTTCATGATTTGAGGCTTTTTGTTCCAAACGGGCCAATCCTGCTTTGAAAGCCAATGTTAGCCAATTAGGATGGAAGCTATAAGGTCCTGGGTTCGATTCCCGCTGGGGATGCTGGGGGCATGTTCCCTCCTCCGGAGTTTGCATGTTCTCCCTGTGTCCCCCTAGGGTAGGTACCCTCACAAAAACATGCAGTAATCCTGGTCTCCAAACTACCTCCCCCTGGCCAGCCGGGGCGCCTGATGGAGGGGGAAAAAATGGTTGGAATAATGTGTTCCTTCCACGCGCTACGTCCGGCCGGTGAAAAATGCACCCCAGTCAGGTGAAAAGAAGCAGCTTGGACTCCTCATGCATAGAAGGAAGCATGAGGTCAGTCCGCTGCCCCCCTTGTAATTTGATTTGACACCAGCTGAAAGCAGCTACTTGAATAGAAAAGTCCACTCGTGTCAGCTTCGGGTGGCTGTAGATTAGCCCCTGAAAGACCGGGGTCCCCCAGTTCCACTGCTTTTGTCCCCTCAAGAAATCTCTTCTGCAAAATTAGCCGATCACCAAGCTCTCACAAGCTTTTAGATGGGTTATGTTCTTGGACACTCATGCTTCCTTCATGCATGAGTGTCCAAGTCGCTCCTTTACACCTGACAGGGGGGAGTTTCCCTGGTTGGACGTAGCGCGTGGAAGGAACACGTTATTCCAACCAGTTCCTTTCCCCTCCATCAGGCGCCCTGGCTGGCCAGGGGGAGGCAGTTTAGAGACCAGGATTACTGCATGTTTATGTGAGGGTACCTACTCACAGGGGACACGGGGAGAACATGCAAACTCCACACAGAAAGGCCCTTTCGCCAAACCCCACCTCGGGTATGCAGGGCACTGATGACGTGGAGGAGAGGACACTCTTTCTTTTGTTGATCAGCACTCAATCAATCATTTGTGGTTGTCCTCATACAGTATAGCGGTATGAATGGTATTTATCTCTCAAATGTAACAGAGTGAATGCCATGACTTTCCAATAGGTAAAAAACACTCAATTAAAGTGCATATCCTAAAGTACAGTATTGAAATATATAATTTGTCAGCTGCACACACAAATGTTGATGATCACCTTCAACAGGTAATGTACTGTATATAGTGTATATATGGAATCATCAGTATGTATTTTGGTTATTTTCCACTGGTTTGTTTCTGTTCTTCTGGACATGTCCTCACAAGCTCTGGCACAAATATAGACACAAACAGACTGTAAACAACATAAAATGTAGTTAGTTGAGCCCATGTAATGGTCTATAAAATTTGTCTGGGTCATGAGAAAGAATTATTTTCAAAGTATGTTTATCAGAGAAATGCTTGAAAACACATTGTCAACAGTTCATCACAGTTGTTTGATTTCAAACTTTTAATGCCACAAATAATTACGTTACGTAATCTGATTGGTTGGTTACTGTCACGTGACTGTTGTAAATGTCACTGATAACCCACACCTTCAATCACTTTATATCATTCCCAGCTGATTCCGCAGCTCTGTAGCTGTACTGGGGAAGGGGGGCGCTTGATTGCTGTACAAACCCATGCCGTGCAGGCGTCTAAGCACCGCCCGGCTCATATGACTGTGAATGTGTGGCTCCAGGCAGCCCCGTAAAGATATCAAGCACTATTCTCCCGTCACATAGCCTACTTGCCGAGCAAAACCAAGGAAGCTCTGAGAAGTAAGTGAAGTGGTCACATGACTGGGCTGCGCCAAGACACTTTCATGGACACTTTAATGGGAGCCAAACTACCCGGAAGTTTGGCAGAATGCATTGGAGTCAATGAGAGCTCAGTGACCAGCTCATGAACAAACATTATTTATGAACAATTGAGACCTTTTGTAAAGTAATCACTTCTGGAAAATAACAGAAGACATGTAACACATTATTGTCTGCAGTGCTGTGTTGTTATTCGATGTGTACACTGTCATTTTTATAGAGGTATGGTATCTCTATAAAAATAGAGATACCATAAAGTACAAAGTACATTTCTGAACGCACCAAGTATCGTGAGACTTCCCACCGTTTCCTGTCTGGCAGCCAAATATCGCGATACTTCGGAGCCAGAAACGATACCTGCTGCTGTTTAGATCCTCAGATAAAATTATATACTGTGCACTCTGTGCACATCGAAAAGTAAGTGATTAGAAAACAACCTGTGATATGTCTTCTGTTTCCAGAAGTGATTACTTTTCAAAAGGTCACAATTGTTCATGAATAATGTTTGTTATGAGCTGGTCCAGCCGGCTCCATTCACTGCCATGTATTCATTGCACTTCCTGTGTGAGTTTGGCTCCCATGAAAGTGTCCATGAAAGTGTCATGGCGCAGCCCAGTCACGTGACCACTTCACTTCCTTCTCAGAGCTTCCTTGAGCAAAACAAGGAAGTGATGTGGCTCGCTCTGGTGGCGCAAACTTAGAGTAAAGCGTAGCTATTTTTGTGAATTTAATAGTTTTATTAGGTTAATATTGCTATATGTTTGTAACCGTTTTAGAAAAGCAATAAGCCACTCGAGGCCCCAGCTTACCGGGTATTTTACAATGGCTGGGAGGGTAGATAGAAGACCCTCCGCTGCGCGTCGGCTCTGCCTACGCCTCCCAGCCATTGTAAAATATCTGGTAACCTGAGACCTCTCGTGGCGTATTGCTTTAGTTTATCACAGGTTGGATTTAGGTGTTCAAATTAGGATAAACACCTTGAGATGTACCATCTTGTTTACTGGATGTATTAGGTTGTCCCAACCTAAATACATCCAGTATCACAATGTAAACTACATGTAACACGATACAAAAAACAAAAGTGTACAGACCACTAACCAATGAGAACCATCACAGTTTTAGTATGGCAGAAAGTCCATTAATAGATAAAGTCAGATGAGACTGGATCTTCTAGTATAAAGTGTTTAAAAGCACTACGTTCAATACATTGGGTTTAACAATAACAAGGCCAGTCCACCTCAAAGTAAGAAGACAGAACATGTTTAAACATAATGAATGATGAAATGTAAAGTAATGTGAGTATACTTCCCATTCTGGAGCTCGCCCTCTCATACTTCGGCCTATTATGTGCACTGTCCCTGCAACTTGGACACAAGCTGCATGAACCAGACAGTGGCCTTGTGGTTAGAGTGTCCGCCCTGAAACTGGGAGGTTGGGGTTTCGATCCCTGGCCGGGTCATACCAAAGACTGTAAAAATGGGACCCAATGCCTCCCTGCTTGGCACTCAGCATCAATGGGTTGGATTGGGGGTTCAAATCAACTAATCAAATGATTCCCGAGCGCAGCACAGCACGGC
Organism: Protomyctophum parallelum; assembly: GCF_964188405.1. Lineage (NCBI taxonomy): Eukaryota > Metazoa > Chordata > Actinopteri > Myctophiformes > Myctophidae > Protomyctophum > Protomyctophum parallelum. Next base: position 18,089,690 of record NC_139702.1, on the reverse strand, counting down.
TGCAGCTCACTGCTCCAAGAGATGGGTCAAATGCGGAGAACAAATTGTGTGTGACAAATCGGATGACTTTGAGTCTGATTCGCACTTTTCTTTTTAAATGCAGTAAATGGTTTGCTGGCAGATTCAATTGGAAATTTTCCTTAGATTCTGTTTCCTTGTCTGTATTTTCAGCAAATGGTTCTGTGAGTTTCCACTGTATGTTTGAGATATGAGCTTCATGTTGTTTTCAGCACTTGTTTTTTGCTGCTGGCCAGGTGCCAGGGCTCCCCAGAAAAAATAGGTTTTGTAATCTCACTGTGACTCACCTGGTTAAATAAAAATGTAATAATAATTTAAATGATGAAATCTAGCGGCTAGATTGTATAATTTGGCCCAGCCTACATTATGCATGAATCACCCATTTCACTGTGTAACCAATAGGGTCATATACATACATACGTACATACGTATATACGTACATGTGCTTACGTGTGTGTGTGTGTGTGTGTGTGTGTACACTCTCATTGGTCATACACACATCCAGAGTGAACAAAGAGAGGGATAGGGAGGCAACAAAATGCATGCACGCACACACACAGCTGCAACCATTCATTGAGCTGTGTAGGAGGATGAGTGTTGAGTGTTTACATGCTTGCAACATACACTGAATCAGGAGGCTGTAAACAGCACACAATCTGATGCACAGAGGCTACTAACCAGGGGTGAATACTTCTTATAACTGTCAACTGTACACACTTTTCCCTTAAATAGTTTTATGTTTTGACATTTGCTTTGACAATGTACGGTAGGCCTAAATGCATGTTTCCTCATGCCAATGAATAGCTCCTTTGAATTGAACTGAGAATCACTGAATTCAGGTGAAAAGTCTGGTAACCCGATTTCTGCTCAGTAACTTGTGCTATAAATAGTCAACAATAATAAATTACTTTCATAATTGGCCAACAACAATTCCACAATTTTGCCCAATCACCACCATGTGTCGATCAGTTAACACATATATTTCCCTGTCATGCATCAGCACTGCTTCCTCCAGGAATGAGATGCTATGCTGCTCATTGTGTTGCAGCCTTCAGTTCCAAGCCAGGCAATGACATCATTCCCCTTTCACCCACTTCTCTGCCGGCTGCACAGCGAGGTTACTCTCGGTCAAACCGAGTGTATCTCTGGATCCCATAGCCCGTAGAGACGATCCCCTCTGCGATTTGATTTTGACCAGTTCGGTTTTTCAAGATCCTTCGTCGTCATTTAGGCTATCTTGTGAAAATAGTGCAAATCAATATATGCAATAAGACATAATACAATATAAGCGCAGTCCTAAATGTGACATATATTAATTTAACAAAACAGTTCCCTTCCGGGACATGGGATCTAGACTGCTAAGCAACCAAGAAGCAGTGTTGCCATGACTGCTTATTATAAGCTACTTTGGGCATGTTTCTCTTCAAACTTGTTTGTAAATATTGGTAGTTGCTGGTTGCTGTTTTTGTGGCTTGTTTTTTTTTATTTATTGTTGGGTTTGAGGTTCTCAAACATAATCATGTCAAAGACCCAAACATTATTATCCCCATATGAAAACATTTGTGCCAGGGACACCCATATAGATTTGTTGTTGAATTAGTTTCAAAGATATTTCAAGATATTTCTGACACGTGTCCCCCCCCCCACTGTAGTGTGTGTGCATGTGCACATCTTGTTACCGGGGTGGACCGTTTTTTTTCTCCAAATCACCGAAATCACTGAATGCTCCTTTAAAACAAGGCTCCAGACTTCCCAAAACAATCTGGTCAGGCTCCTACTTGGCCTCACCCCCCAAACCCACCTCACCCCTGCCCACTTTGACAGGCTGGAATGGCTTAGGGTCGACGACAGAGTACAGCATCTTACAATGGGTCTGGTCCACAAGATTCAATACACCACCAAGATACCCATGTGTCCTGTCCAAATACTTCCTTAATGTTAACGAAGTCCACACCCACAACACCAGAGGGAGTGCAACAAATCATGCGCAACCCAGATTCGGCACAAACAAGGGACTAAATTATTTTCGCTCCTATGCCACCAAAATGTGGAACGCCCTACCAACAGTCATTAAGACATGCAAATCCCTTGACTCCTTCAAAACCGCTCTCAAAGGGCACCTACAGACAGCTGCAATTCGAAACTGGGCCCCGGTAAATCTGAATTGCCACCCCACCCACCAACCCCTTTTTCCCCTCACTGTATATGTTTCTTTTCCCTTTTTACCTCCTTTATGATGAATTCCTGTTCTGTTCTTTGGCTTTTATAGTGTATAGGCCTATGTGTACGTCTCTAATGCTTTGATGAATTGAACAAGGTGGACCCTCTTGTAAACAAGTGTAATGCTTTATTGGGTCGTCCACTCATTTAACAGTGTTTGTATCGATTTGTGCTGGAATTGTACTGGAATTGTATGTACTGTTAATTCATATTTCAATGAATCAAAGAAATCGCTTCTTTGGGGCTTGTTTTCCTAGACCTGGGTGCTTATTTCTGTCATAGAATCTGCATGGCAACACTTCTGAGAGAGCAGGAAAGAAGAAGGGGATGTCTGTGAAAGAGGAGAGAGACCCGAATCGTGTGTCGTGAGAGTCGTTCTCCGTTTATGATCCTGTGGTTTTTAGACAGCTCAGTCTGGACTGGAGACGCATCTTTGCTTGCTTGTGTATTTGAAACAACACATAATCTTACACACAGGCTGCATTATTATAACCAAATTAACGCAATCATGGGGGTTTATTCAGATAATCACAGCGCGCGGGCAGGGTTGCACGTTGCAGAGGTAGGTCTGCGTGCATGGTCCCCAAAAAGTATTTCTTTCACGGGTGTTTTGGGGGGGATAATTTGGCCAGAGGTGCACGACACAGATTTCTGGCATATTTTCTCTTTTGTGGTGCTATTTATAGGCACAGACACCCTCCCCCAGCTTTTCGTGAGGTTACTATCGGACAGTCTGCCCCAGTCTCATCCAGGAATTAAGAGGCTGTATTCTATCCACCAAAGCACAGCACTTCTCCCTTTTGTTTCCATGCTAACGGCACGCAGTCATACAATAATTAACAACAGACATCACACTTTGATACAGGGGAAACTGATATCACACACCGACACACGTCAGGAATGAGATGCATGCAGCGTATAACACATGTAACGCCAGCGGTCCCCGAGGCTTATTATAACACAGTAGCCCAGTTCACAGCATGCCGCGGTTCAGACGGGGTTACTATCGGTCAAGTGAACTGGGAATGGGATTGTATTGATTTAACCTAACTACCAGTAGTGCTGTCCTCCCCTGTAGGAGTAGGCCTATATATACTGTAGCTTACAGTAATTCACAACTGCTTGCATGGCTATCATTTATCACTGCCAAATTGTGTATATCCCCCCCTGAAAGAATCTCTGTCTCTCATCTCACTCATTTAAATTTCAATCCAAAGGGCTTTATTGGTATGAGAAAACATGTTTACATTGCCAAAGCAAAAAGTGGAACAATACAATCAAAACAAAATGTATACGGTAGGCCTACAATTGAAATTCAGAATCTCCAAAAAATCACGTTCTATGTAACGAGATCACTCAAATTCACACAGTGATTAGTCTTTAGGGTGGCTGTGTTCCATTTGATGTCCTATCACTGCAGCCTAGGTCACGAATACGTCTATTGTCATTAGTCATGTTTTCTGTGGGAAGTATGTGTCTCTGATGTCTTGGTACAGGTACAGTGACAGATATGGTTAGGAATTGTAACTCAGTTTCCACTTCATTCTGTGTGCAGTGGGTGCATAGTCTGTCTTCTCTAGGGAGATATAGGTCTGAGTGTGACAACCTTTCTCGATCACAAGACTGTGCTCATTCAGTCTGTGCCTAGTTATGATTTGTCTTTGTTTTGGCTCGGTCACAGTGCTCAGGTATTCTGCTACAGTGTATTCTCTGTTTAGGGCCAGATAGCATTCTAGTTTACGTAGCTCTGCCTTTGTGTTGCTTCTTTCCAATGTGTCAGATAGCTTTCCCTTTGCTGTTTTATTCCAGAGTTCCAGGGTTCAGCTGACTGAGGGGGCATCTCTCTAGAGTTTCACTGTGTGTGAGTACCTTGTTATGGAGTGGGTCACTTTCTTTTAGGTGGTTGTAGAATTTAAGTTCTCTCTTAGTCTTTTCTATTTTGATTATGAGTGGGTATCATCCTAATTCTGCCCTGCATGCATCATTTGGTGTTTTCCGCTGGATCCGGAGAATGGATTAGCAGAATTCTGTGTAGGGTCTCGCTAACCACACCAGAGGGTCGCCATGCAACTCCTTGCAACCATTGTTCCCAATGGCATGTTATGCGATGTTGCCGCAGGAGTTGCATTGGTGTGGTTTGTTTTGCTGCGATGAGTTGCAAGGAGTTGCAGCGTGTGGTTTGGGCCTTAAAGCGCCCGACAGTGGACATACACACCGCTGAAAGGCCATTGGTAGATTCCACCGGTGAATAGTGTGTTCTTGTATGCAAGTAGTCCACGGAAGTTGCAAATGCATCCACTGCACCTTCTATATTGACGATGGTATCTTTACAACGGAGCAGTTTAACATCATGCCCAGGACACATATGCACGCACGGACGGACGGGGGGACACACGCGCACACACGCGCACACACACACACACACACACACACACACACACACACACACACACAGGCTGTTTCATCCTGCCCATTGTGCACAACAGTAAGGGGTTGCACCACCTCACACTAATTTTAAACTTATAGAGTAGTTAGATTAAATGGCTCGACTTAAAAGCCAGTTAAGAAAAAAAGAGAGAAAACTATAGGCTAAGTTTGAGCTTAGTGTGAGGTGGTGCAACCCCCCCACAGGTGAGTTGTCACACCTAGCTTAGAGCGTAGGACTACTTAGTTAGTTTAACTCGGGAGTCAGGCCAGGTGTGACTGATCAAATCAGCCATCCCCCCACCTACACTGTGTGATATTGGTCTACAACTAGATTCTACCAAGCCCCACCCTGCCTGCTGTGTTCGATTGGCTGAATGCAATAACGAGAAAACAAGGACACCGCCCCTAGAGGGAACGGTGGGGGCATTGTCACGTTCTTACACCCAAAACCAATTAGAGTGCCTTGCTAGTCATTAGACTCTCGACTCCAACCTCCTGGTATCGAAACCTGCTGCCACTATGTAATTTACTACAACTGTGGACAGTTTCTTTTGTTTGTTTTTTACGGCGATGGAGGCGCGCCGTCTTACTCAAGCGAAGTTGAGCTACGTGAGGCACTGCCAAGCGAGTTAAAATGAGTGCATCGCCGTGCCAAACGTTGCGAAGTTCGAGTTATGTACCGATAGGCACAGAATCGACGTAAATCATGTTTTGGGGTGAATGTTTGCCCCAATTCCCCAACTGTCACTCAAAGTGGCTCAAAGTGACTACTGACCAATCACAGCAGGTATTTTCCAGGATTTGACAGAAATGCATTGTTGAACACTATCACGCCCCTACCATGGTCAATTAATAATAATAATAATAAGCTTTATTTATATAGCACCTTTCATACAGGGTTGCAGTTCAAAGTGCTTCACAGGCAGGATATACATCAAGTGCTTTACAGATAGGATATGGAAGTATTGTATTGAGTGGGAAACACATTCTTGACAGGCATAAACATTTGTCAGACATATGAATGGTTGTTATGTTAATAAGGTAGATGGCTAATGTAGGCCAATACTCTTCTATTATGGTAAAATGTGTCGAATTCTATTGGACTGTTAGTGTCAAAGTGTGAGAAATCACTTTAAAATAAACTTGAAGGCAGAATTAAACCTATTTCCCATTTCTAATTTGGTTTGCTTATCTAGTCGTAGGATCCATTGACAGCAGTGAGCAGCTGCCTCCTCTGTGCTGAAATGACACAATTTAACTTTTAAAGTACCGGTAGCCTAGAGAGAAAAGATACATACATACTATTTATTGGAGCAATGGTGAGGTGAGAGGCAACTGTAACATCTTAAATTGCACCAGTCAGAAACAACCATGGAACTCATTGTGGTGGGTTTGATCCCTCTCTGCCTGCCAAAGGACACACTGTCTGCCAATATAACATATTTTTCTGCCAAGGTTCATTTTTGAGGTATGAAAGTAATTTGTTTTTCATCTACAGTATTTTACTCATACTGCCTTAACTTTTAATGTCTGACTTTTGTATTTTTCCACTACTGGCACACATTATTCTTAGGCAAAGGAATTATCGATCAACATATCTTCATCTTCATTCAATGAATCATTCATTGAATCCTAATAAAATACTACTGGGAGCGTAAGAATGGTGTGTGCGAACATCCTACCTTCTTTCCAAATAACCATGACATGAGGTGTCTACATTTAACCCCTCCTAACTGCAACGGGTCCTATACGGGAATGGCACCTTGACACATTGCTGAGGTCTAGAATAGAACCCAGGACCTTCTGCTACGGCCACCCATTGTTGACTTCTATAGTGTTGCAATCAATTGCGACTCTTAACTGGATTTGGCATCCAGTACAGTTCGGACACACCTCCTCAGAAGGCTCAGATCTGAACCCATTTGATTTGGCGTTAGGAACCCATTGTGACCAGAACCTTCTGTTTGAAAGGCATATGCTATAACCACTACACCAGGGCGCCCCCCAATTGTGACTCTTTACTGTTGACTGTTAAAAGTAGAACACAGATAACATGCATACGTAACAGGTTGTATCCAATTGATGTCATTACTCAAAAACCTCTCGAACTATTCAATAGGTTTTTGAGTAATGACATAAAAACCAAGTTGTTACAAAAGCCTGTCTAGTGTCTTTTCTTTGTTTTGTAGCTGAGTGAACTTATGGAGTGTGAAGTCCTTTCTCCCCACATGAGAGTAAAAATAAACAGGCTTGAGTTGCAAGTGTAGGCCTATTTCCCATGCAAATCTGACTTGGCAATATCTCCGAATAGTGAGGTTTTGTGGAAACTCATCACTTCTCTCTTATCGTCGCTGTTGGACGGAAACCTTATATTCCAAAACTGGTACTTTTAAGGAAATGGGATCAAATAACCTGTGTTCCAATGAATCAAATGTAGAGCTCTTGTTAATACTTTTCATTGGTTCAATATTTATAAAACTATATATGTTTGTGTGAGACACTGTTAAAGTATGGCATTCATTTTAATCATTTACGGAAAAGCATAAAAGTTTAAATACAATATGGATATGAGGTTTCTGCCCGGCAAGCAGATCATGTTGGAAAGACGTTTGCTGAATGATGCAGAATCACTGTGAACACTTTCCAACGTTCAAAAGTGCCAAGAGGCCTCTTTCTGATGGGCCCTTTATGAGGTGCACAATATTTTGCAGCAATTACCCAAAAATATTGATCAAAGCAATGAATTGTTTGACTGATGAAAACAGCCATGATTAAATTACATTACAAAAAGGAAAATAGCTAATCCACTCCTGCTATAATGACATGCCCAAGCTGGTTGTCGCCACGTCGCCAAGGTTGCCAAGTCATAGACTGTGAAGTGCCGTTGGCACCTGTGCTGTGCCTGTGCTCTGACGTCACTCACTTTACCTCTGCGTTTTCAACCCAGCTTTGAAAGCTTCCGTTTTTCAAATCCAAATTTCAAATTACTCACTCCACCCGGCTTAAAAGTCTATTTCCCTTCAGAAGCGTGAATATTTTTACCTTCCATCCATCCATCTTCAACCGCTTATCCGTAGTCGGGTCGCGGGGGCAACAGCTCCACCAGAGAGCTCCAGACTTCCCTCTCCAGAGCAACATTAGTGACTTCCTCCTGGGGGATTCCGAGACGTTCCAAGGCCAGTGAGTCGATGTATTTCCTCCAACTGCGCCTTGGTCTGCCCCGGGGTCTCCTCCCAGTGGGACGTGCGTCGAGGACCTCCCTAGGGAGGCGCCCGAGAGGCATCCTAACTAGATGCCCGAACCACCTCAGCTGACTCCTTTCCAGGCGAAGGAGCAGCGGTTGTACTCCGAGTCTCTCTCGTGTGACTGAACTTCTCACCCTATCTCTAGGGGGGGTGCCAGCCACCCGTCGAAGAAAACTCATTTCGGCCGCTTGTATTCGTGACCTTATTGTTTCGGTCATGACCCACACTTCATGACCATAGGTGAGAGTAGGAACGAAGATTGCTCGGTAGTCAGAGAACTTTATTATTCAAGTATTTTTAACATAAGACAGGACAAACAACAACACCAGTACTCAACATTCATGTAAAAAATATAAATGTCTGAAATACAATGTAAAACAAAACCCTCCAAATTGTACATTTATGACATCAACAATAACTGAAATAAAATATATAGATTTTTTTTTAAATAAAAATACAAAACAAGTGGGTAAATAAAAATGAAAAGGCGGGGGGGGGGGGGGGGGGGGTGGCCAATGATTATGTAGAGAATACTACCGCAAAGTAGGTTAGGAACGGTTGCCAAACTCTGGTATATTTCTGAGTGGAGCCCCTGATCGTATATTTAAGTTCTTCAAGCTTGAGATGTGACATAACATCCTCCACCCAACGTTTGTGAGATGGCAGCGCTGCTTTTTTCCAATTAAATAGTATCAGGCGTCTGGCAAGTAAAGAGGAGAACGCTATAGCTTCAGCCTGATGAGTTGGTATTTGTATTCCCTCTGGAGGGGCACCAAACAGCGCCGTTATCGGATTGGGATCTATAGTTGAGTTACAAATATACGAGAAGGTATTAAATATCTCTGTCCAAAATGTAGTCATACTCCTGACCACACCTGGCACAGGCTGGATCTGGGTCTGGATAGAATGTGGCTAGTCTGCTAGGGGATAAATGTAGTCTATGTAAAACCTTAAATTGTAACAAACCATGTCTAATGCATATTGAGGATGAGTGTACCAGTGAGACTGCCATCTGCCAGTTAAAATAATAATAATAATAAGTCCATACCCAACTCCTCCCATGCCCCCTTCACACGTTCAAGTGACGGGGAAGCCACCCTCTGAATGCTATATGTCATATAGCCTAGAAATTATGCCCCTGTCAACCGGATCCCAAGACATTATTACTATTGTTACGTTGACACAGCATAATATCAGAAATGATACCAGAACATCTGCGTTTTCTTCAATCACCATGGATGGCGCCTTGATTCCAAGAAAACAGATTTTTAAAATGGCCCAGAAACAGGAACTGGCCTCCTGTGTTTCCTTCTTCCGATTGGTTACGGCCAATCAAGCGCGTCGACGCAGTGCAAGGCATGTTGGGATCATAGACTGTAAAAAATATGGACAAAGCGTTCCCCGGGTCTAACATGAACGTAAAATGAAGCCTGTCAGTCCTTGAATTGTAAATCGCCATCTTTCTAGATCCGTTTTGGCCCAGCTGGCCATTGGCTGGCCCAGACAACGAGGCGGGACTTCCCCCCTTCTTCTTAGTTGGTTTTTATTTTGACTCGAGTGGGTGGGGAATCCCGATCATAGACTGTAACGGTAGCCACGCCCCTCAGAACATACGCGACTTTATGGACATTTTTTTAATAAATGGGACCATAATTTTCCAAAAAGAATATTATGAGAAATTAGAAATGAGACTTTAAACTAGTGACTGGAAGCAGAAAATATTCATGACCATGTTTATTAAGGTAATACAGTCTAGGTCAGGGGTACTCAACTGGCGGACCGCGGTCCGCGACCGGACCGCGGACCACCTCTTTGCGGACCACCCAAAAAAAAAAAAAAAAAAAAAAAAAGTTTTTTTTTTTTTTTTTTTAAGTTAATAATATAAATAACATCAGATGGTACATTTCTCATGTGAAATTGCTGCAAAGGCCCCCAAAATGTCCCCCAAGGTCCCCCAAAATTCTGGCGCGCGCTATGCGCGCGCACAGTGTGGCCTGCCAGGGCGTATAACTCCCGGCCTGATTTGGAGTTCCACTCCGGGCCTGCACTCTGCACCCCATTATTGGTTGGTTGGAAGGGGATCTGATTTGTATAAGCTTGGCTTGACCATACTAAACGGGCATAGAGCCCCGCTCTCCGATGGACGCCGCACATGGGACCGGACCTCGGTCTTATTCAAAAAAATATTTGTGGACCTTCATCATTTCTAGTTGAGGACCCCTGGTCTAGGTGAAGTTGGGCCCAAATACATGGACTTCTATGGGGCTATGGGTTTTTTTGGGCCCAATGACAGCGCCACAACAGGCCATTATATGAACTTTCAGGAAATCCCGATTTCCTTAGTGGCTTCACAAAATATCTGTCTGACTGCCCCCCTGCTTAGGATACAGGTGCATTTATTATTATTATTATTATGTTTTAAGCTAGATGTGACCTCCACTTCATCACAAGCAAGCAAAAAAAGCAAAAACAAGGTCTATTTCAGGTCTAGTGTTTCAAGCCACCAAAGCATGCGCCTAAAGTAGTAAAATGCATACATGTAATAACACATACATGAACGTAATGTTACAAAATATAATATAATTTTCCAAAGACTGTATGATACTGATAATTTACTTCACAACCACTCTCAACCTGTCATAACTATTTAGGCATGTCATTATAGATAAAAATCTAACATCCAATCCACAAGCTCAGAAAGGGTTGCATCTATTTGAGCTATTTTCATGCAACATTGTTGTACGACAAAATATAAACTATAGGCCTAAGTGGTTAACAATAGAGGGGTAATTAGTCCAGTGGCCTCGTCAGCCCCTAATGTGTAAGCTTACCTCATGCTGGGCCAGCCATAACAACTAATTGTTCTCCATACAGTAGAAATGTCTGCACCTGACATACAGTACCACACAATAGAGTTGAATGAGAGGCAAACTGTGGAACCGTAAAAATACTGCTATGCAGTAAAATCCTTAGTATTCAATTGATTCTGAAGCCAAATGCAGTCAAATGGACCTTTTAAATGGATAGTTCACCCCTAAAAAAATCGATTACTCACCCATATGGAGACTTTAATTTGTGGATATTCTTTTGTTTTTGTCACATTTCTAAGCCAATATTTTGATGACCAGCAGTGTTTCCCTATGGAGACACAAAGAGTCTCCTTTGGTTTGATTTGTACACTCTCTGCCTTAAATGTACAGTTTGTACACTGTGTACTGTATGTGCTCAGTCTGCTCACGATATTGCATGTTGCAATGTGGTACACCTTTTGGTTTATACAGTCATGATACTGTATTTGTAAATACAGCCCAATCACTCAAAGCTGTCAAATATGCCATGCAATATTTCCACGTTTAAAAGTAAAACAGTAAAATCTTGTACTGAGACATGTATTGGGAGACAAACATGCATGTTTGCTTTTTTATTGAGTGTTCTTCTGTTTTTAATTGTATCCAGCCACATGTTCTTGCACACTCAGACTCTTTAATATGTTTTTTATTGGCTCACACTTTTCTTACCAACCAGATCTCAAAGGGTCTGTCTGGGTTCATGGAACTCTGACCAGTAAACTCTCATCTTCCACTGGATCCCCTCAAGTGCTTTCATTTTTATTTGGCCGGCAAACCAGTGGTTCAGGTATAGCAGTCACATGGGAATTGGAAGGTTCCCTGTTCGATCCCTGGTGCCATGTTTTAGAGTTAGCGTTAAAGTGTCCCTGAGCAAGGCACTTAACCTCTCTAACAGTTAGAGGTTAAGTGCCTTGCTCAGGGACTTAGGGCCGATTCATACTCCTATTTTACCGCTGTTTCGGCGCTGTAGTGCCAAAATGATTTTGGCTCGTCAGAAATTTTCAGTAGCACCGAAGAGCCGACTTTAGGACGGTACCCAGCAGGTTGGTGACTTGTATTGTGTGTGTGTGTGTGTGTGTGTGTGTGTGTGTGTGTGTGTGTGTGTGTGTGTGTGTGTGTGTGTGTGTGTGTGTGTGTGTGTGTGTGTGTGTGTGTGTGTGTGTGTGTGTGTGTGTGTGTGTGTGTGTGTGTGTGTGTGTGTGTGTTGTTAGTAATGCACATTGGAGCTTTGGAGTCTTTATCCAAAGCTTGGGTGTGCATTTATTCATGTAAAATTGAATATATGGTAAACTATGCATTTATAAAGTACCTTTTACGGTAAAGAAAATTGATAAATGCACAATTGACATACAAATGAGTGTCAGAGGCTGAGCAATGTTGCATCAAGATCGGGGTGTGAGTCATCTGCAGGGTGGGGAGCCCTATCATAGCCCAGTCCTTGATTAATTTGTTGTGACCAGTCTTTCCTCCAAATATGTCTAAGATCTATTGATTTTGTGAGGCGGCCCCGTACTTGCCCCTGCACTCTGTGTGATTAAGTGTGAGCCAATGGTAGCGCAGCAGTATAATTGGGCACTGTCCTAGATGAGAAGCTTATAACTTGGGTGCAAGTAGTTTTAATGTGGACATTATAACAAATATTTCATCACTTTTTGTGTCTGTTTCTTATTCTATGGGTTGTTGGTTTGGCAGTGTTAACTTAAGAGTAGACTCATACATACTCCAGTTGTAGGTGATAAGCTTATCACCTAAAACTGTGATAATGAGTCAAGGCCATCATACTTGCGGTGATGTCCTTAAAGGAAATGTCCTTAAAGGACCTCACTCATTTTTTCCTACTCAGTCTATATCATGTAAGTGCTGTGGGCAGTTCAGAAATCCGTCTACCAGTGACATCATCAATGGGGAATCCAAGCTAATAGAAACGGCAGACTTTCTATTCCTGAAAAGTGAAAAAGTCTGGATGGGTTTTCTTCTGAGACACAGACTAAGTAGTAAATATTTTAGGCATTTTATCATGAACATTAGTGAGGACCAATTATATGAAGATAGATTGAAAAGTGGTGAAGTGGTCCTTTAAGCATTGACCCTCCCTCCCTCTGGTTCAGATGTGCAAACCCAGTGCCTGCAAAACCAAGGAGACGCCCACCCAACTTCTAGATCAATCAGTGAACAAGGTGATAGCCCAGAGTGAAAAGGGAGATGTCGGTCAATAAAAACAGAGGGACGTGTCAGGGTGACCGCTCACCCATGATAAGCAATTCACTGTTGCGACTCGCGAGTGACGTAATGTAGTTTTCTAACTTTCGAAAACTACACCGCGGTGATAATCACCTCAAACTGGAGTATGAATAGACCTTTAAGCTCCTTCCACACTGGGGGCGTTTATTTTGTGTTTGTTAATTTGAACTGTGTGTCATGATTAAGCTGTAGGCTATGATTGTTGCATTGTTTATTCATCCTACCATCAGTGTGTGTAATTACCTGTAGTTGAGTCTTGAAAATAGGAACAAACCTGGAAATAATGGTCAAGATTACTGGTGCTACCCTTACCCACATAAATGTCATTCCATGAAAATAGCTGACATATAAGCTCACAACGTTGCGTTGTGAGCTTGTAGATCGGTTATTTCCTGTGAAGATATTTGGTGTAGAAGGGGGGGGAATGAGCTGACCAAGTACAAACACCTGGCAGACCCCACTCAACCCCCAGTCAACAAAGTATTGGGTTTAGTGTTTATTAACCTTCAGTGAAGGTTACTTTCAGCACCTGGTCATCTAAAAGGTCATCTAAAAGGCTCACACCATTATTACAGATGCAGATTGTCTTTTGACCCAGCTGTTACTGATTTGTTATCGCATTCCTCTTTCTTTCCCATATGATTCAGTGTGGAACGTACAGTATGGATCTTGTTCTGTGTTTGTGTATGGACTAATTGTATGTAAAGCAAATTGCCCCTTGGAGACATTGCCCTCAACAACCAAGACACTTTAATATGATTTCCTGATAGATTAGGTAGCCTACTATATCATTGTATTCTAATTCATCCCCCCAAATATCAAATATATTTCACTACTGAATTCAAATCTCATAACGTGCAGTCACCGTAGATGACAGCACCCTCATAGGTCTGTCATTTTTGAGAGCTCATTAATATTCATGTATCCTCCTGAGAGAAAACCCAAACAAATCTTCATTGGCCGACATCTAAACGTAGCCTGGCTGTGCACATTGCTTCTAAACGTAGCCTGGCTGTGCACATGCATGCAAAATGAATCGGAATTAGAGCAGTTTTAGCACTATGACAGGTCTTGATCTTCGTGATTCATGGAATAACTAATCTGTCTGAATGAGGAGTCTGTTAAGGAGACCCCCCTCTGGGGAAAACTCATTGCTCCCCAGACGGTGCTGCTCCCACACGGGGGGGGGGGGGGGGGGACGTTTCGCAGAATGTGCTGATTAACTGCATGTCCTGCATGGCCAGACAGTGTTAACACCTTGTTAGCCAGGTGCCAGTCAGCAGGGATTCATGAAGGCTGTACCCCACAGCCTTCATGAATGTGTGCCTTATTCTATCCTGAGCCAAGAAAGGATCCCAACTTTTTCTACAGTGCTGATTAATTGAAAATGGTGGACCCTATTGTAAACAAGTGTAAGCCTTTATGGTGTTTTGTGGCTTGCCAACAATGATTATGGTCCAGCGGTTTTGACCGGACACCCAGACACTGATGGACAGACCCTCTTATAAATGGCAAAAATCCACGGCGTAACAATGCATGACAGACATATGAATTGACCAACCGCATGACCTCCTGAGACCAGTCACAGACAGTCCAGTATTCCCACACTTTTCTCTGTCAACGCTCAGACATTCTGCCTTGTGATAAAGACCCTCTCTCTGCATTGCAATTGATGACGTAAGACAATTGGGCTGAATAACGTGAGAACACTTCCTGCTCCTACAGTAACCACAGATTTTGGGGGGAAGGTCAGGAAGAAAGGATGACACATTAAGAAGAAACTGCTGACTCAGTGGAAGGGAATAGAACAGAGTGGAGGAGCAGAATGTAGGTCAGTAGTTCCCAAAATGTTTAGCTCGAGACCCAAAAGAGAAATGAGATCCAAACTAGTGAAAATAGCAGACCTACATAAGCCCAACAAGCCCACAACAAATCTACTTCTTAAACATTTGTTTTCACATTTATTTATAGAAATTAATATTTTCTTGTATTTTATTCATTATGAAATGCTTTTGAAAGTTGTGATATTTTTGTTTAATTTTTTTCTTTATTTTAGCCAGGTGCTTGAAAAGCGCCTGGACTACATTTCCTACTTCTATACTAGCAACCGTAAAGACGACCTTAGCAGGCACTTTTGATTGGCTGCCGCTAAGCCAATGGGAAGAGGAAAGCCATAACAAAATACAGTGAGTGAACCAACAAAAGAATGTCTCTAGGTCGTCCTCAGACGGGCCCTCCATCGTCGTTTCCAGTCATCCCGATTCTCCATACATCCGGCCAGTTCGTTGGTACTTTGCACTCCTGCATCGCTCTTGAGTACATCTCTTGAGCTCTTGACTTCCTTCAGCACCGTGCCTCCTGTTGTTGTGAGAGGTGGATGTTCCGGTGATATGTTGTAGGTGATAACCTCAGTTTTCTTGGCATTTAGCCTAAGGCCAACTTTGGCACACTCCAGCTCCACTCTGTTCAGGAGTTCCTGAGCTTGTTCCACGCTGTCGGAGAGCAGGCCGATGTCATCCGCATAGTCCAGATCTGTCAGGACTACCTTGGGATGTCGTCTTGACCTCCTTGGTGTTAGGGTGAAGCCAAGATCCTGCTCTCGTCCACTGATGGCTTTCCTGAGTGCATAGTCCAGGACTATGATGAAGAGGAAAGGGGCTAGGGTATCCCCCTGCATTACCCCGGCCCGGATATCAAACTCCTCGCTGTTACCATCTGAGGTCACCACCTTGGCCCTTGTTCTTGCATACATGGACTCTATTGCCCGGAGCAAGTTGGGGGACACACCGTAGGCCTTAAGGATCTTCACCATTGTGCCTCTGTGAATCGAGTCAAACGCCTTTTTGAAGTCGATGAAGCAGAGTACAGCAGTCAAGTTATCCTTCTTCACCTCCTCAATCATTCTCCTCAGTGCCAAGATCTGTGCTACGGTAGTTCTCCCCTCTCTGAAGCCATTTTGGTTCTCTCTCAGGAGAGGGTCGATGGCATGCCGTATCCTGTTTAGTATCATTCTGTTGTAAATCTTTGCAGTGATACAAGTCAGGCTGATGCCTCGGTAGTTGTCTGGCTTTGAGAGGTCCCCAGCTTTAGGCACTGGAATGATGTTGGACAGAGACCATATTTCAGGCTGTTTGTTGTTCATTAGTGACAGTTTGCAAAACTCCAGGGTGAGGTCATCAAGGTCACAGTTCTTTAGGACTGAATGTCGGAAGAATGTCGGAAACTAACAAAAACAACGGACGGTTGTGACAGAGAAAGAGTTTTGAGGGAAAATAATAATAATTCAAAAAAAGAAAAAGGAAAAGATGCACAACAGAGACAGCCAAGCAGCAGTGCTTGCTGCACCTGGCAGTTATGACTCATCATTATTTTTTCTTTCTTTTTTTAATAATCTATATATTTTTTTATGTATTTACTCACGACCCATAAAACTTGGTCTGTGACTGTGACCCAAACATGTGTCTCGACCTAGTGTTTGAGAACCAGTGATCTAGGTTATGTCTTCTCCTGGCCTGATTATCTAGGTCCCAGATAATCACCACCAGATGGTCATCCACCATGCTCTGGCCCAGACTCTGAGTCAGACAACTGTACCTTTTCATCCAAAAGATAATACAAAACCCAACCAAGAAACAAGCAATATTTGCCTACAAACTTAAACAGCAAAAGCAAAAAGTTGCAGTCTTACAGATTTACAAGCTCACAACACATCGCATGTGACACCTTATGAGCTTGTAGATCGAGTATTTTTGCCACACAAGACAAGTATAAAATAGGGCTTATGTGGATATCAAAAGTCGTTAATATGGTAATAGCGTTAAAATCATTTTAGACAACGTATGACTAGAGTATTTTATTGGTCACAAATATGTTTATAATAAGCTTATAAGACATAAGAGGACACAAGTCTGTTGTTAGATTACATTGCATGAAAGAGAAGGAGAGGGGTGGGGACAATGAATCCCTGACCCAGATGAGAGCTCATGAGGTCACAAGGGCAATGTATTACTTAAGGCAAGACAAGTTTACTTGTACAGCACATTTCAACAACAACAAGGCTTACATTACACCAGTGGTTCTCACACCTTTTCATTTCAAAGACCTCTGTAACTTTCAGGGTTATTTGGAAACCCCTCAATGAAGCCTAAGGGTCCCTGGCTGAGCCCCACTTTGAGAACAACTGTGTTGCACAAAGCCTTAACCACTTGAATCCTAGCATCTCTTTTCTGGCATGTCATAATAGGTGAACATTCAGCAACAACAGCACATAAACAAGCACACAACATATATGAGTTATTAGTAGAGCTGTTCTTTTTCACTAAGATATTTGGTACTAGAGGGGGAAATAAAGAGACATTTGAATGCATTAAAATAGTTATTAAAGAGTTAAGATAATAGGAAATAAGATGAAATTATACAGTTAGCAATATGAGTATAAAGTATTACATTGAAGCAGAATGAAGTAGTCAAATGTGTCAATGAATGGCAGGTCTTCAGCTTTGATTTAAAAGCACAGATAGTTCTAGACTCCACATTCTCTATAGTTGGAATTGAATGGAACAGTAAGGAGTTCTGACATTTCTCACAGCTGATATTTCATAACTCACTGTTATTCTTGACTGTATGTCAATCCTGTGTTATGTTAGCAATGCCATGGCATCTTAATCATTATATGCATGATATAATACAGAAGGACCCATTTTCAACCTTATCTTCATATAATTGGTCCTCACAATAAGCCTCTCCGACCTACTTACTAAGTTACTTACGTACTTAATGATCATTTGAGATGGCATCACGTCTGTCTAATCACTCTACACTACCAGACCTTGACCTTGAGGTTTGGTAATTTCAAACACATGTTTAACGTTTTAGATTTAATTTAGCAAACAATAGCTTCCATTTCAGCATGCTAACTTTCCAGGGAGATAAAGGCTGTAGTTTCTTTTAGCTTGGAATCACCATCGATGATGTCATTGGTAGCCATGTGTCTGAACTGTCAAAATTGTGCCATATCTTATAATAAGCATTTCAGTATAGTCTGCAAGATGCCTGCCCCTTTCAGTGGCAACACAGATGCCTCGTCCTTCCTCAAATAACCCCATCATGTGATCTTATGATAGCTTAAGGATAAACATACTAAGCAGTGAAATAGACAGACAGACAGGCATGTATGTGTGAGCATGTATGTGTGAGTTCATGATCTTCAATTGTTGTCAACATTATTGCATTAGTGACCTAGTGTACTTACAGTACATGGCCATGGAGTATTGGGCTATTGCAGGACAGTAGGCCAGGCCAGCCCAGTTAAGCCCAGTTAGCTTAACTGGGCTGGCCTGGCCTACTGTCCTGCAATAGTTCAATACTAGAGGCATAGAAGGGCTTCTGGGACACACACAGAAGAAAGGACAAGACAGATTATGCAATGCTTACCGTATGTGGTGTCAAGGATTATACAGGTGTCTATGTGCATTTTTTTTCTCATGTGAATACACAAAGTCAAATCAGAAAAACGTTGACCACATTCCAACTCTTGTCACGGGCATAGGTGTCTCTGCCTGTCAGATTGGCTGCACCTCCTTATGGCTGCTTGCCTCTCATTGAAAATGAATGACTATGTGGGTCAGTTGCTTCCCGTGTGAAAATACCTTTATACTCCATGCTTTGTCCAGGGGGCACACCATTTTCTATCATGTATATTCTTCTTTTCTATATCATGTATATGTCTGTCTGTCTGTCTGTCCGTCTGTCTGTCTCTATGGATATTTGTGTCTACCTTTTTATTGCACATTCTATATATCCAGCCACTAAATTACTCCATATTATATCATATTCTGCACACTCCGCATTGCTGCTATAAGGTTAAAATCCATATAACAGCAATGGGGAGTGTGTACTGTACCTGTCTTTAGTTTCTACACTGTATTATTGTCATCTTCATTAATGCCTGCGCTGCGTGGTGGACAGCCATGCCCAGACTCCCTATATTCCCTATGAATTGAATATGACAGACCCCAATGGAAACAAGCCATACGCTTTATTTGGTTTTAAATCCTCTTCAAACCTTGTATTGAAATGTACTTTCAATTTTTTTCCTGCAAACTGTTAATAAAGTAGATTCATTCAATCAATCAATCAACAAATCAATCAATGTTTTTGGTCTGTTCTTCCATCTCTCTGTCCATCTGTCCGTCTGTCTGTCCCAACCTTGTGACTGCATCTCTGGAATGCCTTGAGGCAATATCATGACAATGATTCCACTTGGGCTCAACAAGTATGATTTGAGTCCAATGAAGGACTGATTAGAAGGTGATAAACATAAGATTAACTGGAGATATGGATATAAACTGTAACGTGTTGAGGCAAAGAACACCGCAATGCTGTATTTCTAGTTATATTTTTCTTTCTTTCTTTTTTATGAATATCCAGTATCATTGTTATCTTGTAGTTATGTTGCATTGTTATTGCTAGCACAGTCTGTGGAGAATGCCATAACTAACATTCCACTGCTTGTACCTGTATGAGTGAGTGACAGTTTGTTTTGTTTTCATTATGTTGGCTGTTTTTATGTGTTTATTATAAGAGGATCACTTTAAAAATAAGCCTTAGGGCTTTCTACAGTTGTTTTTATCCTCTGAGATCTCTTTGTATAGGCCTACATGTTGTTTTGGAAGCACTATTGTGCTCTTTCTTTGATCATCACATAAAATCATTCAATCAATCAGTCAATCAATCAAGCAATCCGACAACTTAGCCCTCCGCGTGTGTGTGTGTGTGTGCGTGCGTGCATGCGTGCGTGTGTGCGCATAACTTTGCCTAAAATATTTCTCTATATATAATTTGTGGGATCAGCCATCATAACAGTGTCGACTAGGGTGAGTGCCGACTATGCGTTAGTTGCATTAACATTTTGAATCAAATTAATTCCATCAATAATTAACTTGGTTAACCAGTAAGAGGGGGGAGGGGGCTTTGACATTGGGAGTCAGATCAACATTATGGAATGAATTCTGTACTGGCCATATATGGAGCGTGTCTTTATAGGGTTTGATGAGGTCAAATCATGGAATGTCAGAACAAGTCAGTCCAGTGACGTAGACTCCGTGGGGGGCGGCGGGGCTCGAGCCCCCATGAGGAATTAGACTTGAATATATCATTACTCTATGGAATATATATATTCGCCTCGGTCCGTCCCGTTTGTACCGCGCCAGGTCGTGCCGTGACCGTTCGCGCAATTCTCGTCTTTTCATTGACTTTGTATGTAATCGCGCCGCTCTAACCATCCAAGTCTGAACGCACCTTAACACCTCTTTTGTCCTGGCCAGGGGGCAGGGGGTGTTGGGGGGTGGACCGCGTTGCCTGTCCACTTGTACACATGCAGATCAGGCATTCAAATGCAAATCAGATGGCTTGTTTTCACTTGCCAGGTAGGGTATGCATAGTACTGTAAAAAGTGATGCAAATAAGTGTTTAGAACCTAAACCGCTTGGGTTTAGTGTGAAACGAAAAAAACAACTTTTCGTCTCTGGTCAGCTCCATATATGGAGATCTAAGGGTGGCAGTGGGGGCAGTGTCTTGAGTGTACACTATGGGGCGGCAGTGGCTCAGGGGTAGAGTGCCTGGATGGTAACCGCAAGGTTGCCAGTTCGAACCCGGGCTCCCCCAGAGTTACTGTCGAAGTGTCCTTGAGCAAGACACTGAACCCCTAATTGCTCCCGATGTGCTAGTTGGTGCCTTGGATGGTTTCCGCTGCCATCGGTGTATGAATGGGTGAATGTAATGCACAATCTCTGTAAAGCGCCTTGGATAAAGGCGCTATATAAATGCACCATTTACCATTTACCACTATAGGGTTTGATGATGAGGTATAGGTCCGGGCCTTAATTTTCGGGCCTGTTGAGAACTCTAGTTTTCGCCGGCGCAGCTGCATTAATAACTTTATGACAGGCCTGTCTAGAGTTTAAAGTCAAAAGGGAGACATCGATGGGGAAGGATCAACATAATGGAATGTCAGAACAGGTTAATCCATACATGGAGATCTACGGGTTTATAGTTGCTGGCCAATATTGATGACATCAGGGATCTCCAGGTCCATATATGGGCTTAATTGCGACAGTAGGTCACATTTACTATGACATCAGCGATCTCCATCACTGATGATGTCACGAGATACCTGGGCACCATGCATATATGGGGGCTTTCCCATGTATGAGGATTTTGAGTGATACACTGACTTTATAATAATATGTATGTATGTATTGTAACATTTAGCACCCTGAGCCGGAGTCGAACCCTGATCTCCAACTCAGTAGACCAGGCAAGAAGCAACAAGCCACGCCAAGAGAACTAGCTCCCATGTTGTATAGCCCTGATGTCCCTGCATCATGTAGGCTATGCATGTACGGTATATATGTGTCTATAGCGCCTATACTGTGTCTGTATGTTTGTGATCATATACATAATACATGATGAAAACACAATATATACAAAACACATAGGCTATATAACATGTTATAACATTATGATATGATAACATGATATGATACATACAGTGAGTGTGTAGTGTGATGGTCCCCTTAATGTATGTTCTGACCGGGCACGTGCTTGCCTTATACGGCAGCAGTAATAAACACAGTCTCTCCTCCGTGTGACCGATAGTTACCTCCTCCTCTCTCCTCGGCTCTCCTCTCCTCTCTCTCAGCACTGGTATAAAAGCCTGTGGGGGGGGGGGGACAGTTGTGTGTGAAACAGATACAGTTAACAGCTGAGGGAGAGCTGAGAGGGACACACAAAAGACGGAGAAAGTGTCATTTTTCTTAAGCTTTCTCCTTGACCAAGGGATTACAAATTTATGAGAGCAGGAAAACAACGCTTAAAGGATAACGGTTGGTGAGTACCGGAGTTGTTTGTTTGTTTATGTTTCTTTGTTGTTACCGTGTCATCACTCGTTTCACAAATGAAAACATGCGTTTTTAACATATATCCATGTAGGCATATACAGCTTAGCTTGAAATCCATTCACCGAGTGTGTTTTAAGACTATTTCCAATAGCCTAGTCTTGATGTTTTTTGGACAAAGCAACAGCTACCATGAGTTATAGAGCCTTTTTAATTAACGTCGGTCGTAGCCTATGACTGTTGAACAATCACAGTGCTGAATGACTGTGACATTGAAGGTGGCGTTAAAGCGTTATTTATTTTTTATATATATTATATCGTTATAAGAAGGAAATAAACGCCAGCGAAGCGGTTTGTCTTTTTGACCAAAGCATCTGTGGGTCGTTTTCATTGAAGAGCGGAGCTGCGCTGACAATGACCGACAGTAACCCCGGTTCATTTACTGGAACAATAGAGGAGCCGCAGACGAAGTTTAGAAGCATTTTCAACGTGTTTATTTCACTGGTTTTATCAACACCGGGTCGCAGGTGAAGAGCGATGCTTGTGTGACGAAAAGGAACGAGTCTGTATGACTGTCAAGTGGTTTTTTTCGGGTTTTGTTACGATAATTACGATTCCAACGGGGTTGGTGCATGTTTTGCGCTGCAATATTTGTTTTAAGTGATTATTTTAGTTATACGTTGGTGTTGAAGTGACAATCGTTTATATTACTGGTCGATTTCATTCATCGTGGTGCACATTTGCGGAATGATAGGCCTATTGATGGGCTATCAAAGCACCATCCACGAACGAATCAAAGTCAATGTAATCAACAGGATTTTTTTTATTGAATAGGCTACTGCTTCATGTCAGAATTGATCAGTTTGGTGTTTCCAGTATAGGCAATGGTTGAAAGTCCTCGATGTAAATAAATAAATAAATGTGTAATACTGTGTGGCACGTGAGCGAGGTTTTAGTAAACAAGTACAGGAATTGGTCATATTCATGATCTACCAATAGGGGCGCAGTTGGCTTTGCACCATTTAGGCAGCATAGAACTCCTATTGGTGCCACGGTCCGTCCGTGGTACCACGGAGTTCTATCCACGGTAATTCTATCCACGGTGTCCGAGGGTGTCGGTGCTCGCTTGCAAAAAAGCAAAACAAAATCTCAAGATCTCTGAAGCTCAAGCTACCCAGCTTGTAGGTCTAATGCAGTCGTCGTAGCTGTTGTTATTTATCAAGTGATACATAACGAGTGTATTTAGCCTACATCCAACGGTCCACTTCATGATGTAGGCCTACCTACTATAATTAAATGGGACTTTAAATTGTTGATTATCAAAAGGATGAAATCCCCAGGCTATATAAAATCTCAAAAATGCACTGCAACATTGCACCTATGTCAATGAGCTTCCATCTCATTTTGCGGCATAGTGTTAATATGCAAATATTATTTGGGTAATGGGCTGAGGCCCACGCAAAAAAGGGTTATTGAAGATTGAATGAAATTATGCTTGTTGTGTTCGAAAACATCGGCCTGTTTCCGCTGTAGTTCTTTGGAAACGATCATTTTTGTGTTTAGCCTACTACAAGTGCACATTTACATAGCATTGAGTGACTCACTACGTTGTTCAAACTGATTGCATCAGAGGACTCGTGAGCAAATGTGACCGTTCCCTTTCTTGACACTCCATGTGCTGACAATGCGTTAATTTCTGGTTGATTTGTTTCTCAATGTGGGGTCAGGTCCGGGACCCCAGGGTTCCTCAGGTAGGGGGTGGGAGGGGGTCCACTGTCTGAACCAAATCCATTTCATTAGCCTAATTAAAGTTAGGCCTACTTCTAAAACATGAATAAAAGCAGTGTCTACAAGAAATCTGGCCTACACACGTTTTACTTACCCAAGTAATTAAGTATTATTAATACTGGAATGTAGATATACTCTACAAGTTAATGTCTGTAATTCAAAATTGAACTCGTGTTCTATAGAATCTAGACGATTAGACTCCTTCAGAGTCACACCGTATTTAAAAATATTTTTTAGATAAAATCACTTGAGCGAGAGGAGAACCATATATGTCTGTGCCAAAGTGTGGGTGTTAAACTGTTTGGAGGTCCAAGTCCCTGTTTGTGTTTTATTGCGACAGTGAAAACAGCCATTATTTATTCATGTTTGTATTTAGGATATTGTAGGAGGCTATGATGAAAAGGATATGGAAATGTAAGGATATAAGGAAATGCTTCTCAGGTGGTGGTTTCCTCATCACATTCCTTAATATTTATTTAGCTATTTCTTGATTTTTTTTTCTTCTAATATGATCTGCAGTTACCAAGGGGAAAACAAATGTGAAGTTTAATCATTTGTCACATTGGGACTCACATATCAGGACACTATACATTTAATGTTAAAATGCGTAACTTGCTTATTGCTGGCATCTGCCAGTGCCAAGACAGGTCAACAGTTTACTACTTTTGAAATTCAGGAGAAACCCTCAATACCCTCATGACACTGGGGGTTTCTCATTCTACTTTGTAATACTGGTAGGCCTACATAGACTGGAAATTGAACAGGATTGCTTTGATGATTAAATCAAATTGATCAAATTGTGAAATTCACCTTCCAAAGTTCTGTTGGCGGCAGCAGCTCAGAAGTTAGAGCATGCCGGGAATTGCATCGATTCGATCTCTGGCTCCTCCTACTTGCATGCAGAAGTGCCCTTGAGCAAGACTTAACCCTTAATCTGCTCCCGATGAGCATGTTGGTGCTTTGCATGGTTTCCTCTGCTGTATGGGTGAAAATGTGAAATACGTTGTAAAGCACTTTGGACAAAGGCACTACATAAATGCAGTCCTACATACACGCAGCGGATGGCTGCTCAGATTGTCATGATGAGCTTTTAGGGGTTAATTGTCAGTGGAGTATTAATAGTAATGATGTTTTAGTTGTGAATTTCGGTCTTAACTTGAGTATGGATCAGTATGGACCTGACTGAATGTTGTGATCAATATTGCATGGGAGGACTATTGAATGAACAGACGCATAGACAGCTGCTTTACTTACTGTCACCTTTCTAAGATTCAACAACAGGACATGTTGCTCAAATATGGACATTGCGTGTTGGCAGAAAAGGCCAATGATAAAGGTCTGCGCCACATGCTTCCAATGTAGTTTTTAGACACCCACTCACACCACTCTCTCACACACACACACACACACACACACACACACACACACACACACACACACACACAACGCACACACCGCTACCATCAGCCCACCCACCCACTTACAGTACATTGGTTAAAATACGGTGGTGGGTGTCTTACATCAAGAGTACTTGACTCGTGACCACTTGTTAGTGATCATTACCATAATAATACAGACTGTGCTTGTGCTCCTGGTTGATCTACTACAGGTATGAAGAGTAATTCTCGTTTGTCTTCCGACATTCATGATTATCAGTAATTTCCTTTTTTAAATTTGTATTGGTTACTTACTGTCCCGTGTGATTCAATAAACCCGGTTTTCTAGTTTGAATCGTGGTGATGATTTTGCATTTAATCTGTCGGGTGGAAGCCGAAACTGTCCAAAACTACTTTTCAGGATTGAAATTCATTTTCAAATATAGCAAAAGTAGCAGATCTACAAACTCAAAGCTTGTGGATCTGGTTCTTAGTAACTTTATATTTTGTCCTACAGCTGACTTTCTGTATTTGTATCCAGTTGTTGTTGTTTTTGTCATTTTATGGCATTATCGCTTTTGTCAAACAAAATAAGTTGATGTTTGTCTAATAAAGTCTAAACTTGGAAGTAGCAAAGTTTGAGGGAGTCAGTCAAAAAGTGTGTCACTAACAAACAACTCTCATCTCGTTAGATTAGCTAGAGATTAGCTGACCTTGTTTTGAGTTTCGTTTTTGTGTGTTTTTTCCCCTTTCCTGCAGTGCAAGCCAACACCATTTTATAATTAGTTAGTTGATCCCATCTCATCTTTGTGACTTTGTGAGGTCTGTTGTACATTGTGAGGTCCCTATTTTGGGGAACAAACATAATGATTTAAAAACTATGAATAGGCCTAATCATTTTTCCCCCTTTATTTCCAAAAATCTAAAACGATCTAGAAGCATAGATCAAGTATTTTTGTTATATGTTCTACTACAAAGTATATAGGGGCTTCAGTGTCTAATGGTGACTGATCTTTGTTTCACAGTTGGGAGCTGCCGGCAGCAGTCCAGTGAGGTTGCGACATGGCAGTCTCTACTCAGCTGGGCTTACTGCTGTGGAAGAACTTCACCTACCGGCGGAGACAGACTGTAAGTCACAGAAGGGATTATTATTATCATTCAGTATCTCTCAAATGGGATGACACTTTACATTTTGGCAGTGAATAATCTCTGCCGTTAGAACAGCGATTGGTGAAGGAATGGAATCAACCAATAAAAGCAAGTAAAGAGATCTAGGCCATCAACACATGCTTTGATCATTGGCTCTCAAAATGGGGCCCAGGGTTCCTTGATGTACGGCTCCATTTGGTTCCATATGTACACTCAGTATGGGTGTCCTTGAAATTAAAGACTTTTAGAACCACTGGCTTTGATGATGATTCATGAATCACATTTACCACTTACAGTGACTACTACTGACTAGCCATGGTAATATCATCAGTCCTTAACACATGGTAATATCATCAGTCCTTAACACGTGGTAATATCATCAGTCCTTAACACGTGGTATTTTTTTTCAATACGCATAGCTTCAACGGGAAGGCAAAGACTTACAATAGAAACAATTCAGGTCAACCATTGAGAGTGAAAACCACACAGAATTCACTGAGCATTGTGAGCCGGTCAAACATAATGACACATCGATATGTGGGTGGCTAGCTACACTACACTCACTGTCTACAGTGGTTTCTGCTTTTACAGAATCAAGTCACATCAAGCCACACACATAGACACAACCTCCACAACACGTTTACTACACCGGATTTGGTTGATGATATAGAATTGTCAATAGCAATGTTGTATATTTAAATATTTCTTAACCACTTGACACTATAGTGTCCCTATTCGGGGCCAAACAAAAATAGCAGATCTACAAGCGTATATTAACTGAGGGAAATACTAGCAGATCTACAGAATTCGGGTTGACCCGGTCAACAAACTGTATAGGGTTCAAGTTGTTGAGACAAAGACTTATTATTGACTTATTATACACACACACAGCCCGCAAATGTGCACTGTGTCGATGTGATCGAGGCTAGAACAAATCCAGTCCTATAATTTCCCAGTGGTCTACTCTAGAGTTTACTTTCAAGTCCATACACAAAGTTCTCAATTACTGTTTCACTGCTCTCTCTCTCGCTCTCTCTCTCTCTCTCTCGTACACATGCTCAATTAACCCATATATAACAGACTCAAATGTGGGATTACTGTGTACAACAGCTGAACACCCCACCACATGTGCAAGCTAGTGACCCAGTTCTTCTATGTCAGAAGAGCTCAGCTGGTGATCTTAGAGGTTTAGATGCCATTTGAAAAAGTTGCATCTGTTTTGAGCAGATCCAACGCAGACATCTTCTCTCTTGTGAAAATATTCCCTGCATCTACACATCCAGTTGGTTGTTAATTTTTCATTTTGTAGTTATTAAAGGCTAACTACTACGTGACTTAAAATGTATAACATTGATGGCTTATCTGGGAGAAAGATACCCATAAGTAACATAGCTACTGGACATTATAGCTGTCTACTACTGTAGCTATGTTATGAGATGATCAACAAGGCTTTTTAAATTATTATTTTGGAAACCCAATGGAAGTTCATATGAATCGGAATGTCCACTGAAAATATAAAATCTTCAAGCTCACACACGTGACACATTGACTTGTTCGCTTTTAGGCCCAAACCGCACCAATGATTCCCCATGCAACTCCTTGCAACCAAACGGTTGTGAGTAGTTGCATATAGCTGCGTGTTTGCAGCACCACCACCACACAACAAAGTATAATTCAGGCTTTATTGTTGTCAGTTTGAAGCCATCTGATACATGTAGGTGTTTTAAAAGCCAACAGAAAGAAGAAGGAAAAACTGTCCGTCCTTTAAGGACGCCGCTCTGTGCTGTCTCTCATGGCGTTTTTACAGACTGCTGTCTCCCCTTCACACCATCTTCCTCTCATGCCTCTTCTCTTGTGCTTTACCCTCCTCACAGACCCAGCTACTGATCGAGATCGTCTGGCCTCTGTTCATCTTTTTCATCCTCATTTCCGTACGGATGCACTACCCTCCCTACGAACAGCACGAATGTAAGTCTTACAGATTGTCTTACAGATTTAAGCTTTATTGTAGGCTCTCAGCTCCCTTTATTTATCAACAGAGTATTGTTGTGCTTTTGTTTTTGTTATTTAATGGAGTGCCTGATTACATTGCTGCAGTAACAACATTGGATGGATCCATAGATGGATTGATATGATACTTGGAACAGTAGTGCATGGACTCTACAGTATATTAAGCCTTAATTCAATTAATTAAATTGCTTATAAATCAATTCATTCATATACACATATCTCAGTCTAAAGTAGGGGGCAGGGTTAACAACAGTAAAGACATCTGTTCTTTCTGGAGACAGATGGTATGAAAACATTGACATCATTAAATGAAGACCCATTAGCGAAAGAACATTTCATAATTTGATCACGCAAACTAACAAAAAGGAGAACTATATAGTTTCCTCAAAAGGACCACAGGGGTGCTCCTATTAGCGTAAACACACTCTTTCACAAAGGACTCTTAAAGTACTCGGTTGTTCTTTATCACGTGTATCCTTGTGTTCTAATCTCGAAAGTACACAGTTCTGTGAATGGCACGGATTTCACACAGAATGAAGGACAAACAGCCATCCGGTGCCTCTTCCTCCTTAGTTACTGGAAGAGAGTGTTTTGTCCTGAAGGTCCTGTGAAAGAACAACAATGCAGATAGATAAACCTGACCAGTCACCACGACAAGGGCAGCTTATGCTTTTGCCGTAAAGAAAGTGGAAGGGCTGTTCTGTATCAAACAGATTCACAATATGCTGCACAAACACTGCACTAGGCCTGAGTTATATAAAGAAAAAGGAGGAGGGGGAAAAAATAAAAATAAATTTAATTTGAAAGGTGCTTCAGATACTAGACTGGCTGGGCATAGAATTGTACAGGATATACCAAAATAAATATCCTTGTTTCTATATCTTTAAGTTTAAACAGGGTTTGTTATGTCCTTTTTTTGTTAAATTAACTTCAAATTAGACTTTCTGTTTTTACTTACCATTTTAGTAACGTTTACTTCTCTGTGTCTGACTATTATTTTTTCTCAACACCTCATCCCATTTTGTATTTAACCCACAAAAGAAAGTTATGACATGAAAAACATGTTTCCAAATAGACCCTTTTAACTCTGAGAGTTATGGGGGTCTTTGAAATGAAAAAATAAAAATGAAAAAAAAGAAATAAGAAGTTTGAGTGAATACTACTGTGAATATAATCTATCCTAAAATGCAAGTTCTCTCACTCAACTGCTCATGAATACTGAACGTCCCTCATCTGTTTAATCAGATGACACATAATACTGTAACACATTCATATAATATCTTGGATGCTATCTCAAGGTGTTTGTAAGATGGCGGCTGTCAGTAGTTTGTCACTGGGCTATAGTAGGCTTGCCATATTTCTCTGTGAACCCATCGATACGTTTACTGGAGGCAGCTGACCAGCTCAGCGGTCAGCTGGCGGAGTTGATTATCTCATGTGAGTTCCCCATGGTGGCTTAGGCCTCCTGCTTGCAAACACAAGACCCACGCACGCACAATAACCAAGGTCCAAACTGCCACCATTTTTACTTCACTCATGTCCATTTTGTTGACCACATTAGAGACCAGAAACTGTATCACAAGTTAATGTCAGGCCAACCTCCAGACCACCCATCTCTCCTCTAATCCTTATCACATTCACTTCGATAGTAAACACACTGTAAACAGTAGCAGAGTCATTCGTTGATAAGACAGCTGTAAAGACAAAGTTTTAGGGCTTTTTTACATGGTCAGCCAAAAGATGAATGGTGTAAATCCACTGGTAATGGACCACATTGGCGTAATGTAGGAATATGGAGCCAGTGTTCATTTATGATGTTCTGTACATTTCTCCACTCTCTTGTATCGTTTAAGTCAGTGGTTCTCAAATTGGCGTCCAGGGACCCTCAGGGACCCTTGTACACTCTCAGAGTTACAGGAGTCCTTGATAATAAAACGCTTGAGAACCACTGGTTTAAGTAAATCTTTGAGACATATTCCATGCAGTGCTGTATTCTGAGACACATTAGCTGTAGAGTGACTGTTGCCAAAGACATGTTGACCGTTATTGAGCTCATCTGGGACACTCATTTACAGCCCTCATCATTGTCTACTTGTCAAGGGCCAAGAGTGCAAAAACTAAACTAACCAGCAATCACTGAGACAAAGACAAGATCCAAAGATGAAACTGAAGCATGGTAAAATTGATAACTAGCAGGCTAAAACAAGACCCGTCACTGGGACTCTTGCTTGGTAATTCTGACCTGTATACTTCCCCCTCTTTCTTTTTCTAGGCCATTTCCCCAACAAGGCCATGCCCTCGGCAGGCACCCTGCCATGGGTACAGGGTATCATCTGCAATGCAAACAACCCCTGCTTCCGTCATTCCACCCCGGGAGAGAGTCCTGGAGTGGTGGGAAACTTCAACGATTCAATGTGAGTGGCCGTTATTCCTCGATATTCCTCCAATACACACTGCACCCAGTTCAACGGTTTGCCCTTTAGTAGAACTGAGTGAATTCATAGAATTCATAGCTTGAAATAAATCACCAAGCAACAGATGTTGTATAAATTTCTCTGATAAATGCATCAAGTATGATATTTGAGAATTTCAGTTGCAGTTTGGAAAGTTGTTTACAGTATATCTCATTCCTGTTTCCAGTCATTTCATTAATTAGCTTTTGTCGTTCTCATCAGCGTCTCTCGTCTGTTCATTGATGTGAAGAAGATACTGTTGTACAGTCAGAACGATAAGAGCTTTGAGGGGTTCAAAGGTCTGGTGAGGGCGCTCAGGAAACTGCAGAAGAATGCACCAGGTAAGAACGAAAGTATACACACTAATCTTGCAATCTCCTATGGAAAACAACACACATACTGTTGCTTTGTGTTCATTTATACCAGCTCAGCGGCCTCGTAAGCGAGTGTCCGCACTGGAAGTATGGACTGGGGTTTAATCCCCAGCCGTGTCATGAAAATGGGACCAAATGCCTCTCTGCTTGGCACTCAGCATCAAGGGTTGGATTGCCAGGTTAAATCCTTGTGACCTACTAGTGTCATGTCCAGAGGGTGTATCTGTACATCAAGCTGCCTCGTGCTGCAGAAACAGGAGATGTGTCTGGGAACCGTTGGTCCCCAAGGCTACTACGTTCCTTAATCTTACTTTGTCTTCTTTACAAGCAATGACATTACCAGAAATGGTGCTCTCAGTATGACATGAAGATTGTTTACTGAACATTCTGACCTGTATTTAATCACATCTGTTCCTGTTTGTTTGACCTTTATACACTATTGCTTTAAGACATTGTGCAGCGCAGCCAGACTGCACCATGGGATGTAATTAATCTTGACAAAGTTTATGGGAGGACGTGGATCTGTGATCGTGCAAATGCAACCATGCCCACCGGCGTGCTCTCCCACACACACACGCACATGCACGCACGCACGCACGCACACACACACACACACGCACGCACGCACGCGCACACACACACACCAGCTTTACTATTTTAGGGTCATGTTTAAAGGGTGCTAGCTGGCTCTGCTGAGGCAGGCAGAATTAGATATCATAATGAATATCGTCTCCTCAAATTGTTTATGAACCAAAATGGACCCTTATGTGTCTGTAACGAGAGTGTACAACTGGAACGAATTTTGTTCCATTTGTACACCCTCAGAGTTAAATTAACACTGACGCTACTACAGTGTAGTGTTGATTGGGTTCCCACAGATTAAAAATAAATAAAAAAGAAAGAAAAGAAAAAAACATCACATGGGGAATTGTGGCCGGATGCAAATCAAACTGGGGGCCCTTGGTTGAGGAGAATCACAACAAAAGTATTTGCTTGGGGATGGGGGTCTGTGGGCCGGTATGTGTCAATGTGTGGGGGTCCTTGGGGATGGGTGTCTGTGGGCCGGTATGTGTCAATGTGTGGGGGTCCTTGGGGATGGGTGTCTGTGGGCCGGTATGTGTCAATGTGTGGGGGTCCTTGGGGATGGGGGTCTGTGGGCCCATATGTGTCAATGTGTGGGATGGGAGTCTGTGCATGGGCCGATATGTGTCAATGTGTGGGGGTCTGTGGGGATGTGGGTCTGTTGGCCGATATGTGTCAATGTGTGGGGGTCTGCGGGCCGATATATGTCAATGTGTGGGGGTCCTTGGCAGGAAAACCACTTTAGCCTTCAGTGTCTGAAGGCTAACATGGACTGCAGACACGGAGGGAGTGACCTCTGCCTTCCTTATCGCTCACTGCCAGGCAGTCCTGGGCTGATTGCCCTGCATTTCTCTCTCTCTCTCTCTCTCTCTCGCTCTCTCTCTCTCTCTCCCCCCCCCCCCCCCCGCCCCATCTTCATACCACCCTAAGCAACAGGATACAGATCTCAACGACCGGGCATTTAAACTAGACTGTTTTTTTTGTGTGTGCGTGTGTGTGGGGGGGGGGTGTACTCTGCGGCTGGAATTTTGCTACTTCCTGTTTACACTATCAGGTCACATACCCAAGCATTATCAGATTACAGATAACTGTACACTGCCAGCTGTGGAATATATATATATTGTTAGGATGGTGAACTGTGGTGTGGCAGTTGCAGAGCTGCCAACCTGCACACATTTTGTGTACCAACCACGCAATTCTAGGCGTATAGACACCTAGAATTGCGTGGTTGGTACACAAAATGTGTGCAGGTTGGTAGCTCTGCAGTTTACTTCTACTGATCTACATGGAGCAGGAATCAGAGCATCAGGGTGCCCTTCAATGGTTCAGATCGCAGAAAGGTCATCCTTCTACAGTGACAGCGCCTTGATTTCTCACTCTCTATACTCTTTGACTTGACTTAACTCATTTAGGCCTGACATCGAAATTTAAAATGTCTTCTTAATCCTGACAGTTTTCCGAAATACCTATGATTCTATATCAGTGGTGCTCAATGTTTCATGTCGAGGACCCCAAAAATGATATGTAATTCGCCACAGACCGCCATCTAAAAATATGTTGCTCCAGGAACCCCCTGGAAGCAAAGATTTGAGTTAAAAACCTTCACTCTGAAAGAATATTTATTCACATTTTAACGATTTTTCATAAATGGCAGATCTACAAGCTCGTAGCGTGGCACTCGGTGCGCTACTTTAAAATTGCAGATCTGCAAGCTCAGTGTGTGTGTGAGTGTGTGTGTGTGTGTGTGTGTGTGTAATCAATCCA
Source organism: Protomyctophum parallelum (assembly GCF_964188405.1). Classification (NCBI taxonomy): domain Eukaryota; kingdom Metazoa; phylum Chordata; class Actinopteri; order Myctophiformes; family Myctophidae; genus Protomyctophum; species Protomyctophum parallelum. Next base: position 18,056,297 of record NC_139702.1, on the reverse strand, counting down.
TGGTAGATTCTTTGTAGGCTACTGCAGTCTGATCAATTTGTGATGCAGTTCTGTATCCGTGTTGACATGTGTGAGTTAATTTCTGTGAATTGGACGATTCACTGCTCTAATTAGAACAGATTAACAGATGGGTTTGATCCCTCACCCCCACCTCGACCCTGATTAACAGGCCTTTTTAATGAAACCTATGAAAGCATGTCATGTTTTGCCTTTGTTTCTTTGGTCTAAGGAGAATATCACCGAAGGACATCAGTAGAGATAATAATATTCATAATCTTAAAATTCACGACCTTGCCCCCACATTCATCCAGAATGTATGACCTCTCCTGTTCGTACCCCTAGGGAGGAACTCGTCATTTTGTTTTTGACGTAAGATGTCCTCCCCTTGTGGCCCTTTCCTCTGTGTTCCTTCCAGCTGTGTGATGTTTGTTAGTAAACTGGGACATTGTTAGACCTCTGTATCTTATCTGCCATCTTTGGTTCCTTCCAGCCTAATCGTGCGGCAGACTGAACAAATAAAAACGAAATGTACGAGTGTGGCAAAGGAAACCAATGTGTATATATGTCCACTTTAGCTTAACGACGCATTTATGCTCTCCCTTGCCATTGAGCGTTTAAAATGTAGTGTTCACTTGCAGTATATATTCTACTTTATTTTAAACCGCACAAGGGAATACACTGGTGGACAGCTGGCAGAAATAAGACATAGAATTTAGAAATCCACACTCTTGGCTTGAACAAGGAGCTCATTAGACCGGAGACGCTTCAGAAATAGCCTCTCCCGTCTATAGATGGTGCAGATCAAAGTGAGTGGGGCACCTCGCGTGTCGGTTAATAATTCATACTAGTCCATACCCGGTGATGTGTGCAGTCAAAAGTATTTGCAGCTTGTGGGTTATGCACAATATAGCCTATAGGCTTAGTTAAACTTTAAGAGACCAAGTTTGTTGCGGTCTTGCACGTTAATATGATGGCATTGATTGAGGACAGCTGGTGAGACAGACAGACAGTCTGCGGCAGTGTGAGTTAAGAGATCAACTTGAGATGGGCACATTAGCGTCAGCGCTGACTTTCTCACACATGCTGAGATCGCACATAATAAGCACTCAGTCTGTTGTATTGAAATGCCAGACTAAATAATCTACAGCTACACACACATCACTCGCGCTATTATTTAGCACCGAGAGCTGCAGCCCACAACCAAGTCTACACCCGGGGACTGGCCTGTGGCCACTGGTTGGGACGGTGATATAAGAGTACATCCCATAGCCAGAGGAGCGTAACCATGACAACAGACCCTGTGGCTGTGCATGTGCAGTAATGGCACAAACTGCGGTCATAGAGCTATAACAGAGTTCCAAAAAAAACGCTAATGAACAGCTTGAATTATGAACAGCTTGAATTAGGGCTGAATAATGAACAGCTTGAATTAGGGCTGAAGTGGAAATCTGGCTTCCTCCCGGTCTGAATAATGAACAGCTTGAATTAGGGCTGAAGTGGAAATCTGGCTTCCTCCCGGTCTGAATAATGCTAATGGTCAATTTTGTGTGCGAGTTGAGATCAATTGCACAAGCCAGTGAGGAGATGAATACGGAAGAGAGAGTGACACTGCCTTCCCTTAATTATAATAGGATATCAGCAGGGTCAGAAGATTTTCTTTGTTGTTTCTTTTAAACAGGATAGGTCCCACTGAGATAAAAGAGTCCTGTCGGCGGCCATGACAGGCAACACGACAGAACAAAACTATATGTTGACACTGAGACAAAACAAAAACAGTCAATACAAGTCAACACCCCAAAGAACAAAGTACAGTACAAGCCACACATACAACAAATAGTTTAAGCACTAGTCAGTGATTCTGTCTCAAAAGTGACCATTGAAATAACATTGTGTGGCCTAGCCTCAGAATGATAATATAAGCTTGGACTTATCAGCACTGTGGATGAGATTTACAAAGCCCACGGTGAGAGATAAGTCTGTCAATGATACAGCAGATAGATCAGTGACTACGTGGCTCATAGTACAGGAGGCCTTATTTGATAGTGAACGGTTTGGGAATGATAGGGCAGATGGATGCCAATAGATAGAATGAACGTTTATCCAGGGTTGAGAGTAGGAAGAGAACGTTTTAATTCCATTAAAATAGTGTCTTTGAATAGTGTCGTTTGTGTCTGCTCTGAAGATGATAGAGCACATAATTATGGGGCACATTTATTTTATTTGAGCCTTTCTTGGTGAAATGCTAAATGTCTTGGTGACATTTAGAGTAGACTGGTGGGATCGTTACAAAGACTCCATTTGATGACGTGTGTGTGTGTGTGCTTGCTGAAAGGCACAGGGGGGAGCGCACACTCTGAAGTGGAGGCTTTGAAACCCAACATTTCATGTGACACAGACAAATGCCATTTTTATTTTTTGCCAATTTTAACCCTATCCCATGATACCAGCATTCACGCACGCACGCACACATGCTTGCCATGGCAGTATAGGGCCCACTAATCGGCAGCTCACATAGTGATGCTGAGGCTGGTGTGGCTGCTGCTGACTGGGTAAGATTCCGGTTAGACAGGAATAGAATAGCCACGGCTCAGCAGTCATCCTCGCATGTACAGTATAGACGTGTATAACGAAGATTGTCAAGACACACGGGAATGAAAGCGCCTGGCCCTGCACGCACGCACGCACGCAGGCGCGCACAAACGCACGCGCGCACACACACACACACACACACACGCACCAACAGACAATGTGCTGCTTCCAGTAAAAGATTGCTGGTGTTGCGGTGAGGTGTACCACACACTGTCAAGTTTGTGTCCACCGGAGTGCATGAATAGAATCTTTGTAGTGTGAATGTGAGCATAACTACAGCAGGGTCAGATTAGGCCCTGTGTTCCCTCAACCCTGCAGTCCTGTGTTATGTTCGTATTTACCGAACGTACCTACACAATGAGGTAACATTAGTGTTATTTTCATATGTACCGTACAGTCCTGTGTTATGTTCGTATTTACCGAACGTACCTACACAATGAGTTAACATTAGTGTTATTTTCATATGTACCGTACAGTCCTGTGTTATGTTCGTATGTACCGAATGTACCGACACAATGAGGTAACATTAGTGCGCCTCTGTTACTCCAGGTTATCCTGCTTATTCCCAATGGCCCCAGGCTGCAAATGTGTCATGGGAGATGTAGTTTCCTCCCGTGGGGAGGCTGATTAGACCTCATTAACACTCCCTGGTTGTTCCACCGTGGCAACCTGGGGTTGCATAATGTCACACACGCACGCGCACACACACACACACACACACACACACACACACACTGGTGGACCAGTATTTGGATCAGTGTGGAACGCACTACAGTAACCCCAACTGAGTGCAAACTGCTGAGTTGAAAAGAAAACATTATGTAGTTGTGTGAGTGCGTGCATGGCGTGCGTGTGTGTGTGTGCGTGCGTGTGTCTTTGTGTGTGTGTTTTGACCACAGCACTGACTCAAACTGGTTTTCAGTGCTGGTTTGACTCCCTCGGAATGTTGAATACAGAAGCAGCACAAACAAGCGGGTGTCAGTCATGAAGTCATTTTTATCTAATGAAGTCATTGGATTGGGAAGGAATCATAATGGGTTGTTTTCTTTGCATTATTTCTCTGTTGTTGGTTTCTATGTAAACAACGCTTTAATTAAATTCATTGGTGGTGAAGTTCATGGCCGGTCTTTGTTGAAACACTGTCATAGCTCTTAAATCTACAATGTGTAACATTTAATTTATTTTAAATAAGTCCCAGGCTTGTAGCTTTATATATGTGCTTCCTGCTGAACTGGGATAAAATCCCAGTCCACCAGACACTCCAGACACTCTTGCCATTCTTGTTGTCCCCTCTCTATTAAGAAATATGTTTAAAATCTTGTCTTTACTCAACCCATACATTCTTCTACATATGTTCTACACAGATTTCCTTGAAGGGGTTCCAAATGTCTCAGAGTTATGGGGTCCTTGAATAATAAATAAAAAATAAGTTCTGTTCTACATGCCTGCATGTGGTGTTTTGAACATTAGCATGCCCTGTTTAATGTCGCCTCTCTGTCTGTGTCATGTTACAGGATTCAAGTTGAAGGACTTCTTGAAAGACAACGAAACCTTGTCCCACTTCCTCCACCACAACGCCTCGCTTCCCCATCACGCCATGAGACAGATCGTAGAGGCTGACGTCAATCTGGAAAAGGTAAAGGAAATGCTCGGAAATTCTGCCAGTTTCTGATGCATGCATACGTCACAGTGACCAGACGAGAGCTGCATGCATACGTCACAGTGACCAGACGAGAGCAGCGCTGCCCACCCTGTGAGCTCTTCATACCCCCAGCAGTCAAATCCCCATGGCTGGCTTGAGGGGCGGGTTAAGGATGGTGCTCCAGGACAAAATGTGTCCCTTTCCTCACCTCTCTCGTTGCTCATGTTGTGTCGTTGTTATTGTCTCCACCAGGCCGAAGGCATGTGGGGAGAGCATGTTTTGCACTCCGTCCGTCCGTGTGTGTGTCCGTGTGTGTGTGTGTCCGTGTGTGTGTCCGTGAACAGCTAATCTCGGCCACCGTTAACCCGGTCGATGCCATATTTTGCACACACACTCCCTGGATGCCAACGATGAACCTCTGCCCCAAACTTTCCAGAACGGCCTGTTATAGCGCCACCAGGAGGCCGCTTTGTGCAAAACAACCCGGTCGATGCCAAATTTTGCACACACACTCCCTGGATGCCAACGATGAACCTCTGCCCCAAACTTTCCAGAACGGCCTGTTATAGCGCCACCAGGAGGCCGCTTTGTGCAAAACAAGTTTTTGCACAGTACACCTACAGATTTTGTCCAAACATCACGCAAATTGGTACACAGTCTCTCTAGAGCCATTCAACGAAACAGGTCTTTCAGATTTATCAGACTCCATCCTGATTGGTTAAGATTGGCTTCCAAAGTTCACAGGAGTGCTCAGTTTCAAACAAAATGCTGCAAATCATGAACACATCGCGTGATTTCCGTGAAATTGTGCACCCACATTCCCACTAGGCCGAGGACGAAATGCCACATGAACAATTTCAACTCAGCCTCAAGGTGGCGCTATAACTGGCCAAAAAGTGTTTTTACCTCTAACTGCACGGATCTGTGGATAACCTGGTGGAGACCTGTGCCCGGAAGGGCACTTTTTCTAGTTTATTTATGCTATGATAGTACATTTGCACGAGAGCAGAATTTGTCCTCTGTGTTTTACCCATCCTAACTATTAGGAACAGTTTGCCCATCCTAACTATTAGGAACAGTGTTTTGCCCATCCTAACTATTAGGAACAGTGTTTTGCCCATCCTAACTATTAGGAACAGTGTTTTGCCCATCCTAACTATTAGGAACAGTGTTTTGCCCATCCTAACTAGGAACAGTGTTTTGCCCATCCTAACTATTAGGAACAGTGTTTTGCCCATCCTAACTATTAGGAACAGTGTTTTGCCCATCCTAACTAGGAACAGTGTTTTGCCCATCCTAACTATTAGGAACAGTGTTTTGCCCATCCTAACTAGGAACAGTTTTGCCTATCCTAACTAGGAACAGTTTTGCCCATCCTAACTATTAGGAACAGTGTTTTGCCCATCTTAACTATTAGGAACAGTGTTTTGCCCATCCTAACTTAGGAACAGTTTTGCCCATCCTAACCATTAGGAACAGTGTTTTGCCCATCCTAACTATTAGGAACAGTGTTTTGCCCATCCTAACTATTAGGAACAGTGTTTTGCCCATCCTAACTATTAGGAACAGTGTTTTGCCCATCCTAACTAGGAACAGTGTTTTGCCCATCCTAACTATTAGGAACAGTGTTTTGCCCATCCTAACTATTAGGAACAGTGTTTTGCCCATCCTAACTAGGAACAGTGTTTTGCCCATCCTAACTATTAGGAACAGTGTTTTGCCCATCCTAACTAGGAACAGTTTTGCCTATCCTAACTAGGAACAGTTTTGCCCATCCTAACTATTAGGAACAGTGTTTTGCCCATCTTAACTATTAGGAACAGTGTTTTGCCCATCCTAACTTAGGAACAGTTTTGCCCATCCTAACCATTAGGAACAGTGGCAGCCATTGATACGGCACCTGGGAAGCAGTTAGGGGGTCAACCACTTCAACCCTGGATGATTAGTCAAATGGGCCTGAACTGACACTGTACTACTTGGTGTCACCTTTCCTGTCAGATTTCCTTTCTCTTTTCCTTTCTCTGTATTTGGTATATGGCACTCTCCTCCTCCTTTCCTCTTCCTCCCCCCTCCCCCTCTTCTTCTCATTTGTTTGTGCTGGTCGCTGCTCCTCTGGTGGTCTGCTTTGGTCATATGACTAAACCCTCCCCCCGATGTCTCTCTGCTTTGGTCATATGACTAAACCCTCCCCCGATGTCTCTCCTCATGTGCAGAGAGTGGGTCTCAGTCTCAGACACCCACCGCACGCGTGTCACAGTAAATGCACACGCGCGCACGGACACACGCACACGCACACGAGGGAGAGAGAGAGAGCAGTTTATCTGCTTTGATTGAAAATATGAATTTGGCCGTAGTTGCACCAGAGTTTAGATGCGCCTCCGGTCTTTCGATGGAAAAGCTGGGAAAATAAAAGAGCATGAAAGATGTAATTAAATAAACCGAAGAGAAAACATGTCTGGATTACATTTGATCTGCTTGATGTAACCCACTGTAGCCATGGACGTTTATTTGTGTTTGTGTGCGTGTGCGTGTGTGTGTGTGTGTGTGTGTGTGCGTGTGCGTGTGTGCGCGTGCGCGCGCCTTTATGATGTTTGCTGCAGCTTCTGGGTGCCTGCATGTGGAACATCTTGCTTCTGTCCCAGCAGAAGGAATCTCTGTTTAGCTGGGGTTTTGGAACACAAAGAGAGCGGTTGATCTATGAATCGTGCGTGCGTGCGTGTGTGTGTGTGTGTGTGTGTGTGTGTGTGTGTCCAAACGCACATGCCTCCAGCATGTGCCTCAGTTCTGTTCTGTGTATCAAATCAAATGTATAAAATCCTAAAAATAAGAGACAGGCTTCTCTCACAGGATATGTTACTGTGCGGGACCAATAAGGAGGGACATAAAACCATTCAAAATAAGAGTTTGTTTCTGATCAAAATAAATGCTTACAAGTGCTCCCGTCACACAGGAAGGAGTAGTAACGGATATGACCTTGGCAAACTCTAGAGGTCAAGGTCTAAGGACATTTCATTTGGGGCGGCCATAGCTGAATGGTAGAGAGGCCACCTGGGAGAAGGCCCTGTTCCCGGCAATGCCTGAAGCTGTCTCTGGGCAAGACACTTAACCCCTAACCTTTTTTGCTGATATATGATATAGTACTTTATTGCCAGTTCACACTGAAATTTGTCTTGCGACCCAGCAGCCAAGTATGCAGAACACATATAGACACTTTATTTTTTATATATTATATGATAGGCCAGTATACTTATCTGCAATTTCTGTAACCTTTACATTTTATATTCAATACTTTGCTGAAGCTGTATTGTTGCGTTCAGCGGACTAGTTTATGTTAGACGGGGTGCTTACAGCAGTGGTTCCCAAACCTTTTAGCTCGAGACCCAAAAGAGAGATTATAGGCATTTGCCTAAATGTAGGAAACAGAAACGAAGAGAAATGTTATCACGATAATTGGTCCGCAACTCAAAGATGGGTCCTGACCCACTGTTTGGGATACAGTGGCTTACACACTCTCTCTCTCTCTACGTCCCCCCCCCCCCCCCTCTCTGTCTGTCTCTCCCCCCTACAGGTGCTGATCAAAGGCTTTGGGTTCCACCTCAGAGACCTGTGCAACACCACGTCTCTGGAGGAGTTTGTGACCATTGCCGACGGGAACGTGTCTCGTCTCACTCAGGAGATCATCTGCAACTCCACCAGTGAGTGGCTGGACCGGGCCCAGAGCCACTTCCTGTCAAACCTGGACTTCCTCAAACCCATACGCGTGAGTTGTGCTGTCTGTTTAGTTTTTTCTTTCTTTCTTGGAGCTCTCTCTTCTTACATCTGGCTAAAGCTGAAAACAACCACACACAGTAACCACTTAAGCTCTATAAACATATACCTTGTAGCTTCTAGTTCTAGCCTTAAGTTTAGTTCCCTGTGTCTCATTATTAACATGATTTATTCATAAATCCTGTGAAGCCGGAGTCAGACAGACTTCTGATCCTCTGGGTAAAAAAAGAAGAAGAAGAAGAAAGGAAAGACTTCAGGCTCATATATGTTCCCCTGACCCCTGACCTTTTCACTGGTGCGTTGCAAAGTGTGATGAATCTGTTTCACCATCGCAGGAACTGATCTGTCTCCACTGGGACCAGGCGTGATTCCACTTCTCTTCCTGTTTGAGCCAAAAAGTACAACATCACGCTCCACTCCCCCCCACATCCCCCCCCCCCCCTTGCTGTAGTCTGTTGTTTCAACACAGCAGCAGCACGTTGCATGACCACTGGCTAGAAACACACTCACTTGGCACAGTCAGCAAAAAACTGAAAAAAACACACTGGACACTGTCATCCAAAATCAGTTTAAAATACTGCTGACTTCAGAAATACATTATCGTCGCTGTCGGGAGGAAACCTCCTATCTCCATATTATGTTTGAGGGGCCCTAGCCCCTCCTATGTCCAGCTTTGAGGGTCTGTGTAAACACAAACCTAGAAGACAAAAGTGAGGACGCAAATTATGTCACTGCTGTATGGAAAACATCACGTGAATATGTTTGCTGTTGTCCATGTATAAACATGTATAAACATGTATAAACATGAATCCATCTCCCGCTAACACTTCTCTGCCTTTCATCAGTTTGCCAAATGATTCGCAGACCAATGGAATGTGTGCTTCTTTTACACAGAGGGGTGACATTCAGACACGATTTAGAAAAGCTTCATTCTTACACTAGCATGAGCATATTTGTCATATGAGCGAGCGTTATGTGCGTGTCACACACACACACACACACACACACACACACACACACACACACACACACACACACACACACACACACACACACACACACACACACACACACACACACACACAAATAAATGTGTGCACAAGTTCTTCACAGAGCTGTCATTAGGACCTCTCATTACAGTACCGGGACAATGGGAGGCATTGACACTGATGTTAACATTGTGTGATGGCAGACAAAGGCAGCAGAGTGATCCTCTCCAGCTCTGTGCCGACTGAGACTTTGGACAGAAAAGACCCCCTCATTAATTTCACAAACATTACATGCCGGGGCCTGAAATTAACGTCCCCCCCCACGCAGGTCTTCTCGTGTCTCCGCGCGCGCAACTTTCTCCTTTCTCACTTCTTCTGTTTCCTCCAGACCACACTGCAGCCTGTTCACCTTCCCCCCCCCCACCTCCTCCAACGCTCACTCTCCTAGACCCGTATATCATGTGACCCAAGTGTGAATCACGATGGAGGATTTTGGCATGGGGTAATGAGAACATTGTGCTCCGTCTTTGTCATCTGGAGGCGACGAGAGAGACGGGGTGCATGAGTTAGAGGCAGAGAGAGAGAGATGGAGGGGGGAGAAGGAATATGACAGCATAAGTCATTATCCTTTCACAAATACTTCTCAGTGTTTGCTAACCAAATGCTATTATGTGCTGCTATTGACAAGTAACACTATCACACTATCATTAAAAAATAGATTGGGGGGGGGGGGGGGGGGGTGAACCGACCAGCGACCTTCTGACTGTTTTGCCACTTGGGACTCAGCGCAAAACCTCACCGCCTCCTGTCACAACAAATTGCTGCTCTCCATAGATCAACACATGATCGTGAACTATTCCTGTGCTGCCCTTCAGTGACACCTGCACTGTGTTGAGACTCATACATTCCAGCAGCTGTCGGGCAGAAACCTCTTATCTCCAAATTCTTCTAACGTTTTTGTGTGTTTTCGGGAATGGAACGCTCTGCTTGACCACAGTAGATCTAGCCTTGTAGATCTGTGACTTTTGCTACTTTTGAATTTGAATCCTGAAATGTCACAGTTTTGGACATGTGAGGTTTCCACCCGACATAGACGTTATGATATGTGATAGACAGCAACACATACATCAAACACACATAGCGGGTTAAACCCGTGTTTGACCTGCATGTTGGTCTTTTTAGCTGCCCCTCCACCTTCACCTTTGACCTCATTGCCATTCTTCTTGTTCATTGTTAGCACAGCAATAATAACCCATTCCTTGCTGTGCGTTTGAACCATAGAGTATATATATCTATAGAGAAGACACCCGAGTTCTCCTCCCATCCACTTGCATTGAGTTGCTCAAAAGCGCATGAGGCGGATTCACTCCTCCTTCCTGGTAGGAACAGAGTGCATTCTGGGACGGATTGCAATGGTGAGTGGCCCCAAACACATGAACGCGCTGCCGTTGAACGCGCATGAGCGTCGTCCGTCGTGAACGTGTACAATGATAGTCAACGGACAGCGCGTTCATGTGTTTGGGGCCAGGCTGCAATACCTTCATTCGGCCACTATGTCCATTTCGCCTCAAGATTTCCTCTGGGTGCCTTCTCTATAAATATATATACTCTAAGGTTTGAACCCCTTACCACAAGAAATCTAAACAGCATATTGATTTAGAAAAATCATGGGCTCAAAAGATTCTGCGAAAAACCAACCCCACAGTGTACTCTGCTGTGCTACTGGACTTGCATCATTAGAAACGTGAATAGAGGCCTAATCGAGGTCAGTGTAGCAGAAAATCTGACAAATCGCAATTCGCATTAGTTGACCAATCAGAATTAATTAATTAACCCATAATAAAATAGTTTGAACTTGTTGGCATTGTCTACCAGTACAGAACAGCATATTCCCATTTAAGACACACACATGTACACTCACGCAGTAATATACAGTTCGTTTAGATTTAAATTAAACGTCAACAAGATCCCAACGATCCCAGCAAAACACTTAACAAACATACAGTACACATGCAGTAATGGGATGTGTTGTCTTTTTGTGGTAACAAACAGGATCTCTCTAATGTACCAGTCATCAGGCAATCATACTGTTTATCTCACTTTCTCTCTACAGAAGGATGTGAAGTCAGACCCCAAAGTCGTTCAAGACGTCTCCGTCGCAACGGACAGCCTTCTGGAAAGCCTGGGGGCACTGGGTGTGGAGGTAGGCACGCACACACACACACACACACACACACATACACATACACATACACATACACATACGCACACACACACGTTCAGTACATGGAGATAAATCATGCTAAGAAAGTACACTTTTCGCTGGTAATGTTTGTAATGTATTTTATGTTCTATCGATTTGACATTTGTGTCTGTTTACACAAGAGCCTGTACAGTATGACCTTTGTTTGACGTGTGCCTTCTGAGAAAAGTCAATCCATGTTAGGGTAATAGGGCTATATGGCCAAGTGACAGCGACTGGCGTGGCTCAAATGAGCAAGTGACAGGTGTGATGGATTGTGGTATAGTCGTCAGTGATAGAAATTAACTAAGCACATTTATTCAAGTAGCCTACTGTAGCTTACTGAATTATGAAAGCCTATATTGCTTGCCGCTTGGCAGAAATATAAATAAAAAAATAAAATAAAGATATTTTAAAATATATTTTCGTGAACGGAAATGACAGCGTATTTTCTGCCTGGGCTTTTTGGGGGTGTAGTTTCAGACTTTTTCATTGTCTAGCTATACGAGACACTAAATCACTGTTTCCCAAACAGTGGGTCGGGACCAATATAAGGGTCGTGGACACATTTTTATTGGGTCGCAAATAACTATCCCTTTATGTTTTGTTTACTACATTTAGTTTTGTAGTTCACAAGTTAAATTCATTCAATATTTTTTTAAAGTAGTGAAAATGCTAGTAGTGAAGAAGCTTCATGGTGCGATATCGATCCAGCGGGGCGCTTGCACACGTGCGCACACATGTGCACGCACGAGAGGTCATATGCACTGCTATTGATTGGCAGTGACTTGAAATGGGGTCACAGCAATCAATGCTCTATAAAGGATGTCATGAAAAAAGGTAGCAGCCTCATGCACTCACGTGTCTCCGCACACACACACACACACACACACACAGATACATACTTATTTTGTCTTATACGACTTACTACAAACATCTTTCTAATGATTTCAAAAACAAATATCATTATGTAAAGGTTTAAACCTATTCTAAAGGAGTGTGTTGAGCAAAGCGTTTACCCTCTCAGAGTTAACTTACGAATGGATACATTATACCATGAGTATTCCACAGTGTAAAGAAGGTGCCGGTTTCATATGACCGGTGAATATTCTGGCCTGGTCAGACGCTGTTTTGTCCAGGTCAAATAACTTTCATTAGACCACATACTTTACACCACACTGCCCAGTGCCCACTGCCCACCTTGATTCCCCTGTTTATTATGATAGCGGAGCTGTGGCACGCACGCACACACGCACGCACATTGTACATGTGTACTTATTGCTGACAGGAAAGAATGCGGTCAGACACAGACACTCACACATGCATGCAAATGTACACACACACACACACACACACACACACACAGAAAGAGAGACCCTGTCTGACCTAAATGTAACCCAACCTGAGCCAGTGGAATGTAGTGAAAGGAGAGAAATCAACAGTCAGTGACTTAGCAAACACTAAAGAGGGGTACCACATGCACGCACGCACACACACACACGCGCACACATGCACACATGCACACAGGCTACACATACAGTAACCCTTCACCCCATTACTGTCTGCGCAGCTGCGGCTGTACAGCTTCTGTTCTATCTGCTGAGTTGACAAAACATAAGACGGTCGTCAGCTGTGTGTGTGTGTGTGTGTGTGTGTGTGTGTGTGTGTGTGTGTGTGTGTGTGTGTGTGTGTGTGTTTACTATAGTATACTCCATATACTGTGTTGCCAGAGCACATTAGTGTGCTTTTATATAATATTTCATATTCACTATATTTTTATATATTCTTTGTTTTGAACTGGGAGTGAACTGCAGTGACCCAAAGCTTCTAGCTAAAACAAACAAAACACAATCTGAGAGGAATTTGAACTTGACACCTTAACGCAATTTGCCCTACAGCTGGTATATTTGAAGTGCCACTGCATTTGACCTTTTATCTTGAAGTGCCACTGTATTTGACCTTTTATCTTCACAGAAATAGCTCACATTTCTTTGGATGAGAAGTGCTGAATGTTGATGGAACATACTGTAGGTGTGAGCCTGGCACTGAACTTTAATAACCAAATCATTATCAGTGTTGTTGATAATGTGAAATTGAAACTAAACAAAAATCCATTATCTGGAGGAATGACGGTAGATGTTGGCATGGCTGTTTGCTCAGGGTTGCAGCTGCAACCCTGAGCAAACAGCTATGCCAACATAATTTCAGTTAGTCATCATTTTCAGTCAAAACGGCTTTATTTTTTATTGTGCAAAATCAAAAAAGTGGTCCCACGACACGAGAGAGAGAGAGATGGGGGGGAGACGACGCGAATCACAATATCATAAGTTTTCTATTGGGCTATAATTTGTTTTGTACTCTAATCAGAATCAGAACTATTTTAATGATGTAGGTCTACTCAAAATTGAATGTTGCCCAAGTGGCGCACGGACACCCGGACAGTGATTTGATCCCAAACTCCGGACCGTGGGGAGTCCATGGGGACACGGCTATCGGTATAGAAAGGATATTATGTGTTAAAATCAAGTTGTTAGGTGGTAGTTAGGTATGTAGGTAGTTAGTTAGGTAGTTAGCCCGCCCAGCAGGCTGGCAGAGAGAAGATAAATGCCCTTTAATAACCTCATCTCCCACCACCTAACAGGCTGTCACATCCCACTTAAATGAATAGAGCCGGATAGGAGTCACCCAGGCAGGAGGGGGAGAAACAATACTCTATTTTAACCAAAATGTTAATCTGTATGTTAATACATTATAACTGGTCCCTGGTGTGGGGCAGGACTAATACTGGTTGACGAGTAGCACTAGCTCCAGCCCAATGTGTCCCCATAGTGTGAGAGAGCCCAGTTGGAAGCCTGATGGGTGTTACTGCTGCATCTAACTCTCTGTCATTTAACTTACGGATTGTGTTTGTTTTTGTTTATTTCAGTTGGATAGAAACATTCTGACATAATACGGATACTGTTGATGACGCAACACAAATAAAATATAAGAAAACATGAATAATTAAAAGCATTATTTTTGGGAAGGAAAAAAAGTTATTATCAATGCGTCCCCCCTCTGTTAATGTGTCTCTCCCTCAAAAGAAAAGCAAATAACTAAAACAGAAAAGAAAGAAAAAGCATTATAATATGTTGTATTATTATTATTGTTGTCGTACAGCCACAGTGGCTGCAAAGTAAACTTGCTGCTGCACAGCAGGAGAGTGTAGATGAACCCAAGTAACCTCGCTGCCAAGCGCTGATGGTAATCGGGGAAGCTGGCTGATGGCTGCAAACGGATGGCCGACAGACCTAAAGAAAGAAAAGTCACTTGATCACAGCCTGGTTCACGCTGTCACTAACTGCCTGTTGAATGCTAATTAACAGAAATTAACGCGTACAAGTTTGACATGTATTCATACCAAATAATTCCCATTCTTTCAGTGCCAGATTATGTTTTGAGAGACATTTACAAATGAGGAGACACACTGAGCCTGACTAGTACACACAGTAGACACACTGAGCCTGACTAGTACACACAGTACAGTAGACACACTGAGCCTGACTAGTACACAGTAGACACACTGAGCCTGACTAGTACACACAGTACAGTAGAGACACTGAGCCTGACTAGTACACACAGTACAGTAGACGCACTGAGCCTGACTAGTACACAGTAGACACACTGAGCCTGACTAGTACACACAGTACAGTAGAGACACTGAGCCTGACTAGTACACACAGTACAGTAGACACACTGAGCCTGACTAGTACACAGTAGACGCACTGAGCCTGACTAGTACACACAGTACAGTAGACACACTGAGCCTGACTAGTACACAGTAGACGCACTGAGCCTGACTAGTACACACAGTACAGTAGAGACACTGAGCCTGACTAGTACACACAGTACAGTAGACACACTGAGCCTGACTAGTACACACAGTAGACACACTGAGCCTGACTAGTACACACAGTAGACACACTGAGCCTGACTAGTACACACAGTAGACACACTGAGCCTGACTAGTACACACAGTAGACACACTGAGCCTGACTAGTACACACAGTAGACACACTGAGCCTGACTAGTACACACAGTACAGTAGACACACTGAGCCTGACTAGTACACACAGTACAGTAGACACACTGAGCCTGACTAGTACACACAGTACAGTAGACGCACTGAGCCTGACTAGTACACACAGTACAGTAGACACACTGAGCCTGACTAGTACACACAGTAGACACACTGAGCCTGACTAGTACACACAGTACAGTAGACGCACTGAGCCTGACTAGTACACACAGTACAGTAGACACACTGAGCCTGACTAGTACACACAGTACAGTAGACACACTGAGCCTGACTAGTACACACAGTACAGTAGACACACTGAGCCTGACTAGTACACACAGTAGACACACTGAGCCTGACTAGTACACACAGTACAGTAGACACACTGAGCCTGACTAGTACACACAGTAGACACACTGAGCCTGACTAGTACACACAGTACAGTAGACACACTGAGCCTGACTAGTACACACAGTAGACACACTGAGCCTGACTAGTACACACATTAGACACACTGAGCCTGACTAGTACACACAGTAGACACACTGAGCCTGACTAGTACACACAGTAGACACACTGAGCCTGACTAGTACACACAGTAGACGCACTGAGCCTGACTAGTACACACAGTAGACGCACTGAGCCTGACTAGTACACACAGTACAGTAGACACACTGAGCCTGACTAGTACACACAGTACAGTAGACACACTGAGCCTGACTAGTACACACAGTACAGTAGACACACTGAGCCTGACTAGTACACACAGTACAGTAGACACACTGAGCCTGACTAGTACACACAGTACAGTAGACACACTGAGCCTGACTAGTACACACAGTAGACACACTGAGCCTGACTAGTACACACAGTACAGTAGACGCACTGAGCCTGACTAGTACACACAGTACAGTAGACACACTGAGCCTGACTAGTACACACAGTAGACGCACTGAGCCTGACTAGTACACACAGTACAGTAGACACACTGAGCCTGACTAGTACACACAGTACAGTAGACACACTGAGCCTGACTAGTACACACAGTACAGTAGACACACTGAGCCTGACTAGTACACACAGTAGACACACTGAGCCTGACTAGTACACACATTAGACACACTGAGCCTGACTAGTACACACAGTAGACACACTGAGCCTGACTAGTACACACAGTAGACGCACTGAGCCTGACTAGTACACACAGTAGACGCACTGAGCCTGACTAGTACACACAGTACAGTAGACACACTGAGCCTGACTAGTACACACAGTACAGTAGACACACTGAGCCTGACTAGTACACACAGTAGACACACTGAGCCTGACTAGTACACACAGTACAGTAGACACACTGAGCCTGACTAGTACACACAGTACAGTAGACACACTGAGCCTGACTAGTACACACAGTAGACACACTGAGCCTGACTAGTACACACAGTAGACACACTGAGCCTGACTAGTACACACAGTAGACACACTGAGCCTGACTAGTACACACAGTAGACGCACTGAGCCTGACTAGTACACACAGTACAGTAGACACACTGAGCCTGACTAGTACACACAGTACAGTAGACACACTGAGCCTGACTAGTACACACAGTACAGTAGACACACTGAGCCTGACTAGTACACACAGTAGACACACTGAGCCTGACTAGTACACACAGTAGACACACTGAGCCTGACTAGTACACACAGTACAGTAGACACACTGAGCCTGACTAGTACACACAGTAGACACACTGAGCCTGACTAGTACACACAGTAGACACACTGAGCCTGACTAGTACACACAGTAGACACACTGAGCCTGACTAGTACACACAGTAGACACACTGAGCCTGACTAGTACACACAGTACAGTAGACGCACTGAGCCTGACTAGTACACACAGTACAGTAGACACACTGAGCCTGACTAGTACACACAGTAGACACACTGAGCCTGACTAGTACACACAGTACAGTAGACACACTGAGCCTGACTAGTACACACAGTACAGTAGACACACTGAGCCTGACTAGTACACACAGTAGACACACTGAGCCTGACTAGTACACACAGTAGACACACTGAGCCTGACTAGTACACACAGTAGACGCACTGAGCCTGACTAGTACACACAGTACAGTAGACACACTGAGCCTGACTAGTACACACAGTACAGTAGACACACTGAGCCTGACTAGTACACACAGTACAGTAGACACACTGAGCCTGACTAGTACACACAGTAGACACACTGAGCCTGACTAGTACACACAGTAGACACACTGAGCCTGACTAGTACACACAGTAGACACACTGAGCCTGACTAGTACACACAGTAGACACACTGAGCCTGACTAGTACACACAGTACAGTAGACACACTGAGCCTGACTAGTACACACAGTAGACGCACTGAGCCTGACTAGTACACACAGTAGACGCACTGAGCCTGACTAGTACACACAGTAGACGCACTGAGCCTGACTAGTACACACAGTACAGTAGACACACTGAGCCTGACTAGTACACACAGTAGACACACTGAGCCTGACTAGTACACACAGTAGACACACTGAGCCTGACTAGTACACACAGTAGACACACTGAGCCTGACTAGTACACACAGTACAGTAGACACACTGAGCCTGACTAGTACACACAGTACAGTAGACACACTGAGCCTGACTAGTACACACAGTAGACACACTGAGCCTGACTAGTACACACAGTACAGTAGACACACTGAGCCTGACTAGTACACACAGTACAGTAGACACACTGAGCCTGACTAGTACACACAGTACAGTAGACACACTGAGCCTGACTAGTACACACAGTACCACTAGTCAGGCTCAGTGTGTCTACTGTACTGTGTACCTTACAGGAAGTGCTACATGTGTTGACTAAAACATTAAAAGACTAAGATATTTAGTCGACTAAGACTAGACTAAGAGTGAGCAAGTTAACATGACTAAATGGGACTACAACTAAATGGTGTGTTATTCAAAAGACTAAGACTAAACCAGAATTTGCTGTCAAAACTGACTGTCAAAATGAGTCTGGCACAGTGCTAACTTGAACTCTAGTAACCCCGACTCCAGCTCTGCTAGGTTACTCTGGGTCGAGTCGCTCTGCCTTCCTGCCTCCTTTTTTTCCTGCTCACTTCTTTTTTTGCTGTGTGTATGTGTGTGTGTGTGTGTGTGTGTGTGTGTGTGTGTGTGTGTGTGTGTGTGCGTGCTCATGTGTGTCTGTCTGTCTCAATGCACTCTTGTAAGTATTGCCTCCAGGGGACATGACACACATTGTGATTAACACGCAAGCACACACCCAAACGTGTGTACACCTACATGCACATGCACACACACACACACACACACACACACACAACTCATGTGTGTGAGACACGAGAGCAGAACAGAGACTGAGAGACAAACAAAAAAAAGGAAGGAACAGCAGGAGAGCACATCTCGTGGTCTTGGTTTGTGTTCTCACACGCACACACACACAGCCGCAGGCGATGGAAATTAGATTAAGCTACACATGCAGTCCGAGAGCATACATAGACAAGTGTGCCTACACGCACATGCACATGCTGGTGTGTGTGTGTGTGTGTGTGTGTGTGTGTGTGTGTGTGTGTATAGCATCACTTGCCTTAGCTTAAACACAGTTCATCAAGAACATAACAGACAGTTAAACGTTCACCGTAAAAAGCACAAACATGACAGTCAGTGACTGGGGGAAAGCCGAATTTATGCTCTGCCACGCGACGGTGTAGCGCACATTGAAAATAGCAGACCTACAAGCTCCCATGGCATGGAGTCCACGGTGCCTTGTGAGCTTGCAGATCCGCCATTTTCGACACCATCGTGCGAAGAAGCAGGAGTTAAAACGTTTGGAGTGTGCTGCTGGGTGTCGTTAATGACCGGCAGTAACCTCACTTTGTTCTGTCTCTGCTTTGTTAACCCCCCCCCCCCCCTCCACAGTCCACACACACACACACACACACACACACACACACACACCTCTTTCATGTTCTCTCACACATCCAGACCTGCATGCATTTCATATTCATGTACTTCTGCCTTTCTTCCTTTAGTTATTCCTTCCTAGCTTCCTTTATTCCTTCCTTCTTTCCTTCACTCTTCTTTCTTTCTTTCTTTCTTCTCTGCATATCTTACGTTTGGCTATTCCTTCTCTTATACAGTATATAGGCCTATAATGAAACATGAACTGGACATGTGTTTGTCCTCCTATGTGTTCTTGTGGGCTCTGTACCATTTTACTAGGTAACACTCTGTAACTTCTAGGAAACCGTAGGAAACCTTTCCCCTGGTGTCTCCTTCTCCTTTACTTACTCTAGGCTCACGTTGCAGCTTAATTTCTACAATATCTCTCTCTCACTCACACTCTCACACACACACACACACACACTCACAAAGGGACATGGCTTCTGCTCACGACACAACTCCTTAATACCTCATCTGTTTCAGCTTCTAAGACCAAATAAACACCTTCTTTCTTCCATGCCTCCTTTGTTTTTATACTTAATCACTTAGATCCTATGTGCAGTATGTACTTCGACCTGCGGGACACTATACTACAGTATAGGTCCGCTAGTATTTCTCTCTACATCAGAGAAATACTTGCCCAGACAATCATATCGTCTATGTCGAGTGGAAAACCTCATATGTTACTTTTCTGTATAGCTCAAATCTAAAATGACACAGATGCTTTCCCCAGTTTTAATAGGTTAAGCTAACATGCTAACATTAGCCCTTTGTTCTTGTGTTCTTTTCAAGCTGGCCAGCATGAACAGCTGGATGGACCTGCGCAAGGAGATCCAGTACCTGACGGGCAACGCCACCGTGTCTCCCAACCTCATGTACCAGGCCGTGTCGCGCATCGTGTGCGGGCACCCCGAGGGTGGCGGCCTCAAGATCAAGTCGCTCAACTGGTACGAGGACAACAACTACAAGGCCCTGTTCGGCAACCACGGCAACGACAGCGACAGCGAGACCGTCTCCGCCTACGACAACACATCAAGTGAGTCCGCACATCTCTTTGATGAGATTATTTGATGTATTTGCCTTACAGAGATACATGGTCAAATGGCTGGTGGTCAAACCAAATGAGGCTCCATTTGGTTAGTGAGTTATATGTACACACTGGATTTTACTGTATATGTTTATGTCGAGCATGCAGTATGCCAGCAAAGTGTAAGTGAGGCTTTTTGGATTGCACCATTACCCACTTCAACCCTACTCTAGGCTTGGTAAACGAGACCTGAGTTGGCTCTCTTCATCAAAAAATTGCAGATCTACAAGCACAATGTGACACGTTGTGGGCTTGTAGATCGGATACTTTTTTGCCAAATAGTTCCACACCAGAATATGGAATGGATGCTAAGATTCAAGTTGATTGATGGAATACTGTATATATTGTGTTTTTCTCTGCTCCAGCTCCGTACTGCAACAACCTGATGAGGAAGCTGGAGTCCAGTCCCATTTCCAGGATGATCTGGAGGGCCCTGAAGCCCCTGTTGATGGGGAAGATCCTGTACACCCCCGACACCCCCGCCACGCAGAGGATCATCCACGAGGTACGCACGCTCCTCTGTCCTCATGTCTCTTTTATCATATCAGGGCTGTGCTGCCATTCTCCAAATCCACGTCTCACTTTAACTTTAGTTTTGAAGGCCACAATGCAAGTCGATTTTCGATTTCATCTTTTTAAATCACTGTTAGAAAAGACAGTTGTACAGGTGTTACTAAAGGTGTTGCACTATGACTGGTATTTGGTGTCGTGTTATTAATCGTGGGATTAGTTCGGATATATCCTCCAAAGACAGAAGGCAAATAAAAAAAGCATCCCGTATGTGTGAATGGGCATTTTATAGATTGATGTGAAATATTTGCAGATTTTCCGTGCTGGTGTGTTTTTCCTGGTTGGTTTTTGTAGATGAAGAAATTCCAGCTTGTTGTTGTAGAGTCTCTTTCCGCCATGTGCTGTAGTGGCTCTTCTTTTAAATGCAGTACTGTGTGTGCACTCTTCCCATCAAACAAGTGCTGCTCAGCCTCCTGATAGCAATTTTGACTTTTGTATGGTCACGATTCTCATGCAATTCAATTTCCGCTCATCGTGATCTATTTTCGTGACAACCCCTACATTATACGAAGCAAGCCTGTGATTTTGAACCTGCGCTTACCTAGCAGCATCCATCAGTGAGGGTTTTAGGGACGCTGTGATCTGCATCTCCTGACTCTGAGCGTGCATTTCATGTAAGGAGACTTGCATCCAACTGGGCAGAGCCTCATTTACAAAAGATAAAAGAAAACAAAATCTAAATCTAAGATGACAGATAATGTCCTGGAACGTGGGTTATTACACTTTCCGGGAAAGCATCTGAGTTAATGGCTGCTCGTCCGTGTGTGCCTCCACTTGTCAGACAGCGGGACATCATTATGTGTGTCATCTTGTGTATGTCCAGGTGAACAAGACCTTCCAGGAGCTGGGCGTCCTGAGGGACCTCGGAGGCATGTGGGAGGAGATGAGACCTAAAGTGTGGAGCTTCATGGAGAACAGCGAGGAAGTGGATCTGGTCAGAGTGAGTAGATTTTAATTTAATTTGTATTATTTGAATCCTGAAAAGTAACAGTTTTGGACATATGAGGTTTCCGCCCGACAGAAGATATCGTGCAATGGAATGATGCTGGTTGTGATATCTGGCAGGCCGCCTTACAGAACACGGTGACACGATTGTTGTAACATGCCGCCGCATGTCAGACATAATTGTCTGTTGGCACGCAGAAGACCCTGCAGTCGTTGACTCTGGGTAAATGCTCAGTTATGACACATAATGCCTGGTGGCTCAGACCATATTTTTGTTTTCGGGAATTAATGATCTGTATTCCAATGGATCCAATCGAGATATTTTACATCAAGTCACAAGCTTGTAGATTGGCTCTTTTTGCTACTTATTCTGAACATATGACAGAATACAACAAAATTGTTTCCTGTCTCTACTGCCCAAAAGAAAGATTTCAAAGGCACACGCACGCACACCCCTCGCATGCCCCCAAAAGCCCCCCCTACACACACACACACACACACACACACACACACATGCCATATTGTTGCAGTCTGACTATATGGGCATGTGAAGATAGTAATCTGCGTGTCGTCAACGTTACTAAAGTATAATTTACTTGTCTGATGGGGCATGGAAATGGAGGATAGTTGTTATCCAGGGTTGTACACGCTGGTAGCAGTCAATACTTTGATGTTTTCCTGGAAAGGGTGATGGACTAATGTGGAGGAGAGAGAAGTATTGAATTACAGCTTGACACTCTGACATTGTCCGTCTAAACAGATCAGTTAATTACTAATCGATCAGTGATACCTTTTTGGGCAGACAGACAGACAGACAGAAGTGATATGGGAAGCAGACGGAATTAATGTTCCAATAGGCTGACAGAAGGTCTTTGAAGCATCCAATAATCCGTCTTGATTTGATTACAGCGACATGTGGAGGACTGACAATCATTTCAATGATAATGCCTGCCCTTTGAAGCCAAATAAGATTTGACCTCATTTATTCCACCCCCCCCCCAAGCCACAACAGAGAGGAGGAGAGAGAATAGATGTCTGTGCACGTGTGCAGTGTGACCTGCACTCTCAGAGGGCAGTGGGGAACAAAAAGTACTCAACCCTAGTGTACTTGGGTCTAAAAGATATTAATCAACAATATATTAATCAACTATAAGTTGCTCGGTCTTTCATACTTGAGTTAATGTACTGAAGTAGTAGCTTTTAACTCAAAAGTTCAAAAATAAAATGTAAAAAATTAAATTAAAAAAAAGTGCATTTTCTCATCAATGCATTTCTGTAGGCCTATACATTTTTGGGGGTATTTTCCAGAAATCTTTAAAATCCGTTAATATCACGACATGTCGCAAGGATAACACTTTTTTGTGTTATCCCTTTAGCCCAAGTGTGTTATACATTTTCATCTATTAAAGTATTTGATCAATCCATCAATCAATCCATCTATCCATCCAATAATCAATCAAAGCAGAACACACTGTGGAAGGTAGGTATCCTCTGGGGCCACATATACTAAAATGTGCAGTCATTGCATTCTAAGGTACTTACAAAAGTAAGTAAGTGGATACAAATGGATAAGAAGGGGCCACCGTCTGTTATGTAACAAAGCTTTCCCCAGCGTTTCCAGTCCTTCCAGGCTTTTTGTCTGCATCAACTCTAGCTTCCCTCTGTGAAGCACATAGAGACCACTGCCACCCAGTGGCCAGTGAGCAACTTGGGATAATAACTGTTTCAGGGAAGGTAATTTTTGTTTTAAATAAAATAAAATAAAAACGTACAAGTTGCTGCCTTTTTGTAATACTTGGAACGTAAATGTTCAAGATTTACATGCATTAGAATAGATAAAATAAAAGATCTACAACGTTGTGACCCGTTGTGAGCTTGTAGATCGGCTAATGCTTTGAGGATTTAAATGGTTAGTCTACTAATACTACTACTACTACTGCATTGACTCAAATGATCCGTGGTGTGTTCTCAGACGCTGCTCCAGAACAACGCCAGCGCTGCGTTCCTGCGGGCCCAGCTCAGCGGGACGGACTGGAGTGTGGAGGACATCCAAGGCTTCCTGTCCAAGGCCTCCGAGGACGTCCGCGTAGGAGCCTACACCTGGAGAGAGGTGTTCAACGAGACCGACCAGGCCATCATGACCATCTCACGCTTCATGGAGGTGTGTGTGTGTGTGTGTGTGTGTGTGTGTGTGTGTGTGTGTGTGTGTGTGTGTGTGTGTGTGTGTGTGTGTGTGTGTGTGTGTGTGTGTGTGTGTGTGTGTGTGTGTGTGTGTGTGTGTGTGTGGATCAGCTTGTTAGAAATGGCAAAACATTGTAAAAAAAAAAAGAGATGTCGATGTCCTCAAGTCATGGTAATTCATATGTGTGCCTGTGTGCATGTTTTGAAGCATACAGGATGAACACCACAAGATCTTTCAAATATATATTTCAAATAGTGTAAAAACTAATCCTGTGCTTTTTGTCGCAAGAAGTGTTGCATTTTCAGAACTGTTCATTGAAAGCTGTAGCCATAGCTCACGCAAAGCGCATAACGGACCCAAACAAACGTAACCCTCAAAGAAAATGAAAAACATAATACTTTTCACATGATCGTCTGCCTCTGTGGGAAAATGTGTAATTATGTTAAAATGTCCTTGTTTCCAGGGCAGTCAGACAGACGCGTTACTCCAGATCTTAGACCATTTCCCTTTGTGAAAATCACAGCCATTACTCACTCTGCAATCTGTGCCAGGATGCTACAGTACCGTCAAGGCTATTAAAAGCCTTGAAATCAAATCTTCAATCGCTTAGCCTCTTGAAATGTGTCTGAAAGGGTTCTGTGTCCGCCGTCTTTGTGTCTGAATGGGGTCAGTGTGTTATAGATGACAACATCCTGACAGAGGTGTCAAAACACTGCTGTAAAGGGAGATTGAAGCAGAACCAACAGAACCTGGGTTTGAGTGGTTAATCAATGTTCAATTTAGCAGTTTGTCTATTCAATGAGCATACTCACATAAAGGCCAAATGTCCAATGCATGTCGACTTTAAACAAATGAACACCATCAATGAATTAACCATAATCACCCATGGCTTGATGCGTTTTGATCCAGGTCATTGACCTTGTTGCTTGGTTCTCTTCTGGGCCCCACTATTTATTGAGTGTCGCAGTCCCGCCCCCCAGACGACGCCCAGGAAATAATTCCCAATGCATTTTTCCCATAGATATTTCAAAAAGTCCTGTACGACCTTATAAGCGTCGTACAAAGCCAACTCATGACAACAAACACAATATTTTGGATCAAACAAATAATTACAAAGAACAAAAAAAGTGTTGTAACCTGCCGTTTCTTTCTTCTTTCAAATTCTTTGTTTGGCCCAAAACATCGTGTTTATTGTCATGATGTGTCACAACTCGAGTTGGCTTTGTCCGCAGCATAACGTCTTTAAATAAATACTTTTTGAAAAGTCTGAGGAAAATGAACGGGGAATTATTTTCTGGGTCTCTCGAGGGGGCGGGACTGCGACACTCTATTACACATAAAAGGAGAATTTAAGCTCTTAAGACTTAAGTTCACTGACATTGCAGCTTTGAACCTGAAAAGAAGGTCATGACATTCCTCGTGAATACCACCCGTTAACCTACTGATTGAACAGATGTCACAGCGTTAAATCGTAAAGCACTCTCGTGAAACACACCGGAAAGTGGTCCAGTGACTTCACTTCACGTAGGGAGAATGTCATGCATGGATTATTAGGGATTCCTGGAAAGTGCCTTCCAGCATTCTCTCAGCATTTATGGATGCAGCACAAGACAAGACTATAATGTCTATTGAAGACGGCTTAGTAGAGGGACTAATGTCATGTGTAAACATGAAAAATCGGGGCGAAACGACCGATTTGCTTTGTGGTTTCAAAAGCAAAATCCAACTGCCAGAACGTACACAGACTGGAAAACCTTCAGAGCGCCTGACATGCTCAAGCCCTTTCACAGTAGTGTGTGTAATTAGTTCACAGAAGTTTTCTTTTCCACCCAAAATAAACAAGTACAACTTTTCTTAGATCACAGAGCGGTTAGGCAATACTAGTAGTAGAACTTTGTCTTGGTCAAAGTTCCTAAATACTTATTTTTTATTCTCTCTCTCTCTCTATCTCTCTCTCTCTCTCACATTCTCAGTGTGTGAACCTAGACAAATTGGAACCTGTGGCCAATGAGGAGCGACTGGTCAACAAGTCCATGGGTCTCCTCCACAACCAGAAGTTCTGGGCTGGCATCGTGTTTCCTGACATCACCCACAGCGACGGCACCGAGCTGCCTCCCCATGTCAACTACAAGATCCGCATGGACATCGATAACGTGGAGAGGACCAACAAGATTAAGGACGGGTACGAACATCATCATCATACCCGGAAATTATGCGGGAACACCTACTGAGGAAAGATAATAAGGGGGTGGGGGGGGCAGAGAGAGAAACAAAACAACATTCTTTTTGTGCTTGCGTGTGTGTGTGTTGTATAGGTACTGGGATCCCGGTCCCAGGGCGGACCCCTTCGAGGACCTGCGTTACATCTGGGGAGGTTTCTCCTACCTGCAGGACGTCATCGAGCAGGGCATCATCAGGGCCGTCACCGGCAGCAAGGAGAAGACGGGGGTCTACATCCAGCAGATGCCATACCCCTGCTACGTGGACGACATGTAAGACCACCACCACTGACGTGAAAGAGCAAGTGTTTTAGACCGGTGCTTCTCAAAGTAAGGTGTCCAGGGAGGGATCCCAATCTGGGAACCCACTGAGCAATAGTCGGCTATTTGACATCGCGCTAAAAATGGACTATAACTGGGTTTTTTTGCGGAATGATGATGGACTGTCTATAGATACAAACAAATATTTAAACTTGCTGTCTCTATCTATCTATCTATCTATCTATCTATCTATCTATCTATCTATCTATCTATCTATCTATCTATCTATCTATCTATCTATCTATCTATCTATCTATCTATCTATCTATCTATCCTGTAGTTTCCTGCGTATAATGTCGCGGTCCATGCCTCTGTT
Source organism: Protomyctophum parallelum (assembly GCF_964188405.1). Classification (NCBI taxonomy): domain Eukaryota; kingdom Metazoa; phylum Chordata; class Actinopteri; order Myctophiformes; family Myctophidae; genus Protomyctophum; species Protomyctophum parallelum. The sequence goes on along the minus strand of NC_139702.1, from coordinate 18,029,364 downwards.
CATGACGCTGGCGTGGATGTACTCGGTGGCCATCATCATCAAGGGCGTGGTGTACGAGAAGGAGGCGCGCCTCAAGGAGACCATGAGGATCATGGGGCTGAACAACGGCACGCTGTGGCTCAGCTGGTTCATCAGCAGCCTCATCCCGCTGCTCATCAGCGCCGCCTTGCTGGTCGTCATCCTGAAGGTGGGTGGCGTGCACGCACGTGCCTCAAAATTTTACTTGAAGGGGAATACCACTCATTTTCAACATTGAACTATGTCATTAATATACCTTAGACATTAAATAATAATAAAAAAAAACTCTCCACTGCTCTCCTCTCTCTCTCAGATGGGTAACCTGCTGCCATACAGTGACCCCGGCGTAGTGTTTCTGTTCCTGAGCTCCTTCGCCGTCGTGACCATCATGCAGTGCTTCCTCATCAGCACGCTGTTCTCACGCGCCAACCTGGCGGCAGCGTGCGGCGGCATCATCTACTTCACCCTCTACCTGCCCTACGTGCTCTGTGTGGCCTGGCAGGACTACATTGGCTTTGGCGCCAAGCTGGTGGTGGTGAGTGCACACCTTTTTAATATTATTTTTAAATAGACGATCTGCTACTGTAAGTACTGTACACGTCGTCTTCTAATCCACCCATGTCAGAAGGATTTTATTCAGGTGTGCAAGAGACTTTTAATGATATTTCCCTTTCACAGACCCGGGTCTGAATAGATACGTTTCTTATATTTTAGAATTCCTGGCCATAGCTGAATGGGTAGAATACCCCAAAAGGAGTAGTGTAACTGATCTGGTCCCTCGTCGTATACTCTCTCTCAGAGCCTGCTGTCCCCCGTGGCGTTCGGCTTCGGCTGCGAGTACTTTGCCCTGTTCGAGGAACAGGGTGTGGGCATCCAGTGGTCCAACCTGCTGGCCAGTCCCATGGAGGCTGACAGCTACAACCTGACCACCTCCATCTGCCTCATGTTGTTCGACGCCTTCCTGTACGCCGTCATGACCTGGTACATCGAGGCCGTGTTCCCTGGTATGTCACGGCCATCACAATACCACATGATTGCAATTGAAAGTCTATTGGGCATACTGCCTGTTGTCGTGGTTATTTCATGTCTATGCTGTATGCTGTTGGTGGTGATTGGTCAGACGTGTTTACCGATGTTTACTGTCTCTAAAACCAGGTATGTACGGGATTCCCAGAGCCTGGTACTTCCCCTTCACCAAGACCTACTGGTGTGGAGAGGAGTGCAATAAGAACCTCTCATCTTCTGCTGGAAAGCAGGGAAACGCTGATGGTACGACATTACAATTACAATTTAGGCATTTTTGAGTGACATAGAATAAGCAAGGTAATCACATGGTGCCTCAAGAAACTAGGATTCCATGTAAACCAAGAATCTAGCATCAGTCAAATAACAATCTGTGCATTGAAACTATACTATACTATCTAAGATGCATTCTTAACATTGTGGTCAAGAAAACACATGAGAGCGAGTGACCAAGATATGTCTGCATTGTAGCCATATGTTGGTCAATCGCTAGCATCAATCGAGGCAGAAGGTGTAGCAGTAAGGGATACTCTACTGATCGATCCAGGGTTCAACCGCCAACACTGGGAAGGAAATCAACTCCATATAGCAAAGCAAGGCCATTACCACTGTTTTATGTACAGTATCTCTTCTTGATGTGTTTAAATTGCGTCGTCGTTCCTAAGATGTTCCCTGTGTTGTTGCGTACGTAGCGGTGTGCATCGAAGAGGAGCCGTCCCACATCGAGCCAGGCGTGTACATCAAGAACCTGGTGAAGGTGTACAGCCACGGGAACAAGCTGGCGGTGGATGGACTGAGCCTGGGCTTCTACGAGGGCCAGATCACCTCCTTCCTGGGACACAACGGAGCTGGCAAGACCACCACTATGTAAGATATATACACACTGTGCAGTTACTGTACCAAGACCACCACTATGTAAGATATATACCGGTACACACTGTACAATTACTACTCATGGTAAAAACAACATTATTATTATTTATTTTTTTCCCATAAATGAATGCCCTACTTACATTGTCTTATAACATTGTTGCACAAACATTGCGATGCGCTCTTGAAATATTGTGATAGTAAAAGTTAAGTGTGTTCGTTTTTCCTTATTGTCTTGCTAATTGCCTATTGCTTCTCTCCTTGTCTCCTGATAGGTCGATCCTGACAGGGCTGTTCCCACCCACCTCTGGCACGGCGTACATATTGGGTAAAGACATCCGCACGGAGCTCAGCGCCATCAGACAGAACCTGGGCGTCTGTCCGCAGCACAATGTCCTCTTCAGCATGTACGTGTCCCCAAAGGGTCCCCAGCTCAATTATTGATAGATACAGTAGGAACCACATGAATGCTTAGATTGGTGTCCCTTGGGGACCTAATGGCGATCCTTGAAATTGAAAAGGTTGATTCTCAAGCTTTGTAAATGTCAAGGACCCCCATTCTGTAACAGATTACCCAATCTCACTCCAGAATTGTTGACCGTGTCCTCTGTCTTTATAAATCAAGTACGTATATGCACTGACTGACTGATTGTACCATGTCTTGGTGCTCTCCACTACCTCAGGCTGACCGTGGAGGAACACATCTGGTTCTACGCTCGGCTCAAGGGTCTGTCAGAGGAGAAGGTAAAAGCCGAGATGGAACAGATTATCAGCGACATCGGACTGCCTCACAAGAGGAACTGCCGCTCCAACACCCTGTCAGGTGAGCCTTGGCCAATCCTCCTGCCTCTAGTAGTGTCCCTATTGAGCCTTGGCCAATCCTCCTGTTAAATCTGCTGCATGTTAACTATCACTGATTATGGATCCTCCTGGAAATTGCAGTGGACTTTTTGCGTGACATTGTGAGGAATGTAAATAGTGGATAATTTAGTGTAGCGCTGGGCAATTAAACGATATTTAGAACCAATAACCGATTTAATCTGGCTAATGTAGGTTAATTGAATAATCCAGAAGCAGATTTATATATATTTTTCTTCTTCTCTTCTCATTATATATCAACGAACCGACATAATAATTTATTTATAAATCTTAACCACTTAACCCTGGTAGCTCTCAAAACCTAAACTGAAAATGTATTTAAAATAAATAAAAAGGAAATGGTCTGTTTTGTCCTCAAAGTCTCTGGATGTTTTCCACGTGTTGTGATAAGCTCCATGTACACAGACAGGTGACGCGTTTGAAAAATGGGGTGACCGTTTGTTGTTTTTGTTTTTTAGGAGGCATGCAGAGGAAGCTGTCAGTGGCTTTGGCCTTTGTTGGGGGGTCAAAGGTGGTGATCCTGGACGAACCTACAGCGGGGGTCGACCCGTACTCACGCAGGGGCATCTGGGACCTGCTGCTCAAATACAGACAAGGTAAACACAGCTGGAATAGATAGAATTAATATAGCAATTTTGCAACCTGTGGGCCATGAGGAAGTGGGCCCCCAAATAATTGGTAAAACACCCATTAAGAATTGAGATTCGATACTGCTCAATCTCTTCTAAATCCGAACAGTTTTCTGAAAACATTTCTAGTCTGTCAGTGGTGCTCACATTTTTCACGTCAAAGACCGCCCAAATTATATGTATTTGGCCATGGACCCTCATCTCAAAATACGGTATTTAGTTCAAGAGGGACCCCCAGAAGCAAACGCTAAATGTTTTCTTTGAAGAAAAAAAATATATATTCAAGCACTTGCACAAATGTTCATGATTTTTCAAAACATATGTCTACAATCTACAATTCTTTTACGTTTTTTGGCAAAAAGTGTGAGAACTACTGAATTTAGAAGGCATTAATTTAATGGGTTTAAATAACAGTAACTCAAATTAAAATGTACTTTGGTTCACTGTCCGTCCTTCGTTCGCCCTCAGGTCGTACCATCATCCTGTCCACGCACCACATGGACGAGGCGGACATCCTGGGCGACCGCATCGCCATCATCTCCCACGGCAAGCTGTGCTGCGTGGGCTCCTCGCTCTTCCTGAAGACCCAGCTGGGCACGGGCTACTACCTCACGCTGGTGAAGAGGGACTACGACCTGTCGCTGCACTCCTGCAGGAACTCCGCCAGCACCGCCTCCTACAGCAAGAAGCTGCCGTCGGGAGAAAAGGTAAATACATGAGACAGCTTGAGAAGAAGCACCCCCCCCCCATCCAGTGGTGAAAAAGTACTCAAATGTATCAATAGTGCAATGTAAATACTCCGTTACGAGTAAAAGTCTAGAATTCAAAAATCCAAATGTATTTAAGTACTCATTATGCAGAATGTCCCATTTCAAGTTTTCACCTGTGTATAAAAGCTTCCCAAACCAAGATGTTTTCTGCACCTTTCTCTTATATATATATATATATATATATATATATATATATATATATATATGTAATAAAATCCACATAATTAATGTATTATAATAATGTATTATTATTGTTTATTTTTCAGGATGACAGTGTCTCCGAGAGCAGCGTCAGCTCTGATGCAGGTCTGGGCAGCGAACCGGAAAGTGAGACCACCACCATCGGTAAGACAAAATGTTTAAAGGATTATTATTTCACTCAATTATTAAACCTTACAGAAAATACAGAAAATATCAACTTAATGAAACACAACAAAGAGACTGTGAGGATTCTGATTCTGATCATGATGATGTTCTTGGTTCTTTGTTGCAGACGTGTCGCTCATCTCCGGCGTGATCTTCAAGCACGTGCCGGAGGCCCGCCTGGTGGAGGACCTGGGTCACGAGCTGACCTACGTGCTGCCTTACCAGTCGGCCAAAGACGGAGCCTTCGTCGAGCTCTTCCACGAGATGGACGACCGACTCACCGACCTGGGAATATCCAGCTACGGCATCTCTGACACCACCCTGGAGGAGGTCGGCTCACCGTTTACTTATGCTTGTTTTCATCAGATAGGTTTAAATCGTCTTGAATCTAATCTCTGTTCACGTGTCTCTGCAGATTTTCCTGAAAGTTGCTGAGGACAGCGGCGTGGACGCAGCGGAGCTCTCAGGTGAGACTTACTGACAACGCTAAAATATGATAAAAAAGGTCTACCCACGTAATTTATGTTCAAATAAGTGACACAAATTATTACAGTAAGGACATCAAACAAATATACCTCCTTTCACCTTGCAGATGGCGTGGTGCCCACAAGGACCCGCCGCCGTCGCCATGCGTTTGGGGACCACCAGAGCTGCCTGAAGCCCTTCACCGAGGACGACAACATGGAAGGTTTCAACGACTCTGAAGGTGACCCAGGTAGATCAGCACAGCATATGCCCAGCGGTGCATGTGTCTTAACGTAGCAAAAAACACGCTTACCACATAGCTGTAAGATTTTAAGATTTGTGCCAGTGTCTCACAGCTTGCAGATCGGCTAATCTCAGCATGAAATGAAGTGTAAAATCAGCCATTTTGACAGCCAGCGTGTTAATGGAACCGTACTTAGACAACCAACATTGTTTACCCACCTTAATGTTGTCTACTTAATATCTGAACGTCATTAATGTTGACACTGCGTGCTGTGAGCTGACGTCCTGCTGTCTCCATCCGTGCAGAATCCCGTGAGACAGACTGGCTGGGCGGAGCTGACGGTAAAGGTTCCTACCAGGTCAAAGGATGGAGTCTGAAGAGGCAGCAGTTTGTGGCTCTCCTCTGGAAACGGTTCCTCTACGCGCGACGCTCCAGGAAGGGCTTCTTTGCTCAGGTACAAACACGGCAACTTTGTGCTTCTTCTGCAACTTTGTGATCCTGCACCCTCGCAGTACTACAAATACATGTCCTGATAGTACACCACCTGGTCAGAAACAGCCCTGTTACTTTAGGGCTTCATTTGTATGAGATGAGTATGATGTGTATGCATGAATGGGTAGTGTTTTATATGTTACAAATGACTATTAATATTATCTACATTAGGGGTGTCGAGGAAAATCCATAGAAATCAGACCAATCATCAAAATTTGTGAAAATAGATTAGAAATTGTGACCTTAAAATCTAAAGTCAAATTGCTATTACGAGGGCAGAAGTTTACAACAACAGCTTACAGTAAGTTTCCTCCTTGCAAGAAGCCACCATGATTAGAATTAAGAATCGAATCGTGACAATATTATCTTAAAATATTGAATTTGTGACTTACTCTAAATGTGTCATTGGAGCATATCATAATGTAGACTATATTTGTTGCCTTTCTGTGTGTTCCAGATCGTTCTTCCAGCTGTGTTTGTGTGCATCGCTCTGGTATTCAGTCTGATCGTGCCACCGTTTGGAAAGTACCCCAGTTTAGCCCTGCAGCCCGGCATGTACGAAGAGCAGTTCACCTTCATCAGGTGAGGAACTTCTGTCTATTTGTAGACTTTCTGTTTATTCTCTAGGTCACAACAACAGGATGTTAGAAATTAATACAGAAATCAAATAAATTCTATACCTAAAAAGCTTGAGCTCAAGCTGTGGGTAGCCTGAGCTAACGTGTTAGGTTTCTGGTCTAGAGGGGCGGGTCGCGGCTCAGATTTGCGCACGCCCTGATTGGATCTCATCAATCTGTCCGTCACCCCCGGCCCCTCCTCTCCCCCCTAGTGCAGCTCTACGTCACATAATTTGGAGCGACGCCCACCCGGAAGGGTTGACTCCCACTTTTAGACCAGAGCGGCCAATGCGTTCCTCCAGGCTTTCAATTTTTGCACCAACAAAAATGAAAGCCTGGTACCGAGGCTAAGCTGTGGGTACATCTGCTATTTTCAAGGGCCCCCACGATTCAGAGTTATACAGACCTGTATAACCAGACCATTTAGAACCCTCTCAAGGAACCATGAGGGTCCCTAGATGATCTCATTCTGTTATTACTCATCTTTTTTTGTTTGTCACTCAAAGGAAATCGTAACCTTAATTACACACATAGCATTAACGTTAAAATGTTATTCATTATTGTTACACTGTAACTAACAAATGACTCATGATGAAGTGCATTTTGCACTAGATAATAATGTCTGAATGTGTTTTTTTTCTTTCAGTAATGACGCCCCAGAGGACAGTCACATCAACAAGCTACTGGGAGCTCTGACTGATAAACCAGGCTTTGGTTCGCGCTGCATGGATGGAGAGCCCATACCGTGAGTCATCTACTGCCAACAGAAAGCTAATCACACAGCACTGTTGTTAACCACTTAAACCCTCTCAGGGGTCCGGGACCCCTAAGGGGACCTCAGAGTTACTACAGGAGGTCCGCCAAATATTTGTGTGAGGGGGGCCCATTAGCCAAAACACAACGCCTCTTACCGCGAGACTTTCTGAGTTTCGGTTTAGAGGGGGACAAGAGCAGACCCAGTACAGAGCCAACGGTCAAGTTGACTAAATATTGAGGGTTTAAAAGCATGTGAAAATAAATACACATTAGCATGTAACTAACTATGACATCTATGAAATTCTATGCAATATGTAGTGGAGGTCCCTGCTTCATCTCTCTCTCAGCTAAGGGGTCCTCGGGCTGAAAAACTTTGAAGACCCCTGCTCTATAGCCTGGTAAAAGTAGGCATCTTGTTCATCAGCGATTTCTGGCTTATGTGCTGCCAGAATAGGGGTATGCTAGGGTTCAAGTGGTTGAACAAATAACAAATAAAATACATTTATGATTATACACAAATTGGAAATTTACTTTGCCTTGCTTCATTATTTTGTTACTTTTATTTGAAAACTCTCTTCCCCCCCTCTGTCCCTCCAGTGACGCACCCTGTACAGCGGTAGAAGATGATTGGTCAGTTCCGCCCGTGCATCAGAGCGTACAGGACATGTTTACCAATGGGAACTGGAGCATGGAGAACCCCTCCCCACTGTGTGAGTGCAGCTGTGACGGACGCAAGAAGATGTTACCCGAGTGTCCACCCGGAGCTGGAGGCCTGCCGCCCCCTCAGGTATATATGGGCTGGCACACATACACGCACGCACGCACGCACGCACGTACGTACGCACGCACACACGCACACACGCACACACATACGTTTAATATCTTTGCCAGCCATGGGTGGATTCCCTCTTGCTCCTGTTTGGTCTCCAACCCAGGAGCCCCGGGTTCGAATCTCTGGTATTACATTGGTGCTAGTTCACCTTGTCAATAACACACAAAATGCATATATTTGACTGCTTACTCAAGTCCTGTATGTGTGTGTGTGTGTGTGTGTGTGTGTGTGTGTAGATGAATATCACCAAGACAGACACCCTGCAGAACCTGACGGGCAGAAACATCTCTGACTACCTGGTCAAAACGTACGCTCAGATCATCGGGAAGAGGTACGTATCGTCTCACTAGCTGTCTCTGGTGTGATGTTCACACGTGCATGGTTCAGGTCCAACCCTTTCAGTTGTTAAGAATCAGTCCTTGTCACATTTCCAAAGCATCAGTACACAGCATCCAATACAGCACATTTCCTGCAGAAGTTTATTACTTGTGCATTAGTCCATGGAAAGCATATGTGTCTATTTTAGATGTTTGCTTTGGCTCTTCAGAAATAGCAGATATACAAGCTTCGAGCTTGTACATCTTCTATTTTTGAACATCTTTGAAAAAAGTGTGAGAACTACTGATTAGAAGGTATTTGTAGAATCGCCCTCGAGTTTTAATGGGTTACAGTTAATCAAACTAATCAATTTAATTATCAAACATTTGTACCGTATATATTTTTTGAAACATTCACAAATGACATTGAAATCTGACATTGAAATTGAATCTACAAGCTCACGTGTCGCATCACAACTTGGAGAATAATCAATGGTTGCACCCTGGTTGCATTTAAAAGGTTAAAACGGTTTTGTCTTTCCTCGTCCATTTACTGTTTTAAAATTACATTATCGATCCTCTCCCCTCACAGTCTGAAGAACAAGATTTGGGTCAACGAGTTCAGGTACGTTTTGAGTCAACATTTACGAGTAATTTCTTGTTCATTATGCTTGGTATTATTTCCATCTGTACCGCTCCGCTGATATTAAAATGAGGATCCTTGGTGCAGATACGGTGGTTTCTCATTGGGTGCCAGGAGGTCCCAGTTCCTCCCCCATGGCGACGATGTCGATGACGCCATCATTCAGCTGAGGAAACGCTTCCGTCTGGAGAGAGTACGTTACAGACATTTCATTCTGTAGTGTAAACAATAACACAACGTTTAACATCCTGTTTGGAACCGTCACCCTGGGAAACCTCATAAACTTTCAGAGAGACCGACAGCTAACTCGCTAGCCTACAAAAAAAGCTTGTAAAGTTTTAGTATTACTAGTTTATTAGTAGTTTTTTTTAGTAGTTTTACATTTGCTAGGTGTAAACCAGCTCACATGATCTATATTATATGCTGCATATTGCTGTATAATGTTGAGTTAAGTCTCCCTCTTTGCCTTTGTCTCTCTCTCTCTCTCTTTCTCTGTAGGGAACAGCGGCCGACCGCTTCTTCCGCAGTCTTTCCAGTTTCATCCAGGGATTGGACACTAAGAACAACGTCAAGGTTAGCACGCAGGCACACACACAACCAACACGCAGGCACACACACAACCAACACGCAGGCACACACACAACCAACACGCAGGCACACACACAACCAACACGCAGGCACACACACAACCAACACGCAGGCACACACACAACCAACAAAGTGTCCGAATGAGTCTTGTCTTTTTTAGTCACTCTGAACGCGGGTTGCCTCATGTGGCGTTTCCTCTCCCCCTCAGATCTGGTTTAACAACAAGGGATGGCACAGCATCGGCTCCTTCCTGAACGTCATGAACAACGGCATCCTGAGGGCCAGTCTGCCCGGCGACAAGGACCCCAGCAAGTTTGGCATCACGGCGTTCAACCACCCCCTAAATCTCACCAAGGAGCAGCTGTCTCAGGTGGCAATGTGAGTACGAACCAGGAGATAAGGAGGGCTTCTTCTGGGGTCTTAACACATTCAAACCGGGAAGCCTTTTGCATGGCTACATGGCAAAAATAAATATTTGTATTCTTGCCAATTTTTTTGTATTTTTTTATTCAAGTGCCTCAGACTATTTTTATCCCCTTTTCTTCCAAATAAAATCACTTCAGACCCCTGAAGCTGATCTGAAGTCAGCCCAAAGCATGGCGTGGAGTTTGAGAACGTAGCCTACACAGTGAAATTCAGTGTTAATGTAGCTCTGAAAGTATAAACACGGACTCCTTCTTTCCTACGTTGCTTCATTTCTCTGTCTACATGCATCGTTGCTATACATTTCCTCACATTCCTCCATCTCTCTCTCTCCCCCCAGTATGACCACGTCGGTGGACGTGCTGGTGTCCATCTGTGTCATCTTCGCCATGTCATTCGTCCCGGCCAGCTTCGTGGTCTTCCTCATCCAGGAGCGAGTGAACAAGGCCAAGCACATGCAGTTCATCAGCGGCGTGCAGCCCTTACTCTACTGGGTGGCCACCTTTGTCTGGGACATGGTGAGACTATAGACTGAGCAATCGGCAATTAGACTTTATATCAACACAGCAGAAAGGCATTAGATCAGTCATTTTCAAACTTTTTTTTCCAAAGACGCATGTTTATTAATAACTCTAAGAGTGTACAAATGGAACCAAATGGACCCATATTACGGGTCTATTCGGTTAACAGTAGTTAACTATTCATCACAGTGGTTCTAAAACTTTTTAGCTTGGGACCCAAAAGAGAAAATGTTTGTCTCCCCGGGAGTGAAAATAGCTTTTAATAGTTTTCTATTTGATTTAACTTTTATTTCTTCATGACATTTTTGAAAATGTAATTGAATTTGTTTTTAATTAAATTGAAAATGTTTTGAAATAATGATAATAATTAAAACAAAATGTAGGAAACAAAAAGATAAAGGGACGCATAAACAGGTGTCTGCGACCCACAAATGGGACCCGACGCATCTGTTTTACAACACATGACATGTATATTTAAGTGCTGTATTCTCTCCTCTCCTCAGTGTAACTACATCGTTCCAGCCACCCTGGTCATCATCATCTTCATGTGTTTCCAACAAGAGGCCTACGTCTCCTCAACCAACCTCCCAGTACTAGCTCTGCTGCTTCTGCTCTACGGGTGAGGCACACACACACACACACACACACACACACACACACTGCACGACTTGGAAACTGTGGCGCTGAGGAAAGGGCAGGAGGCGGAGCTGGCAGAATTTACAAATGTCAATATCAGCGACAAGTAGAGACAAGATCCCAACTGAGATGCATGGGAGAGGTCATGCAGGTGGAGGTAGTGACCGAGGGAGATGCAGAAAACAGAACCTGATGGGAGAAGAAAGGGTGACCCGCTGTAGCGATGGGAATTCGCCAAAAGAAGGAGAAGTGGTCATAAAAGTGCTACTGTACATCCGTTCTATGTATTATTTCTGTATAATTTTATATGTTGTTTTGTGTCTCATCCAGGTGGTCCATCACACCTCTGATGTATCCAGCTTCGTTCTTCTTTAAGATCCCCAGCACAGCCTATGTGGTTCTGACCAGCGTCAACATCCTCATCGGGATCAATGGCAGTGTGTCCACCTTCGTCCTGGAGCTGTTTGGAAGCAACGTAAGCATCATTATCAAACCCATTTGTGGGTCACAGTCCAATTTACAAGCAATTTGCAATACAATTTACAATCTACAAGCTCACAATGTCAGAATCAAAATCAGAATCAGAATCTTCTTTATTTAGTTTTGATCTTTATTGTCACATCACTGTTTTACAATTAAAAAGGTGGGTGACATTTAGCAGACTTGCAAGTGCAAGATGGGTATAAGAAATGTAGGACAAAAATAAATATAGGAAATAAAACATGCAAATAAGTGACCAAGATATATCTGCATAAAATAGCGATCTATTAGGTGACAAAACGTTTATTCCACAGTTTGGATCATTTTACTCACTCAAATATTTCCGATGGCATCAGTAGCTTTGCTACGAAAATGCTGCTTATGGGTTTTATGTAATGAATTTAAATCAGTGGAATGTTTAGCTGAATCTTCCTGGTTGTGTGTGTGTGTTACAGGAAGAAGGAGGTCTCAACGACATCCTGAAGAACGTCTTCCTCATCTTTCCACACTTCTGTCTGGGCAGAGGGTTGATTGACATGGTGAAGAACCAGGCCATGGCCGACGCTCTGGAGAGGTTTGGTAAGAGCAACGTAAATTGATTACACTCACACGCCCGGAACAGCTGACACAGAAATATCCTGTAGATCATGCATTTACATCGACGTCCCACTCCCCACATTATGGCTGTAAAACGAGAATTTGTTTTGTGTGCTTCTTTGATCACAGACAGACAGACCTTGATCGATCAATCGATTGATCTATTCTAGGTCTTTGTGTAAAGATGTTTATTTATTTTGTCGTCTTCGTGCATCTCCAGGTGAGAACCGCTTCCGTTCCCCACTGGCGTGGGACATGGTGGGGAAGAACCTGTTTGCCATGGCCGTGGAGGGAGTTGTCTTCTTCGCCATCACCGTCCTCATCCAATACCGCTTCTGCATCAAGGCCAGGTAGGCCCTGCCCTCTTACACTTTTCAGTCCATCTTCAAAATGGTTTCATTTACACCCCCCAGTGGCTGCAAATCACTTGTCATCTTGTAATATATATATACACGCTAGCAGCAAAATACATGTAGGCATAAATATGTCTATATGTGGGTTGATGACTATGGTTAAAGTGAAATGCTAACTGGCTGAATAGTTAGTAGTCACAGTCCCGCCCCGTTTCAGAACGACAAGTGGCCCAGGAAATAATTCCCCATTAATTTTACCCATAGGCTTTTCAAAAAGTATTTATTTAAAGACGTTTACGCCGCGGACAAAGCCAACTCGAGTTGTGACAAATCATGACAATAAACACAATGTTTTGGGCCGATCAAATAATTAGAAAGAAGAAAATAAAGGCAGGTTACAATAGGCATACCATATTCTGAATTACCAAAAAGAGGACACATGTGCGTGTGCATGTGCGCGTGCACGTCGTGCATGTGTCGTGCATGCGCGGTTCTGTTTGAATTAAATTCAGATGTCAAAATAATCTATAACAAAAAAGTTATGCTCCTAAATTTGATCAAAATTGATCTATATTAGTTATGTATTTATTTAAAGCAGTGGCTCTCAAAGGTGTGACCCAGGGACCCTCATGGTTCCTTGAGGGGGTTCCAAATGGACCCATTATAGGTCTGTAACTCTGAGAGTGTACAAATGGAACCAAATGGACCCTTACAGGTCTGTAACTCTGAGTGTACAAATGGAACCAAATGGACCCTGCCTTACAGGTCTGTAACTCTGAGAGTGTACTAGTACAAATGGAACCAAATGGACCCTTTTATAACTTTTATCTCTGATACTGTACAAATGGAATCAAATGGGACTCTTATGGGTCCATTTGGTTTTACTCTCGGAGTTATGGGGGTCCTTGAAATTAAAGTTTGAGAACCTGTATACAATGGCTTATCTCTTGTAAAAAGAGAGACCAGCCTATTCTCCAAACCATTATCTTTTGCTTTTCTAGGTTGTACAAAATAATATTGGGTCAATTTAATTTGCAGGACTCGCCTCGGGCACAGCTGCCTTGTCTGTGTTGATGGCATGGGCTTGCAGGACAGAACTTGTATTTGTGACAGACACATATAGTTCCTTTGCAGACAATACAATCTGCTTTTCATTGGTCAGTCACAAAGCTAAGAAAACAGTAGCCTATATACTTCTTCTGCATGTCAATGATGAGATAGTTCTTTGGCATTTCAACAGTCTATCAAGGTACTCAATTTAGCAGACGAGCTCTCACCCCGTACAGCTGTTTTGTGCTTTGTAGTTTCGATATGGGCTCGTAGATCGCTGGCACCTTTATTTGCCACAGATACATACGTTCCTGCTTTGCACACAGTGCATTCTGCTTCAGATTTGTCACGGCCAGGACGAAAACACGGATACTTTTTCCGCAAATCATCTGTGAAGTTGCATTTTCGTTTTGGCATCTTTCTCTTTCTCTCTCTCTCTCTCTCTCTCTCTCTCTCTCTGTGCACTGAGTGACACACACACACACACACACACACACACACACACACACACACACACACACACACACACAGACTGCATGCATGCGCTCGCCTCCAGTTAGTTTGTTTAGATCTGTGCATGCACTCCGCCTCTCAGAGTGCTTTGTTCGGGCGCGTTCGGAAATATCGCACCAGAGCACACCTATCAGTTTGCATTGCACAGTGCGCTCAGTGCGCTTTTTTCGAACGTGCCCCAACACGAACGAGCATTGTAAATACACAGCGTTACACGCTACCCTCAAAAGTTAAAACCCCGGACGTTTGCAGGAATTTACAAAACCCCCCCGGACAGCCCGGACAGCCTCCCAAAAGAGGACTTGTCCGGGCAAAAGAGGACGTATGGTAAGCCTAGCTTACAACACGTTTTGTTTTGTTCTTCTTCTTACTAATTATTTGATCGGCCCAAAACATTGTGTGAGCCTATGAGGAAAATGAATGGGGAATTATTCGAGGGCCACTGGTCGTTCTGAAAGGGGCGGGAGTGCGACGCTCTTGAGCGTCCCTTTTCTGGAGCTAACATTCGATGAGAATAGCAGATATACAAGCTCGCAACATGATGCATTGTGAGGTTGTAGGCTATTTTCATGTCATTATAGGCAAAAATCAGTATGGTTTGTATGGTGATGTCGCACTGCAGCAGGTCTTTAAGCCAGACACCATAACAGACATAGTCACAGACACAGTCACAGACACAGATAGACACATACACCAACTCAGACACCGTCATACGACAGTGTAAGGCTTAAATCATGTTGTATCTCTTACCGGAGGGTTGACCTTGCCTTGTGTGGTCTGGTGTCCCCAGGTCATCCAGCAGTCACCTGAAGCCCATCGGAGAGGAGGATGAGGACGTGGCCAGGGAGAGACAGAGGATCCTCAGCGGGGGAAGCCCGTCCGACATCCTGGAGCTCCGGGAGCTAACCAAGGTCTACAAACGAAAGCAGAAGCCCGCCGTGGACCGCCTGTGTGTGGGAATTCCTCGAGGAGAGGTGAGACACATGCAACACACAGAATGCCCACTGTACTGTATCTCCATTTATTACTATTTCAACTAATCCTGAAGTTATTTGGAATGATTGAAAGCATCTGTATACAATATAACTGCAGTGGTTGGAGGGGGCCTCCCTACACTTCCATTTACTTCCAAACACCTAGTACACACCTAGTACTACACCTAGTACTACACCTGGTGTGGTGTCAGGTAGGACACCTAGTACTACACCTAGTACTACACCTGGTGTGGTGTCAGGTAGGACACCTAGTACTACACCTGGTACTACACCTGGTGTGGTGTCAGGTAGGACACCTAGTACTACACCTAGCAAGATAAGTGCAATAATTACCCCTGTCCAAGCAGGGATTGTCTGTTGAGGAGAGGTAGAAGTTATTTTGGTCTCTCACATGGGATTATTGGCTTCGAATCCAGGGTAGGGTGTAAGTGTAAAAACTTGGAGCATCGGAGTGAACAGTTTCGGTAACGGGTCATCATTATACTAAAATGAGTATTGACTCGTTCCTTAAAACCTATGTATCGTCTGTCTTTTAGTGCTTCGGCTTGCTGGGGGTCAACGGAGCGGGAAAGACCAGCACCTTCAAGATGCTGACTGGAGACAATCTGGTCACCAGTGGAGAAGCTTACCTGAATGGCAAGAGGTACAAGTCATCAATAACATACAGTCATCAATAACATATGTGATCAACATATGTGATCAACCAAATATTAGAATTAGAAGAACTTGTTAAAACCACTCAAAATCTATCAATCCACTTTTGCAGTCTGAGAGCGAAATCTAAACATTCATTATAAAAAATAATGTGTTAGTGCTATGTTACATGTTTCCCAAACACTGGGTCAGGACCCATTTGTGGTTCGCAGACACATTTGTATGGGTCCCTTTATTATTTCCTACATTTTGTTTTTAATTATTATTGTTTCAAAACATTTTCCAAAAACATTGCCATGCCAACATTTCATGAATTACAAACATGATATAAACAACAAAATGATATTCAATTGCATGAAGAAATCAAAGAAAATCGAAGAAATCTAATGTTTAAGAAGTAGTGAAGTGGAATGTCTAATTTGTCTTTTGGGTCACGGGCAAAATAATGTGGGAACCACTATTCTAGAGAACTTACTCTCTCTCTCTCTCTCTCTCTCTCGCTCTCTCTCTCTCTGTGTGTGTGTGTGTGTGCGTGTGTGTGTGTGTAGTGTGACTACGGAGATAGATGAGGTACATCAGAACATGGGCTACTGTCCCCAGTTCGATGCCATCAATGACCTGCTGACTGGTAGAGAGCATCTGGAGTTCTACGCCATCCTGAGAGGAGTACCTGAGAAAGAAGTCTGTGAGGTCAGTCAAAAGCGCACTGATGCACACACACACACAAACACACACACACACACACACACACACACACACACACACACACAGAAAGAAAAAAGATTGGCTACATTGGTAAAATCACACCCGTGTGATGTGGGGGTGGGGGCAGAAGTTCCAGACCCACAGGGCGGCCCGCCGGCCCGATTCCGGCGAGCCGCCCCACGTCTGAAACCCTCTACTGTACTGTCACTGTACTGTACTGGCACACCCGAAATCACCATATATACAGTTAATATGTTTGTGTGTGTGTTAGGTTGCGCACAGGTGGTGAAAAACAACCACGCTGTTTTCGTGCTCAGACGCACCCACCCAGCCAGCCACCCACACACATAGCTCCGTAAGGGAGTGGTTGCACCACTCAAAAAAGACAAGAAAAGAGGTGAGAAAACCACATATTTCACCTACTAACCTCCTGTTCCTCTCCTCTCCGCTAGGTGGCAGACTGGGGTATACGTAAGCTGGGGCTGGTGAAGTATGTGGACAAGGCAGCAGGCAGCTACAGCGGAGGCAACATGAGGAAACTATCCACAGCCATGGCGCTGATAGGAGGACCACCTGTAGTGTTCCTGGTCAGTAACGTTCATAAGCCATTCTCCCAACAAAAGTGATTGATCCAAGCCAGAACGCCATCGACTGACTGATCATTAAAACAAACTATGCTCTGAAAATGCACGTGGCCGCCGGCCCACCCATCTGACCACGTAACACGGCAGGCTATGAACGGCCGTGCAAGCTTGTAGATTAGCTTTTTCTAAAAACGGGTAGTCCCAATACTTCATTCTGATTGGCTGGTTACCGTCACGTGACCGGTGTAAATTTCACCGATAACCCACTCCTTCAATCACTTTGTATCATCCTGCAGCCTTGTAGCTGAACTGGGGAAGGGGAGCGCTTGATTGCTTTACAAACACATGCCGTGCGGGCGTCTAAGCACTGCCCGGCTCATATGACTGTGAATGTGTGGCTCCAGGCAGCCCCGTAAATACATCAAGCGCTATTCTCCCGTCACATAGGCTACTTGCCGAGCAACACAAGGAAGTGTTGTGGCTCTGGCTCGCTCGCTCTGGTGGCGCAAAGCGTAGCTACTTTTGTGAATTTAATAGTTTTATTAGGTTTATATTGCTATATGTTTGTAACCGTTTTAGAAAAGCAATAAGCCACTCGAGGCCCCAGCTTACCGGGTATTTTACATTGGCTGGGAGGTTAGAAGACCCTCCGCTGTGCGTCGGGTCTGCCTACGCCCCCTGCCAGTGTAAAATACCCGGTAACCTGAGACCTCTCGTGGCTTATTGCTTAATTACGATCTGCTATTTTGTCCACCGCACATTTCGACTACTCAGGGAGAAACTCTGGACAAAAGAGTCTGCTAAACGTGGCAAATCACAAGAACATAGACAAAGGGCTATATCTTGTGCAACCCCTTAACCCTTATCCCTAAACTTATTTGCCATTTTTTACTATTTTAAAAAACCTTTTAAAATAGTTCAAATAGCTGATCTACAAGCTCACAATGTGTAGATGTAGATCTAGTTGAACTATTTTAAAATGATTTTCAAAATAGTACAAAATGACATACGTTTAGGGATAAGGGTGGCACAAGATGGAGCCCTATGACTAAGAATGAGTTAGGCCTCACTGTGCAGTCGTGTTGTGCTGAGACGTATCTTCTGTGTCGACAGGACGAGCCGACGACAGGGATGGACCCCAAGGCGCGGCGTGCCCTGTGGAACGCCATTCTCAGCATCATCAAAGAGGGACGATCTGTAGTCCTGACCTCTCACAGGTTAGCACATTCGCTTCTATTTAGTGGAGAAAGAAAGCCTACTAGAGATACTCTTATCATACTCATGTCTTCACAGGTCATTTTTTGCGTTGTGTTGTTAACATCTTTGTGTTAATAATATACGTGTAACCCACAGTATGGAGGAGTGTGAGGCGTTGTGTACCAGGATGGCCATCATGGTGAACGGCAGGTTCCGCTGTCTGGGTTCTGTCCAGCACCTCAAGAACAGGTGAGAGAGAGAGAGAGAGAGAGAGAGAGCGCTCCGAACACACTGCCTACTCACGCCATTGTAGCCAACATGACTTGCACATGACATTCCGTTACAGTGAATGAAGAATACCCCAATAATTATAATAACAAAACACTGAAGTGAAAGAGAGGCCTTTATTAACAACCGCAAAACTAATTTCTCATCTGTCTAAATTAGTTTATACATCTGTTTATAAACTCCAAAACAATACCCCACAAGCACATTGGGAATAAGAAAGAAAACAGTGTCCATCTTTAGAGTGTTCTCCTGTCTTGAACCAGGCCAGTTCGCTAACCTCTTCCCTCTCCAAACAGGTTCGGGGACGGCTACACCATCATCCTGCGGGTGGCGGGTCCCGACCCAGACCTGCGGCCGGTCATGGGCTTCATAGAGCGCGAGCTGCCGGGCAGCACGCTGAAGGAGAAACACCGCAACATGCTGCAGTACCAGCTGCCCTCCTCGCTCACCTCCCTGGCCCGCATCTTCTCCCTGCTCTCCTCCAACAAGGAGGCTCTCAGCATAGAGGACTACTCCGTGTCCCAAACCACTCTAGACCAAGTAAGAAGATTCCGAGTTAAAAAGGGTCTGATATCATTATATTGCCCGGTATCCAATGACGGATCATTGCAATAACATAGACATCAGTGCAGCTAAACAGTAAACTTCACTGGAATTTAATAATATATTAGTATAAGAAACATTAATTGAATTTTTACCACAAGCATATTTTTTCTGCATTATGTTTTGTAAAGAATGTTTTCATTCTGTATGTTACACACCAAATGTGCTGATAAAATCCATCATCCCCCTTGTAAAAAAACAGCCCATAGTGTTGAATGCTATTCATTTCAGTGTTCGCTCAGTATTGTTGGCATGATGGTTGTCTTGGCCTACTGTAACGTCCATCTAACTGTCGTTCCGTCTTCCCGCAGGTGTTCGTTAACTTCGCCAAGGACCAAAGTGATGAGGACCACCTGAAAGACCTCCACCTGAACAAGAGGGACGCCGTAGTGGTCGATGTTTCTAAACTCAACTCCTTCCTCATGGACAGCAAGGCACGGGAGAGCTCCGTGTGATTCTACAACCAACCACAAGGGGGTAGAGACTAACAACCCCCGCCCAACCCCACCACCACCTCTACCAACACCAATCAGAAACAAGGACCACTTAAGGAGGGACATGTTCTTTTTTTATTTCAACTTTCCTTTAGTCTTTTACAATGATCATTTCTCAGTGGACCTGCGGATAAGCACACAGCCTTCTTGAACAAGATGATGTGGGACTTGCAGGCGTTCAGACAAGACACTGAAATAATGAGAAAAAGAAATCAATGCAAATCAATGCAAAACTACTATGTGAGAGAACTGTTACGCTACTAAGACACGAGGGAGTGGATTGGGCGTGGAGGCAGAAGACTGGTGCTTCTCCTCCACATCACGGACGGGTTGAACGGCGGACCGAAACAGACTTGAAGCAGAATCAGACCTTATTCACTCACTGGATGAGGCGGTTTGAATCCAGTCCGTCTTCATGTATATTCACTCACTGGATGAGGCGGTTTGAATCCAGTCCGTCTTCATGCACGAGCGATCAACGTGCAGCGCTCGCTGGACCGAGCGTTGAGTGAGTCGGCTCACGTGGGGAAAACTGAGTTATCGGCACTCAGCCGGGAAAATGTGTATGTGCTATTCTGATGTTAGTCGTTAAAAAGATGCGAAAATGTACCAATCATTCACTGCCAACGGCTACAGGGGGAGGGATTATTGTTTTATATTCAGGGTCAAATCCCTCTCCATCTCTCTTCGTTACCATGTGCAGTTGTTTTAAAACGACAATGATTGATAATTCTACAATTCAACTGATCTCACTCTAAGAAATATATATTTAATGCTAGGCAAACTGTTTCTAATTTGATCAATTTAGCTTCATTTATTTTACTTTTTATACGACTATATGCATCGAATAGGTCAATTTAACCTCAACAGAGTTTTGTGTTGGATTATTTGATATTGATTATGGTAGATAACTTTTTCTTTCCGTTATTTGCTTGGTTTTTTATGTCTTTTGACATTGTCCAGCACAGTGCCTATATGTGGCAACATCCTGAGTTTCAGGCTAAGGGTTTTGCTGTGTGTACTGTACCATGGGTCGAGAGAGAACTCACAGCACTCCAACAACTCCACAACACCATCGTCCATCGACAACAACAATGTACATAGGCTACCGAGGAATGTATGTGACAGACAGCAACATCGAACAGTCGACCGATGACACCATGCATGAAAGGGCATTCAAAGCAATGGACCGCTTTCACTGAGACCGTGTTGGATCAAATGGCAGGAGACAAAGACCAAGAGGAACAAAAGATGCTTGTCAAGTTGTCAGTGCAGAATAATGCTCCAGTATAGGCGTGCAGAGATGTGATGTAAAGTGAAAAGCAACTGATAGATTCTTGTTTATTGGACTTTGGAAGTACCCTGGAAATATTTATTGCATGCACACACACACACACACACACACACACACACACACACACACACACACACACACACACACACACACACACACACCATGACAATCCTCACTTATATTGTGTGTGTCAAAGCATGACTTGTCAGATGGGCTTATTAGGGACCTGAAACGGACTGAAATCATACTCTATTGTTGGATTTTCTGAGCATATAAGCAGTACATGTGGAGTCTAAATCCATGTTGTAAAAGAAAAACATGTGTATTAATGTGACTAATGAGCTAATTAATGAGAACGTTCCATTTGGTAAGGCCTAAGATCCCATCTATGGAGAGGAGTTTTTCTTTCTTTTTTTATCCAGAACCCTGCGAGCTCTGGTTGGCTAGCATCCTCTCTGTGTATGGGATGTAGAGAATATCCATTCCACGGACAGATTATTTTATTATGCACCTGTGTTACATCACAGACAGAGCCAACACAGATGTGGATATTATGTGCGATAATACTATTGTGATGTTGTCAAAAGAAAAACAAAAAAGAAGAAATATACAGTACTTGTGAAGTGTAAAACACATAGCACCGGTGCCAAATGGAGCTGAATGTGTATTTTTGATCGACCAGCATAATTCTGAGGACACAACGATTTGTACCGTCAAAGTTGCGTGCTTTTGTTTTTATTTCAAATGTTTTTTAGCAAACAGTCGGCTACAATTTTCCTCTGATTGCCTCTTTTCCATATATATATATATATATATATATATATATATAAAAAGAAAACACACGTAGGTGTACTATCTGTGCTCCCTTAATTCTGTTTGTCTCATCTTTGTATCTTCAGTGCAGTTGCCAAACATCAGTATCTTTGTGAAATATGTCTACAAGCCATCACAATGTTGGAGACCTATTACACATAAGTGTCCAGACTTTCACAATCATTATCCTCTTCCATTTTGTAAACGAGACACAGCTAGCCAGTGAGACAGGCCGTCTGGATCGTCACACAGTGAGACAAACCACAGGGACCACATCAGTGAGTGCACTTCCGAGTGCTTCTAATCTAACAGACCTGCCATCGTTCAACGTTATGAGTCGATGGGGGGTGCTCACCTTTATTGTATTATCTCTTGTGGAGGGTTTCTATTTATTTATGGGTTATACATGCAGTGGGGTGTCAAGGCCTCTGAACTACCATTAATATGAGTACAGTTCTCTAAGCCTAATCCACATAGACACCCACAGCTGTGTGGAAACCCACTGAGCACTTTATGGCCAGAGTCCTTCACCCAAACACATCCAGCACGGTGCAGGGCTCTGGTTATTGGCACGTCAAAACATTGAGACTATTAAGAAACCTTTTGCACTGGAACACGGCAGACAAGAAAAAGACTATATACCACTATCATGTTCTAAGAAATTTGTTCCAAGGGAAGCTAATTAGAGGCAGTATAGTGGAAAAACAAGGAGGTTTAAAAAGAAAGGTAGAAGTGTAATACCATGATGGTGATTTCCTCTTTTCACGCTAAATATTATTTGTTTACATTTTGAAGTATTAAACAGTGGCTGTTTGAGTCTGTTACTTGTTGTGTACAGTTACTATTATACATGAATAAATACATTCATACATTTTGAAAATAACTGGTGTCATATATTTTGCCACTGCTGACTTCTACTGAAGTAGCCATTGTTAAAAGTTTAGTTTAGAAAAAGGTCTCAGACAACCTAAATTTTGTGCTTCTCACATTTACTAAACTCATTTCAAGAAATTTAGTAATTTTTCCACTAGCCTACTGAG
Source organism: Protomyctophum parallelum (assembly GCF_964188405.1). Lineage (NCBI taxonomy): Eukaryota > Metazoa > Chordata > Actinopteri > Myctophiformes > Myctophidae > Protomyctophum > Protomyctophum parallelum. The sequence continues at coordinate 18,006,615 of NC_139702.1, read as the reverse complement.
TGGAATCAAACCAAGGATCTCTCACACTTAAATAGCCTTCTAGCCAATGCATTCTCTATGGCAATAGCACAAACTTTGGCATGCTACTAGTCCTACATACTTACACCTAGCAACCCCATTCTAGCCTACTTAGGTTCATCTTACGGTGGACATGTTTGCCTGAAAAGGAATCTTTTAAATGTTTCATAGTTTTAGAAATATAGTGCTTTAAAATTTACAAAGGGGCTCAATGGCAGACATTGGCACGTCAAAAATCACTTTCACCTAGAAACTCCATTCACACTTTTTATTATTAGTGTGGTTGCCCGAATGGGCAACCAGACTCTTGTAACTGTGACACTTTATTATTTCACTGGAGTAGTCTTTATTTTGACGCTTTATACCTCCCACACTGTACGCTGTACGCACTTGAGCCATATGTCAAATTGACCGGAAAAATCGGGAATCGTGTGCTTGTATTTTGTTAAGAGAAATGTTGTATAGTTTAATTGATATGAATTTATTAGTGAATTAAATTTCCCCATTGACATGAATGGGAAAAGGCAAAAATTCACATTCAAGTATTTGTTCCTCGGAGACTGTAATCACTATAGTTACAAAACTTTTAGGGATAATTCAACATTATCCCTAAAATTATTTAACCTTAAAATTTTATCGGTCGGCCTCATGGTGGCGCTATAACAGCCCACTTTACCTTTTGGCTTATAACTTTTGAACCATAGGTCGTAAAATAAAAAATATTTTTTCCCTGGATTCCTTGGGTCATGACGCATCTCCCCATATAGGCCACGCCCATTTCCGCCATGATAGATTTTCCGCCATTTTGAATTTTGTCCAAAACACACTTTTTGCTTTTCCTCCTACAGATTTTGTCCAAATCTCACAGAAATCGGCACACGTGATCTCTGGACCCATCCAATTAAAACTGAACTGCAGAATTTTGAAAGTGCGTATCGTTCGGCCGTAATTGTCTTCCGAAGTTAGTAGGAGGGGCCTATATCACAAAAAATGCCATAAATCACGAACGGAATGTCCAATCCATCCCACATTTCAATCACATGTCCGGGGTGGTTCAATCAACCACGTTCTAAAAGCAATTCCATTTTCATCCATAGGGGGCGCCGCAAATGCGAGAAATGTAACCGTTTGTCGCAAAAACATGAATTTCGGGGGTTAAATCCCCTCCGAATTACTTACGCATGATCTAAGGCGTGACTTGAAATTGTAATTGGCTGGCAATACTAGTGGGAGGGGCATATGTAAGCCACTGCGGCAACCACACTCTGCAATTTTTTAAAATTTGTGATGCCTTTGACAGATGTTTGTAGAAGTCGTTCAGTTATTGTTACATCATTTTGTAATTAACCTCTTAAGTCCTACATAATATATACACTTAGTCGCACAACAATGTTCAATTGTAAAAATGGCTGATCTACAAACTCACAACACAGCATTGTGAGGCTGTTTTTGAACATTTGTAAAGGATAATTTCACATGTTTCAAGTGATTAAAGGATGGATGGCTTTGCCGGCATTTAATGTGAATCACCACCAGCCCAGGTGAAATGTATGCATAGTTCTTGTGAGGCTGGAATCTATTTTACAGTATGGCTCTAGATGCGGAACATAGAAATGTTATGTCAGATTTTCACATTCAGAACCGTGTTAATCAGACCAGTGTGTGTCCATGTGGAAACCTCGTATGAATCTGATCTCAGGTCAGAATGGGTTAATCAGACCAGTGTGTGTCCATGTGGAAACCTCGTATGAATCTGATCTCAGGTCAGAATGGGTTAAATACTACTGAAGTTTCACTTGTAAGTTTGGGTAAGAAACTGTTTTTTTTTTTTTTTAATTATCAGCTTGCAGAGACTTTTTGTCTAATCACGTGGTCTGGTTCTTTATTTTCTTTACTTTATACGATAAAGCGTCCAGTACAGGAGTTATGTACAATTTGTCAATTTGCAGGTATTTAGAACAAAATTATAGACTCAAAATCTATACATGCTGCAAGTGCTCCGTCTTCCAATAAATAAGGTTTATCAAGTAGAAATACATGTTTGGTTATGGTGACATACATTTTGTGCGTTGTACATTTACATGACATTGGCAGTTATAAATAAAATTGATATAAATTAACATGTTTTGAGTACTGAGTTATTTCACCGAGCTGGTCAGTTCAGGTGAAGAAGTTTAAATGGTTTAATGTTTGAAATTATGTTAATTAATTTATTATTAGCCAAATTTGTTTGATACATATCAAGTAGTGTCTAATGGGGGTCTAATGGGGGCTCAACAAATGTGGATTTGGGAACAACTGCAGACTGCAGTACAGTATTAAGTTATTAACAGATCCCTGATTGATCTAAAACGAATCCACAAATCACCAACAACACAGCAATAAGGCATTAAAACGTTTCCTTTGGAAAGTCAGAAAGTGACGTGCAAAATAAAAAATAAAATCTGCCAATTTATACACACTATGTTACACGTAGGCCTATACCGACGGTAGGATACCGTGTCTTTTAGGGGCGTTTCTGTGGTCAAGATAGGGCTTTTTTTTTGTACTGTAGCCTACCTGTCAGTTCTGCTGCTGGAGTCGGGTCTTCATGTAGGCTATAGCCTATGTGGTCTTCAATGTATAGCCTATGTGGCGTGAACACTAAATCCAGGCTAAAATCGCGAGATAGTCAGCAAGTCATTAATTACAGAAGTATTTCACACACCTTTGATTCGCTGTAATAAAGGAACTAAAAGGTGATCATGAAGCAGAGGGAAACACAAAAGTCAGTTGGCAGCGCCACAGCCCAGCGACACCCACGTTGTGGCCAGAAATGTCACTCCGTTTGTAAGCTAAAGGATCCCACATAATGTAGGTTTGTAATAATGTTGTTTTTTGATGAATTGAACAATGTGGACTTTTGATGAATTGAACAATGTGGACCCTCTAAAACAAGTGTAATGCTTAATTGGGTCGTCCACTCACAGTTAACAGTCTTTGTATTGAGTTTGTGCTTGAAATGTACTGTAATTCTACAAACTATTAATAAAATATTTAAATCAATCAATCAAACCAGAGCTAGACTACACCATGATATATTATTAGGAGTACAATAACTTTGCATTGTGAATAAAAAGGTATAGCCACAGTGGGGTTGCAGTGTAATGTAATGCTGAAGGTTTAATCACAGGGCTGTCTGCTTTATGTACTATGATTAAACGTGCATTCTGGTATTGTGAATCAATGATTGAGAAAAACATCAGAGGGGTTTGAACCCGTGAAGTTATATAAAGTTTAATTCAAAGTCGGGCGTCTAAACCGCTAGACCACTGAGGACGCTGCCAGGAAGGGGACTCATGTCTGTATTGACTATTTATAAGCCGTGACGTAACCCGCTTCCGGGTCTTACTCGAGAAAGCTCCACGTCCTCGCGGGCGTGGCCTCACGTCATACCCGGAAGGAAGTGCCGCCCCCCCTCAAATCAAGAAAGCTCCACGTCCTCGCGGGCGTGGCCTCACGTCATACCCGGAAGGAAGTGCCGCCCCCCCTCAAATCAAGAAAGCTCCACGTCCTCGCGGGCGTGGCCTCACGTCATACCCGGAAGGAAGTGCCGCCCCCCCTCAAATCAAGAAAGCTCCACGTCCTCGCGGGCGTGGCCTCACGTCATACCCGGAAGGAAGTGCCGCCCCCCCTCAAATACGGAAGAGACGCGTGGAGGGGGTTTTGCTCAGTGTTGTTTTGCCACGTCACCATGTCGGTCGTCGTCGTGTCCGCAGCAAGCAGGTACGTTCAATGTTATTTAATACTTAACGTTGTTGTTGTTCAAACATCTGTGATCACTTTATATGTTAACTTGTTGTGATGTTTATATATTATGTTCGTGCCACTCTGCAAAACCGTGTTCCAGTAGCCGAACGGTTACTCTCGGCGCCTAGTAGACAACAGGGCCCGGGTTCGAGTCCCCATCGAGGACTGAGAGTTTTCATTCATTCTTACCAAACTAGCACAATTGTTTTAGCTTTTCTCGTCGAGGTCCATTATTCATTCAGTATTTGAGCCTAAAAATGGTGCTCCCGTGGCTCAGATACGGAATGAATAAAGGACCTCGACTTGATGCAAACAAACAGTGTTGTGTTTGTTAAGAAGAAAATAAACTCGGTCATCGACTGGGAAGTGAACCCGGGCCCGGATGTTCACATACCATCGGCTTAACCATTAGGCTACTGGATCATGGTTTTATAAAGTAGTAGTAGTAACATATATGAACACAACACAGTAGGAACAAAGCATTCTGGGATGCACGCTAGTTCGTTAGCTAGCTAGCGTGCTGCCGTCGTGAACGTGCACAATGATAGTCAACGGACCAGCGCGTTCATGTGTTTGGGGCCAGGCTGCAATACCTTCATTCGGCCACTATGTCCATTTCGCCTCAGGGTTTCCTCTGGGTGCCTTCTCTATTCATAATATACTCTATGCTCACAATGGTGGTCCGTGGCTGAATAAATAATCGACTAGAGGTGAACAGAGTAGTGTTTAGATGGTTCTGTTATGACTGCATGCTGTAGTGTTTAGATGGTTCTGTTATGACTGAATGTTGTAGTATTTAGATGGTTCTGTTATGACTTCCCCTCTGCATGTTGTAGTGTTTAGATGGTTCTGTTATGACTTCTCCTCTGCATGCTGTAGTGTTTAGATGGTTCTGTTATGACTGCATGTCGTAGTATTACTATTTAGATGGTTCTGTTATGACTTCCCCTCTGCATGTTGTAGTATTTAGATGGTTCTGTTATGACTTCTCCTCTGCATGCTGTAGTATTTAGATGGTTCTGTTATGACTTCTCCTCTGCATGCTGTAGTATTTAGATGGTTCTGTTATGACTGCATGCTGTAGTGTTTAGATGGTTCTGTTATGACTGAATGTTGTAGTATTTAGATGGTTCTGTTATGACTTCCCCTCTGCATGTTGTAGTGTTTAGATGGTTCTGTTATGACTTCTCCTCTGCATGCTGTGGTGTTTAGATGGTTCTGTTATGACTGCATGTCGTAGTATTTAGATGGTTCTGTTATGACTTCCCCTCTGCATGTTGTAGTGTTTAGATGGTTCTGTTATGACTTCTCCTCTGCATGCTGTAGTATTTAGATGGTTCTGTTATGACTTCTCCTCTGCATGCTGTAGTATTTAGGTGGTTCTGTTATGACTTCCCCTCTGCATGCTGTAGTGTTTAGATGGTTCTGTTATGACTTCTCCTCTGCATGCTGTAGTATTTAGATGGTTCTGTTATGACTTCTCTGCATGTTGTAGTATTTAGATGGTTCTACTTCTGTTATGACTTCTCCTCTGCATGCTGTAGTGTTTAGATGGTTCTGTTATGACTTCTCCTCTGCATGCTGTAGTGTTTAGATGGTTCTGCTATGACTTCTCCTCTGCATGTTGTAGTGTTTAGATGGTTCTGTTATGACTTCTCCTCTGCATGCTGTAGTGTTTAGATGGTTCTGTTATGACTTCTCCTCTGCATGCTGTAGTGTTTAGATGGTTCTGTTATGACTTCTCCTCTGCATGTTGTAGTGTTTAGATGGTTCTGTTATGACTTCTCCTCTGCATGTTGTAGTGTTTAGATGGTTCTGTTATGACTTCTCCTCTGCATGCTGTAGTGTTTAGATGGTTCTGTTATGACTTCTCCTCTGCATGTTGTAGTGTTTAGAATGGGGGTGGGCAACTTTGACGATAGAGACTATATTTCCACAGTCCACTATATTTCCACTCTCACTCCAGAGGGCCACGTTGCATATTACTGTTGTAGCAAAAATAGCTGATGTACAAGCTCAAAACGCGTCGCAGTGCAACGCGTTTGGGGCTTATTGATCAGCTATTTTTTCCCCAAGACGGTGGATTGTGGCCCATGCCTTCCTGCTGTTATTTGTCATGTTGGTGTTCTCTATATCTTTTCGTCCTGGGCATGACGTTAAACTGTTCCGTTCGAGAGGACCGGCGACCCTCGAATGTAAACAGCCACGAAAGGAAACTATGTGTGTGTGAGGTGTTCTCTATCATTTCATTCCAGTACTACTACTTTGGGTAGTGGCTGGACGTTTGTGTAGATATTGAAAAGGAGGGGGCGAGCAGGCTACCTTGTGGTAGGCCGTTCTTTTGGGCTTTCCATTTACTCCTCTGGTCATTTAACTGGACATAGAAGCGCCTGTTGTTGAGGAGGCTTTTCCTGACCATTGTGCGGTGTTGGACAGTGTCGTAGGCAGCAGAGAGATCTCTGAATGCTGCTCCAGTTATTTGTTTTCCCTCAAACCCATCCTCAATGTGTTGGTTGAGGTTGAGCTCTGTCCAGCACAGGAGCGGCCAGGACGGAAACCACCTTGGTCTTTAGTCAGCTTGGTGTCTATGAGTGGCAAGAGGCGTTGGAGTAGCAGCCTCTCTTCTAGGTGATGCAGAGGAGGGAAATGGGTCGGTAGCTCTTTGTGGATAATGGGTCTTTGCCAGGTTTAAGGATTGCAACCACTTTGGCCTTTTCCCAGACAGAAGGGATGGTTTTCTGTGCTATGCATGTGTTCAGCATCCCCACAAGCCAGGTCTTTGCATTGGGTCCCAGGTGCTGTAACATTTCTGCCAGTAGGTCATCAATCCCTGCTGCTTTTCCGGGTTTCAACTTTCCCATTGCAGTTTCAAGTTCTTCTAGGTCGAAGGGTTTGGTTTGAGGGCTGGCTGATTGTGCTTGGTCTGATACCACTGCGCAATGGTATTCTCCTGTGGGTCGGTGGCGGTCTTGGTCACAACTGGTGGCCAACAGTTGTAACCAACACCGCCACCGACTCACATAGAATACCATCGCACAGTGGTATCAGACCAACCACAATCAGCCAGCCCTCAAACCAAACCCTTCGACTTAGAAGAACGTGAAACTCCAATGGGAAAGTTGAAACCCGGAAAAGCAGCAGGGATTGATGGCATACTGGCAGAAATGATACAGCACCTGGGACCTAACGCAAGGACCTGGCTTGTGGGGATGCTGAACACATGCATAGCACAGAAAACCATCCCTTCTGTTTGGAAAAAGGCCGAAGTGGTTGCAATCCCTAAACCTGGCAAAGACCCATTATCCCCGAAGAGCTACCGACCCATTTCCCTCCTGCATCACCTACAAGCTCTATGAGAGGCACTAACATTTCTGAACAGACTATATTTACATTAATATGTCTGGGTCCCCACCTACTCACTCAGGGTTGACGTGTCACACCTGCAGTGATGGGAGGGGTACCAAAATGTGGTGTTTTGATTGGTTGATGGGGGCACTCCCTTAGTATAAAAGTGTATGTTTTGTGTACACATGACCTGATGAAGATCAAATAGATCGAAACGTTGTCAGTATTTCAATACAGAACGTTTTTTTTATACCTGTGAAGTGCGGGCTCCATCCAATACCTACACCAGTTGTGATGCAACAGAGTTTGCTGTGACCGTTGTGAATTATGGGTGGTGTGGTTTTTGCCAAGACGGTGGATTGTGGCTCATGCCTTCCTGCTGTTATTTGTCATGTTGGTGTTCTCTATATCTTTTCGTCCTGGGCATGACGTTAAACTGTTCCGTTCGAGAGTACCAGCGACCCTCGAATGTAAACGGCCACGAAAGGAAATTATGTGTGTGTGAGGTGTTCTCTATGGGTTGGGTTTCAGGTGGTTGTATTGTAGTAGCTTGACATTTCTTGGAGGGCACTTTCAAGGACAGACTCAATCTTCTGGAAGTCTGCTTGTTGGGTCGTAATGCAGAGGTTGTCGGCGTAGATGAAATGCTGGCATTAGGCATTGGGTAGTGGCTGGTCGTTTGTGTAGATATTGAAAAGGAGGGGGGCGAGCACACTACCTTGTGGGAGGCCGTTCTTTTGGGCTTTCCATTTACTCCTCTGGTCATTTAACTGGACATAGAAGCGCCTGTTGTTGAGGAGGCTTTTCCTGACCATTGTGCGGTGTTGGACAGTGTCGTAGGCAGCAGAGAGATCTCTGAATGCTGCTCCAGTTATTTGTTTCCCCTCAAACCCATCCTCAATGTGTTGGGTGAGGTTGAGCTCTGTCCAGCACAGGAGCGGCTGGGACGGAAACCAGCTTGGTCTTTAGTCAGCTTGGTATCTATGAGTGGCAACGAGGCGTTGGAGTAGCAGCTTCTCATATAGCCTTGTAGGTGATGCAGAGGGAAATGGGTTGGTAGCTCTTTGTGGATAATGGGTCTTTGCCAGGTTTAAGGATTGCAACCACTTTGGCCTTTTCCCAGACAGAAGGGATGGTTTTCTGTGCTATGCATGTGTTCAGCATCCCCACAAGCCAGGTCTTTGCTTTGGGTCCCAGGTGCTGTAACATTTCTGCCAGTAGGTCATCAATCCCTGCTGCTTTTCCGGGTTTCAACTTTCCCATTGCAGTTTCAAGTTCTTCTAGGTCGAAGGGTTTGGTTTGAGGGCTGGCTGATTGTGGTTGGTCTGATACCACTGTGCGATGGTATTCTCCTGTGGGTCGGTGGCGGTCTTGGTCTCAACTGGTGGCCAACAGTTGTAACCAACACCGCCACCGACTCACATAGAATACCATCGCACAGTGGTATCAGACCAACCACAATCAGCCAGCCCTCAAACCAAACCCTTCGACTTAGAAGAACGTGAAACTGCAATGGGAAAGTTGAAACCCGGAAAAGCAGCAGGGATTGATGGCATACTGGCATAAATGATACAGCACCTGGGACCTAACGCAAGGACCTGGCTTGTGGGGATGCTGAACACATGCATAGCACAGAAAACCATCCCTTCTGTTTGGAAAAAGGCCGAAGTGGTTGCAATCCCTAAACCTGGCAAAGACCCATTATCCCCGAAGAGCTACCGACCCATTTCCCTCCTGCATCACCTACAAGCTCTATGAGAGGCACTAACATTTCTGAACAGACTATATTTACATCAATATGTCTGGGTCCCCACCTACTCACTCAGGGTTGACGTGTCACACCTGCAGTGATGGGAGGGGCACCAAAATGTGGTGTTTTGATTGGTTGATGGGGGCACTCCCTTAGTATAAAAGTGTATGTTTTGTGTACACATGACATGATGAAGATCAAATAGATCGAAACGTTGTCAGTATTTCAATACAGAACGTTTTTTTTATTATACCTGTGATGTGCGGGCTCCATCCAATACCTACACCAGTTGTGATGCAACAGAGTTTGCTGTGACTGTTGTGAATTATGGGTGGTGTGGTCTTTGCCAAGACGGTGGATTGTGGCTCATGCCTTCCTGCTGTTATTTGTCATGTTGGTGTTCTCTATATCTTTTCGTCCTGGGCATGACGTTAAACTGTTCCGTTCGAGAGGACCGGCGACCCTCGAATGTAAACAGCCACGAAAGGAAACTATGTGTGTGTGTGAGGTGTTCTCTATCATTTCATTCCAGTACTACTACTTTGGGTTTGGGTAGTGGCTGGACATTTGTGTAGATATTGAAAAGGAGGGGGCGAGCAGGCTACCTTGTGGTAGGCCGTTCTTTTGGGCTTTCCATTTACTCCTCTGGTCATTTAACTGGACATAGAATAGAATAGTTGTTGAGGAGGCTTTTCCTGACCATTGTGCGGTGTTGGACAGTGTCGTAGGCAGCAGAGAGATCTCTGAATGCTGCTCCAGTTATTTGTTTTCCCTCAAACCCATCCTCAATGTGTTGGGTGAGGTTGAGCTCTGTCCAGCACAGAAGCGGCCTGGACGGAAACCAGCTTGGTCTTTAGTCAGCTTGGTGTCTATGAGTGGTATGAGGCGTTGGAGTAGCAGCCTCTCTTGTAGGTGATGCAGAGGAGGGAAATGTGTCGGTAGCTCTTTGAGGATGATGGGTCTTTGCCAGGTTTGGGGATTGCAACCACTTTGGCCTTTCTCCAGACAGAAGGGATGGTTTTCTGTGCCATGCATTTATTCAGTATCCCCACGAGCCAGGTCTTTGTGCTAGGTCCCAGGTGCTGTATCATTTCTGCCAGTATGTCATCAATCCCTGCTGCTTTTCCGGGTTTCAACTTTCCCATTGCAGTTTCGAGTTCTTCTAGGTCGAAGGGTTTGGTTTGAGGGCTGGCTGATTGAGGTTGGTCTGATACCACTGTGTGATGGTATTCTCCTGTTGATCGTTGGCGGTCTTGGTCACAACTGGTGGCCAACAGTCGTAACCAACACCGCCACCGACCCACATAGAATACCATCGCACAGTGGTATCAGACCAACCACAATCAGCCAGTCCTCAAACCAAACCCTTCGACCTAGAAGAACTTGAAACTGCAATGGGAAAGTTGAAACCCGGAAAAGCAGCAGGGATTGATGACATGCTGGAAGAAATGATACAGCACCTGGGACCTAGCGCAAAGACCTGGCTTGTGGGGATGCTGAACACGTGCATGGCACAGAAAACCATCCCTTCTGTCTGGAGAAAGGCCAAAGTGGTTGCAATCCATAAACCTGGCAAAGACCCATTATCCCCGAAGAGCTACCGACCCATTTCCTTCCTCTGCATCACCTACAAGCTCTATGAGAGGCACTAACATTTCTGAACAGACTATATTTACATCAATATGTCTGGGTCCCCACCTACTCACTCAGGGTTGACGTGTCACACCTGCAGTGATGGGAGGGGCACCAAAATGTGGTGTTTTGATTGGTTGATGGGGGCACTCCCTTAGTATAAAAGTGTATGTTTTGTGTACACATGACCTGATGAAGATCAAATAGATCGAAACGTTGTCAGTATTTCAATACAGAACGTTTTTTTTATACCTGTGATGTGCGGGCTCCATCCAATACCTACACCAGTTGTGTTGCAACATAGTTTGCTGTGACTGTTGTGAATTATGGGTGGTGTGGTCTTTGCCAAGACGGTGGATTGTGGCTCATGCCTTCCTGCTGTTATTTGTCATGTTGGTGTTCTCTATATCTTTTCGTCCTGGGCATGACGTTAAACTGTTCCGTTCGAGAGGACCGGCGACCCTCAAATGTAAACAGGAGTAGCAGCCTCTCTTGTAGGTGATGCAGAGGAGGGAAATGGGTCGGTAGCTCTTTGGGGATGATGGGTCTTTGCCAGGTTTGGGGATTGCAACCACTTTGGCCTTTCTCCAGACAGAAGGGATGGTTTTCTGTGCCATGCATGTATTCAGCATCCCTACGAGCCAGGTGTTTGCGTTAGGTTCCAGGTGCTGTATAATTTCTGCCAGTATGTCATCAATCCCTGCTGCTTTTCCGGGTTTCAACTTTCCCATTGCGGTTTCGAGTTCTTCTAGGTCGAAGGGTTTGGTTTGAGGGCTGGCTGATTGTGGTTGGTCTGATGCCACTGTGCAATGGTAATCTCCTGTGTGTCGGCGGCAGTGTTGGTTACGACTGTTGGCCACCAGTTGTGATGCAACAGAGTTCGCTGTGACCGTTGTGAATTATGGGTGGCTCCCTGAGGTCCTTGATCCCCATGGGGTCCAACAGTGGCCATTGAAGCGTGCACACACACATGCACACATGGACCTTTAAATGAACAACAACACAAAAACTAAGGCGCTGGTGTCGGACTTCTGGTTTACCGGAACGGGGTTCAACTCCCTGCAGTGCCCTGCTCAATGTGTTGTATTTCATTCATTGGTCCATGGTCTCAGGTCATTGAGCGGCGCGCTATAGTGCGCGATTCTTCATCTCCATCCAATAACTACACCAGTTGTGACGCAATAGAGTTTGCTGTGACCGTTGTGAATTATGGGTGGTGTGGTCTTTGCCAAGACGGTGGATTGTGGCCCATGCCTTCCTGCTGTTATTTGTCATGTTGGTGTTCTCTATATCTTTTCGTCCTGGGCATGACGTTAAACTGTTCCGTTCGAGAGGACCGGCGACCCTCGAATGTAAACAGCCACAAAAGGAAACTATGTGTGTGTGAGGTGTTCTCTATCATTTAATTCCAGACTTTCCTTCGTTCATTCCCAACTTCACTGTCTATCTCCTGTGTTCTCCATTCATCTTGAGCGATACACAGTCGTCTGATGTGCGGGGGGAGGTGCCGGCTAGCGCATAAAGGCACGGGACAGGTGTTGTCTTGACGCATCCCGTGTTGATGCGACGGGTGTCATTTAGGGCTGTGTCGACCAATTTGGTGTGACGTGATCGGCTCCAGCTTGAGCAGGCATACTCTGCTGTAGAGAAAGACAGGGCCATGGCAGTTGCACAGATTGTTTGTGGGTCTGCGCCCCTCTTGGATTTCACTAGTTTTCACAGGATGTTATTGTGGGTGTTGACCGTGGCTTTTGTGTTCTCCAGGTGTTTTTTGAAGAAGAGTGTCCTGTCCAGTGTAACTCCAAGATACATGGGGTGGGTATGGTTGGAGAGTTTGTGACCATCCCAAGTGACGCTCAGTTCTTTTTTCGCGTCTCGGTTCCTCAGGTGGAAGCTGCATAGTTGGGTTTGTGTGTCTTTCTTTTTCTGTCTTTCTTTCTTAGGACGGAGATCAAGGTAGACGCCGTTGGAAGGCTCAACACAAGCCGGTGCCCCTAGAGATCCATCCCAAAGCTTCCCTCAGGGAGCCCAGCATGCCAGCTAGCCAGCAAGCCTGCCCAGTCAGCGAACGCAGCCAGTCAGCTCCGCCAGTCAGCCAGTGTAGATAGTCAGGCTGCCAAGCCAGAGCATATCAGCCCTTGCAGTCAGCCACTGCAGCCATGCCAGCCTTGCTCAGTCAGCTCAGCCAGGCCTCTCTCGAGGCCTGGCTCTCTGTCTGCCTGGCCCGGTCTGCCCCGCCCTGCCTTGCAGCAACAGAACCAGCCTTTCTGGCAAGCCAGCCAGCTCAGAATGCGAGCTGAGCAAGCCAGTGCAGCAACAAGCCCAGACTAGGTTACTGCAGCCTTACTGTGCAGCCACAGCCACTCAGCGGAGATCAGCAGGAGCTGGCCAGGCTCCAACCCTTGCAGCGCAGCCTTAGGCCGGATAGTCCCCCTGCCTGCACTTTGTTGCCTTCCTGGCCTGTCTGCCTGCCTAGGCGCCTCGGTCTTCCTGTCTGTCTGCCTTGGCCTGCCTGTCTGAAACTGGTTAAGACTAACTGCGTGCTTGCCAGCTGCGCTGGCTTGCTGAGCTCGTATTCTGAGCTGGCTGGCTTGCTAGCAAGGCTGGTTCTGTTGCTGCAAGGCAGGGCAGGGCAGACCGGGCCAGGCAGACAGAGAGCCAGGCCTCGAGAGAGGCCTGGCTGAGCTGACTGAGCAAGGCTGGTATGGCTGCAATGGCGGACTGCAAGGGCTGATATGCTCTGGCTTGTCAGCCTGACTTTCTACACTGGCTGACTGGCGGAGCTGGCTGGCTGCGTTGGCTGACTGGGCGGGCTTGCTGGCTAGCTGGCTTGCTGGACTCCCTGAGGGAAGCTTTGGGATGGATCTCTAGGGGCATCGGCTTGTGTTGAGCCTTCCAACGGCGTCTACCTTGATCTTCATCCTAAGAAAGACAGACAGAAAAAGAAAGACACACACAAAGTCAACTATGCAGCTTCCACATGAGGAAGGCAGGCAGGAAGGCAGGCACGCAGGCACAAGCTGCCTGCGTGCTTGCTTTGCCCTCCAGTTGCTGCTCCAGTTATTTGTTTTCTCTCAAACCCATCCTCAATGTGTTGGGTGAGGTTGAGCTCTGTCCAGCACAGGACGGGACGGAAACCACCTTGGTCTTTAGTCAGCTTGGTGTCTATGAGTGGTATGAGGCGTTGGAGTAGCAGCCTCTCTTGTAGGTGATGCAGAGGAGGGAAATGGGTCGGTAGCTCTTTGAGGATGATGGGTCTTTGCCAGGTTTGGGGATTGCAACCACTTTGGCCTTTCTCCAGACAGAAGGGATGGTTTTCTGTGCCATGCATGTGTTCAGCATCCCCACGAGCCAGGTCTTTGCGTTAGGTTCCAGGTGCTGTATCATTTCTGCCAGTATGTCATCAATCCCTGCTGCTTTTCCGGGTTTCAACTTTCCCATTGCAGTTTCGAGTTCTTCTAGGTCGAAGGGTTTGGTTTGAGAGCTGGCTGATTGTGGTTGGTCTGATACCACTGTGCGATTGTATTCTCCTTTGGGTCGGCGGCGGTGTTGGTTACGACTGTTGGCCACCAGTTGTGATGCAACAGAGTTCGCTGTGACCGTTGTGAATTATGGGTGGCTCCCTGAGGTCCTTGATCCCCATGGGGTCCAACAGTGGTGAAGCGTGCACACACACATGCACACATGCACCTACACACGCACAGGCGCACATGCGTATGCACACCTGGACCTTTAAATGAACAACAACACAAAAACTAAGGCACTGGTGTCGGACTTCTGGTTTACCGGAACGGGGTTCAACTCCCTGCAGTGCCCTGCTCAAATGTGTTGTATTTCATTCATTGGTCCATGGTCTCAGGTCATTGAGCGGCGCGCTATTGTGCGCGATTCTTCATCATTGTTGAGGATTTTTTAAAGGTGAAAATCAAGGAAAAGCAAAAGGCTATAGTCCATGGTCACGGACCGCATACTGGTCAAGGTCATTTATACTGGGGAAGATCATTTACTAGTCTTGTAAAGGTCATTTACACTGGTCAAGGTCATTTACTAGTCTCATGAAGGTAATTTATACTGGTCACAGTCATATACTGGTCACGGTCATTTCTACTGGTGAAGGTCATTTATACTGGTCAAGGTCATTTGTACTTGTCAAGGTCATTTATACTGGTCAAGGTCATTTACTAGCCTTATTGAAGGTAATTTATACTGCTCAAGGTCATTGATATTGGTCAAGGTCATTAAGTGGCACGCTATAGTGCGCGATTCTTCATCATTGTTGAGGATTTGAAAAAAGGTTAAATCGCAGAAAAGCGAAAGGCTAAAGTCCATGGTCACGGAGGGCATACTATAGTATGTTGTTTTTCATTTTTTGGTGGTGTGCGGGCTCCATCCAATAACTACACCAGTTGTGATGCAATAGAGTTTGCTGTGACCGTTGTGAATTATGGGTGGTGTGGTCTTTGCCAAGACGGTGGATTGTGGCCCATGCCTTCCTGCTGTTATTTGTCATGTTGGTGTTCTCTATATCTTTTCGTCCTGGGCATGACGTTAAACTGTTCCGTTCGAGAGGACCGGCGACCCTCGAATGTAAACAGCCACAAAAGGAAACTATGTGTGTGTGAGGTGTTCTCTATCATTTCATTCCAGACTTTCCTTCGTTCATTCCCAACTTCACTGTCTATCTCCTGTGTTCTCCATTCATCTTGAGCGATACACAGTCGTCTGATGTGCGGGGGGAGGTGCCGGCTAGCGCATAAAGGCACGGGACAGGTGTTGTCTTGACGCATCCCGTGTTGATGCGACAGGTGTCATTTAGGGCTGTGTCGACCAATTTGGTGTGACGTGATCGGCTCCAGCTTGAGCAGGCATACTCTGCTGTAGAGAAAGACAGGGCCATGGCAGTTGCACAGATTGTTTGTGGGTCTGCGCCCCTCTTGGAGTTCACTAGTTTTCACAGGATGTTATTGTGGGTGTTGACCGTGGCTTTTGTGTTCTCCAGGTGTTTTTTGAAGAAGAGTGTCCTGTCCAGTGTAACTCCAAGATACATGGGGTGGGTATGGTTGGAGAGTTTGTGACCATCCCAAGTGACGCTCAGTTCTTTTTTCGCGTCTCGGTTCCTCAGGTGGAAGCTGCATAGTTGGGTTTGTGTGTGTCTTTCTTTTTCTGTCTTTCTTTCTTAGGACGGAGATCAAGGTAGACGCCGTTGGAAGGCTCAACACAAGCCGATGCCCCTAGAGATCCATCCCAAAGCTTCCCTCAGGGAGCCCAGCAAGCCAGCTAGCCAGCAAGCCTGCCCAGTCAGCGAACGCAGCCAGTCAGCTCCGCCAGTCAGCCAGTGTAGAAAGTCAGGCTGCCAAGCCAGAGCATATCAGCCCTTGCAGTCAGCCACTGCAGCCATGCCAGCCTTGCTCAGTCAGCTCAGCCAGGCCTCTCTCGAGGCCTGGCTCTCTGTCTGCCTGGCCCGGTCTGCCCCGCCCTGCCTTGCAGCAACAGAACCAGCCTTTCTGGCAAGCCAGCCAGCTCAGAATGCGAGCTGAGCAAGCCAGTGCAGCAACAAGCCCAGACTAGGTTACTGCAGCCTTACTGTGCAGCCACAGCCACTCAGCGGAGATCAGCAGGAGCTGGCCAGGCTCCAACCCTTGCAGCGCAGCCTTAGGCCGGATAGTCCCCCTGCCTGCACTTTGTTGCCTTCCTGGCCTGTCTGCCTGCCTAGGCGCCTCGGTCTTCCTGTCTGTCTGCCTTGGCCTGCCTGTCTGAAACTGGTTAAGACTAACTGCGTGCTTGCCAGCTGCGCTGGCTTGCTGAGCTCGTATTCTGAGCTGGCTGGCTTGCTAGCAAGGCTGGTTCTGTTGCTGCAAGGCAGGGCAGGGCAGACCGGGCCAGGCAGACAGAGAGCCAGGCCTCGAGAGAGGCCTGGCTGAGCTGACTGAGCAAGGCTGGTATGGCTGCAATGGCGGACTGCAAGGGCTGATATGCTCTGGCTTGTCAGCCTGACTTTCTACACTGGCTGACTGGCGGAGCTGGCTGGCTGCGTTGGCTGACTGGGCGGGCTTGCTGGCTAGCTGGCTTGCTGGACTCCCTGAGGGAAGCTTTGGGATGGATCTCTAGGGGCATCGGCTTGTGTTGAGCCTTCCAACGGCGTCTACCTTGATCTTCATCCTAAGAAAGACAGACAGAAAAAGAAAGACACACACAAAGTCAACTATGCAGCTTCCACATGAGGAAGGCAGGCAGGAAGGCAGGCAGGCACGCAGGCAGGCACAAGCTGCCTGCGTGCTTGCTTCGCCCTCCAGTTGCTGCTCCAGTTATTTGTTTTCCCTCAAACCCATCCTCAATGTGTTGGGTGAGGTTGAGCTCTGTCCAGGACGGGACGGAAACCACCTTGGTCTTTAGTCAGCTTGGTGTCTATGAGTGGTATGAGGCGTTGGAGTAGCAGCCTCTCTTGTAGGTGATGTAGAGGAGGGAAATGGGTCGGTAGCTCTTTGAGGATGATGGGTCTTTGCCAGGTTTGGGGATTGCAACCACTTTGACCTTTCTCCAGACAGAAGGGATGGTTTTCTGTGCCATGCATGTGTTCAGCATCCCCACGACCCAGGTCTTTGCGTTAGGTTCCAGGTGCTGTATAATTTTTGCCAGTATGTCATCAATCCCTGCTGCTTTTCCGGGTTTCGAGTTCTTCTAGGTCGAATGGTTTGGTTTGAGGGCTGGCTGATTGTGGTTGGTCTGATACCACTGTGCGATGGTATTCTCCTGTGGGTCGGCGGCGGTGTTGGTTACGACTGTTGGCCACCAGTTGTGATGCAACAGAGTTTGCTGTGACCGTTGTGAATTATGGGTGGCTCCCTGAGGTCCTTGATCGCCATTGGGTCCAACAGTGGTCATTGAAGCGTGCACACACACATGCACACATGCACCTACACACGCACAGGCGCACATGCGTATGCACACCTGGACCTTTAAATGAACAACAACACAAAAACTAAGGCACTGGTGTCGGACTTCTGGTTTACCGGAACGGGGTTCAACTCCCTGCAGTGCCCTGCTCAATGTGTTGTATTTCATTCATTGGTCCATGGTCTCAGGTCATTGAGCGGCGCGCTATAGTGCGCGATTCTTCATCATTGTTGAGGATTTTTTAAAGGTGAAAATCAAGGAAAAGCAAAAGGCTATAGTCCATGGTCACGGACCGCATACTGGTCAAGGTCATTTATACTGGTGAAGATCATTTACTAGTCTTATAAAGGTCATTTATACTGGTCAAGGTCATTTACTAGTCTCATGAAGGTCATGTATACTGGTCACAGTCATATACTGGTCACGGTCATTTCTACTGGTGAAGGTCATTTATACTGGTCAAGGTCATTTGTACTTGTCAAGGTCATTTATACTGGTCAAGGTCATTTACTAGTCTTATTGAAGGTAATTTATACTGCTCAAGGTCATTGATATTGGTCAAGGTCATTAAGTGGCACGCTATAGTGCACGATTCTTCATCATTGTTGAGGATTTGAAAAAAGGTTAAATCGCAGAAAAGCGAAAGGCTAAAGTCCATGGTCACGGAGGGCATACTATAGTATGTTGTTTTTCTTTTTTTGGTGGTGTGCGGGCTCCATCCAATAACTACACCAGTTGTGATGCAATAGAGTTTGCTGTGACCGTTGTGAATTATGGGTGGTGTGGTCTTTGCCAAGACGGTGGATTGTGGCCCATGCCTTCCTGCTGTTATTTGTCATGTTGGTGTTCTCTATATCTTTTCGTCCTGGGCATGACGTTAAACTGTTCCGTTCGAGAGGACCGGCGACCCTCAAATGTAAACAGGAGTAGCAGCCTCTCTTGTAGGTGATGCAGAGGAGGGAAATGGGTCGGTAGCTCTTTGGGGATGATGGGTCTTTGCCAGGTTTGGGGATTGCAACCACTTTGGCCTTTCTCCAGACAGAAGGGATGGTTTTCTGTGCCATGCATGTATTCAGCATCCCTACGAGCCAGGTGTTTGCGTTAGGTTCCAGGTGCTGTATAATTTCTGCCAGTATGTCATCAATCCCTGCTGCTTTTCCGGGTTTCAACTTTCCCATTGCGGTTTCGAGTTCTTCTAGGTCGAAGGGTTTGGTTTGAGGGCTGGCTGATTGTGGTTGGTCTGATGCCACTGTGCAATGGTAATCTCCTGTGTGTCGGCGGCAGTGTTGGTTACGACTGTTGGCCACCAGTTGTGATGCAACAGAGTTCGCTGTGACCGTTGTGAATTATGGGTGGCTCCCTGAGGTCCTTGATCCCCATGGGGTCCAACAGTGGCCATTGAAGCGTGCACACACACATGCACACATGGACCTTTAAATGAACAACAACACAAAAACTAAGGCGCTGGTGTCGGACTTCTGGTTTACCGGAACGGGGTTCAACTCCCTGCAGTGCCCTGCTCAATGTGTTGTATTTCATTCATTGGTCCATGGTCTCAGGTCATTGAGCGGCGCGCTATAGTGCGCGATTCTTCATCTCCATCCAATAACTACACCAGTTGTGACGCAATAGAGTTTGCTGTGACCGTTGTGAATTATGGGTGGTGTGGTCTTTGCCAAGACGGTGGATTGTGGCCCATGCCTTCCTGCTGTTATTTGTCATGTTGGTGTTCTCTATATCTTTTCGTCCTGGGCATGACGTTAAACTGTTCCGTTCGAGAGGACCGGCGACCCTCGAATGTAAACAGCCACAAAAGGAAACTATGTGTGTGTGAGGTGTTCTCTATCATTTAATTCCAGACTTTCCTTCGTTCATTCCCAACTTCACTGTCTATCTCCTGTGTTCTCCATTCATCTTGAGCGATACACAGTCGTCTGATGTGCGGGGGGAGGTGCCGGCTAGCGCATAAAGGCACGGGACAGGTGTTGTCTTGACGCATCCCGTGTTGATGCGACGGGTGTCATTTAGGGCTGTGTCGACCAATTTGGTGTGACGTGATCGGCTCCAGCTTGAGCAGGCATACTCTGCTGTAGAGAAAGACAGGGCCATGGCAGTTGCACAGATTGTTTGTGGGTCTGCGCCCCTCTTGGATTTCACTAGTTTTCACAGGATGTTATTGTGGGTGTTGACCGTGGCTTTTGTGTTCTCCAGGTGTTTTTTGAAGAAGAGTGTCCTGTCCAGTGTAACTCCAAGATACATGGGGTGGGTATGGTTGGAGAGTTTGTGACCATCCCAAGTGACGCTCAGTTCTTTTTTCGCGTCTCGGTTCCTCAGGTGGAAGCTGCATAGTTGGGTTTGTGTGTCTTTCTTTTTCTGTCTTTCTTTCTTAGGACGGAGATCAAGGTAGACGCCGTTGGAAGGCTCAACACAAGCCGGTGCCCCTAGAGATCCATCCCAAAGCTTCCCTCAGGGAGCCCAGCATGCCAGCTAGCCAGCAAGCCTGCCCAGTCAGCGAACGCAGCCAGTCAGCTCCGCCAGTCAGCCAGTGTAGATAGTCAGGCTGCCAAGCCAGAGCATATCAGCCCTTGCAGTCAGCCACTGCAGCCATGCCAGCCTTGCTCAGTCAGCTCAGCCAGGCCTCTCTCGAGGCCTGGCTCTCTGTCTGCCTGGCCCGGTCTGCCCCGCCCTGCCTTGCAGCAACAGAACCAGCCTTTCTGGCAAGCCAGCCAGCTCAGAATGCGAGCTGAGCAAGCCAGTGCAGCAACAAGCCCAGACTAGGTTACTGCAGCCTTACTGTGCAGCCACAGCCACTCAGCGGAGATCAGCAGGAGCTGGCCAGGCTCCAACCCTTGCAGCGCAGCCTTAGGCCGGATAGTCCCCCTGCCTGCACTTTGTTGCCTTCCTGGCCTGTCTGCCTGCCTAGGCGCCTCGGTCTTCCTGTCTGTCTGCCTTGGCCTGCCTGTCTGAAACTGGTTAAGACTAACTGCGTGCTTGCCAGCTGCGCTGGCTTGCTGAGCTCGTATTCTGAGCTGGCTGGCTTGCTAGCAAGGCTGGTTCTGTTGCTGCAAGGCAGGGCAGGGCAGACCGGGCCAGGCAGACAGAGAGCCAGGCCTCGAGAGAGGCCTGGCTGAGCTGACTGAGCAAGGCTGGTATGGCTGCAATGGCGGACTGCAAGGGCTGATATGCTCTGGCTTGTCAGCCTGACTTTCTACACTGGCTGACTGGCGGAGCTGGCTGGCTGCGTTGGCTGACTGGGCGGGCTTGCTGGCTAGCTGGCTTGCTGGACTCCCTGAGGGAAGCTTTGGGATGGATCTCTAGGGGCATCGGCTTGTGTTGAGCCTTCCAACGGCGTCTACCTTGATCTTCATCCTAAGAAAGACAGACAGAAAAAGAAAGACACACACAAAGTCAACTATGCAGCTTCCACATGAGGAAGGCAGGCAGGAAGGCAGGCACGCAGGCACAAGCTGCCTGCGTGCTTGCTTTGCCCTCCAGTTGCTGCTCCAGTTATTTGTTTTCTCTCAAACCCATCCTCAATGTGTTGGGTGAGGTTGAGCTCTGTCCAGCACAGGACGGGACGGAAACCACCTTGGTCTTTAGTCAGCTTGGTGTCTATGAGTGGTATGAGGCGTTGGAGTAGCAGCCTCTCTTGTAGGTGATGCAGAGGAGGGAAATGGGTCGGTAGCTCTTTGAGGATGATGGGTCTTTGCCAGGTTTGGGGATTGCAACCACTTTGGCCTTTCTCCAGACAGAAGGGATGGTTTTCTGTGCCATGCATGTGTTCAGCATCCCCACGAGCCAGGTCTTTGCGTTAGGTTCCAGGTGCTGTATCATTTCTGCCAGTATGTCATCAATCCCTGCTGCTTTTCCGGGTTTCAACTTTCCCATTGCAGTTTCGAGTTCTTCTAGGTCGAAGGGTTTGGTTTGAGAGCTGGCTGATTGTGGTTGGTCTGATACCACTGTGCGATTGTATTCTCCTTTGGGTCGGCGGCGGTGTTGGTTACGACTGTTGGCCACCAGTTGTGATGCAACAGAGTTCGCTGTGACCGTTGTGAATTATGGGTGGCTCCCTGAGGTCCTTGATCCCCATGGGGTCCAACAGTGGTGAAGCGTGCACACACACATGCACACATGCACCTACACACGCACAGGCGCACATGCGTATGCACACCTGGACCTTTAAATGAACAACAACACAAAAACTAAGGCACTGGTGTCGGACTTCTGGTTTACCGGAACGGGGTTCAACTCCCTGCAGTGCCCTGCTCAAATGTGTTGTATTTCATTCATTGGTCCATGGTCTCAGGTCATTGAGCGGCGCGCTATTGTGCGCGATTCTTCATCATTGTTGAGGATTTTTTAAAGGTGAAAATCAAGGAAAAGCAAAAGGCTATAGTCCATGGTCACGGACCGCATACTGGTCAAGGTCATTTATACTGGGGAAGATCATTTACTAGTCTTGTAAAGGTCATTTACACTGGTCAAGGTCATTTACTAGTCTCATGAAGGTAATTTATACTGGTCACAGTCATATACTGGTCACGGTCATTTCTACTGGTGAAGGTCATTTATACTGGTCAAGGTCATTTGTACTTGTCAAGGTCATTTATACTGGTCAAGGTCATTTACTAGCCTTATTGAAGGTAATTTATACTGCTCAAGGTCATTGATATTGGTCAAGGTCATTAAGTGGCACGCTATAGTGCGCGATTCTTCATCATTGTTGAGGATTTGAAAAAAGGTTAAATCGCAGAAAAGCGAAAGGCTAAAGTCCATGGTCACGGAGGGCATACTATAGTATGTTGTTTTTCATTTTTTGGTGGTGTGCGGGCTCCATCCAATAACTACACCAGTTGTGATGCAATAGAGTTTGCTGTGACCGTTGTGAATTATGGGTGGTGTGGTCTTTGCCAAGACGGTGGATTGTGGCCCATGCCTTCCTGCTGTTATTTGTCATGTTGGTGTTCTCTATATCTTTTCGTCCTGGGCATGACGTTAAACTGTTCCGTTCGAGAGGACCGGCGACCCTCGAATGTAAACAGCCACAAAAGGAAACTATGTGTGTGTGAGGTGTTCTCTATCATTTCATTCCAGACTTTCCTTCGTTCATTCCCAACTTCACTGTCTATCTCCTGTGTTCTCCATTCATCTTGAGCGATACACAGTCGTCTGATGTGCGGGGGGAGGTGCCGGCTAGCGCATAAAGGCACGGGACAGGTGTTGTCTTGACGCATCCCGTGTTGATGCGACAGGTGTCATTTAGGGCTGTGTCGACCAATTTGGTGTGACGTGATCGGCTCCAGCTTGAGCAGGCATACTCTGCTGTAGAGAAAGACAGGGCCATGGCAGTTGCACAGATTGTTTGTGGGTCTGCGCCCCTCTTGGAGTTCACTAGTTTTCACAGGATGTTATTGTGGGTGTTGACCGTGGCTTTTGTGTTCTCCAGGTGTTTTTTGAAGAAGAGTGTCCTGTCCAGTGTAACTCCAAGATACATGGGGTGGGTATGGTTGGAGAGTTTGTGACCATCCCAAGTGACGCTCAGTTCTTTTTTCGCGTCTCGGTTCCTCAGGTGGAAGCTGCATAGTTGGGTTTGTGTGTGTCTTTCTTTTTCTGTCTTTCTTTCTTAGGACGGAGATCAAGGTAGACGCCGTTGGAAGGCTCAACACAAGCCGATGCCCCTAGAGATCCATCCCAAAGCTTCCCTCAGGGAGCCCAGCAAGCCAGCTAGCCAGCAAGCCTGCCCAGTCAGCGAACGCAGCCAGTCAGCTCCGCCAGTCAGCCAGTGTAGAAAGTCAGGCTGCCAAGCCAGAGCATATCAGCCCTTGCAGTCAGCCACTGCAGCCATGCCAGCCTTGCTCAGTCAGCTCAGCCAGGCCTCTCTCGAGGCCTGGCTCTCTGTCTGCCTGGCCCGGTCTGCCCCGCCCTGCCTTGCAGCAACAGAACCAGCCTTTCTGGCAAGCCAGCCAGCTCAGAATGCGAGCTGAGCAAGCCAGTGCAGCAACAAGCCCAGACTAGGTTACTGCAGCCTTACTGTGCAGCCACAGCCACTCAGCGGAGATCAGCAGGAGCTGGCCAGGCTCCAACCCTTGCAGCGCAGCCTTAGGCCGGATAGTCCCCCTGCCTGCACTTTGTTGCCTTCCTGGCCTGTCTGCCTGCCTAGGCGCCTCGGTCTTCCTGTCTGTCTGCCTTGGCCTGCCTGTCTGAAACTGGTTAAGACTAACTGCGTGCTTGCCAGCTGCGCTGGCTTGCTGAGCTCGTATTCTGAGCTGGCTGGCTTGCTAGCAAGGCTGGTTCTGTTGCTGCAAGGCAGGGCAGGGCAGACCGGGCCAGGCAGACAGAGAGCCAGGCCTCGAGAGAGGCCTGGCTGAGCTGACTGAGCAAGGCTGGTATGGCTGCAATGGCGGACTGCAAGGGCTGATATGCTCTGGCTTGTCAGCCTGACTTTCTACACTGGCTGACTGGCGGAGCTGGCTGGCTGCGTTGGCTGACTGGGCGGGCTTGCTGGCTAGCTGGCTTGCTGGACTCCCTGAGGGAAGCTTTGGGATGGATCTCTAGGGGCATCGGCTTGTGTTGAGCCTTCCAACGGCGTCTACCTTGATCTTCATCCTAAGAAAGACAGACAGAAAAAGAAAGACACACACAAAGTCAACTATGCAGCTTCCACATGAGGAAGGCAGGCAGGAAGGCAGGCAGGCACGCAGGCAGGCACAAGCTGCCTGCGTGCTTGCTTCGCCCTCCAGTTGCTGCTCCAGTTATTTGTTTTCCCTCAAACCCATCCTCAATGTGTTGGGTGAGGTTGAGCTCTGTCCAGGACGGGACGGAAACCACCTTGGTCTTTAGTCAGCTTGGTGTCTATGAGTGGTATGAGGCGTTGGAGTAGCAGCCTCTCTTGTAGGTGATGTAGAGGAGGGAAATGGGTCGGTAGCTCTTTGAGGATGATGGGTCTTTGCCAGGTTTGGGGATTGCAACCACTTTGACCTTTCTCCAGACAGAAGGGATGGTTTTCTGTGCCATGCATGTGTTCAGCATCCCCACGACCCAGGTCTTTGCGTTAGGTTCCAGGTGCTGTATAATTTTTGCCAGTATGTCATCAATCCCTGCTGCTTTTCCGGGTTTCGAGTTCTTCTAGGTCGAATGGTTTGGTTTGAGGGCTGGCTGATTGTGGTTGGTCTGATACCACTGTGCGATGGTATTCTCCTGTGGGTCGGCGGCGGTGTTGGTTACGACTGTTGGCCACCAGTTGTGATGCAACAGAGTTTGCTGTGACCGTTGTGAATTATGGGTGGCTCCCTGAGGTCCTTGATCGCCATTGGGTCCAACAGTGGTCATTGAAGCGTGCACACACACATGCACACATGCACCTACACACGCACAGGCGCACATGCGTATGCACACCTGGACCTTTAAATGAACAACAACACAAAAACTAAGGCACTGGTGTCGGACTTCTGGTTTACCGGAACGGGGTTCAACTCCCTGCAGTGCCCTGCTCAATGTGTTGTATTTCATTCATTGGTCCATGGTCTCAGGTCATTGAGCGGCGCGCTATAGTGCGCGATTCTTCATCATTGTTGAGGATTTTTTAAAGGTGAAAATCAAGGAAAAGCAAAAGGCTATAGTCCATGGTCACGGACCGCATACTGGTCAAGGTCATTTATACTGGTGAAGATCATTTACTAGTCTTATAAAGGTCATTTATACTGGTCAAGGTCATTTACTAGTCTCATGAAGGTCATGTATACTGGTCACAGTCATATACTGGTCACGGTCATTTCTACTGGTGAAGGTCATTTATACTGGTCAAGGTCATTTGTACTTGTCAAGGTCATTTATACTGGTCAAGGTCATTTACTAGTCTTATTGAAGGTAATTTATACTGCTCAAGGTCATTGATATTGGTCAAGGTCATTAAGTGGCACGCTATAGTGCACGATTCTTCATCATTGTTGAGGATTTGAAAAAAGGTTAAATCGCAGAAAAGCGAAAGGCTAAAGTCCATGGTCACGGAGGGCATACTATAGTATGTTGTTTTTCTTTTTTTGGTGGTGTGCGGGCTCCATCCAATAACTACACCAGTTGTGATGCAATAGAGTTTGCTGTGACCGTTGTGAATTATGGGTGGTGTGGTCTTTGCCAAGACGGTGGATTGTGGCCCATGCCTTCCTGCTGTTATTTGTCATGTTGGTGTTCTCTATATCTTTTCGTCCTGGGCATGACGTTAAACTGTTCCGTTCGAGAGGACCGGCAACCCTCGAATGTAAACAGCCACGAAAGGAAACTATGTGTGTGTGAGGTGTTCTCTATCATTTAATTCCAGACTTTCCTTCGTTCATTCCCAACTTCACTGTCTATCTCCTGTGTTCTCCATTCATCTTGAGCGATACACAGTTGTCTGATGTGCGGGGGGAGGTGCCGGCTAGTGCATAAAGGCACGGGACAGGTGTTGTCTTGACGCATCCCGTGTTGATGCGACAGGTGTCATTTAGGGCTGTGTCGACCAATTTGGTGTGACGTGATCGGCTCCAGCTTGAGCAGGCATACTCTGCTGTAGAGAAAGACAGGGCCATGGCAGTTGCACGGATTGTTTGTGGGTCTGCGCCCCTCTTGGAGTTCACTAGTTTTCACAGGATGTTATTGTGGGTGTTGACCGTGGCTTTTGTGTTCTCCAGGTGTTTTTTGAAGAAGAGGGTCCTGTATAACTCCAAGATACATGGGGTGGGTATGGTT
Organism: Protomyctophum parallelum; assembly: GCF_964188405.1. Taxonomy (NCBI): domain Eukaryota; kingdom Metazoa; phylum Chordata; class Actinopteri; order Myctophiformes; family Myctophidae; genus Protomyctophum; species Protomyctophum parallelum. The sequence continues at coordinate 17,980,460 of NC_139702.1, read as the reverse complement.
GGAGAGTTTGTGACCATCCCAAGTGACGCTCAGTTCTGTCCAGCACAGGAGCGGCCGGGACGGAAACCAGCTTGGTCTTTAGTCAGCTTGGTGTCTATGAGTGGCATGAGGCGTTGGAGTAGCAGCCTCTCTTGTAGGTGATGCAGAGGAGGGAAATGGGTCGGTAGCTCTTTGGGGATGATGGGTCTTTGCCAGGTTTGGGGATTGCAACCACTTTGGCCTTTCTCCAGACAGAAGGGATGGTTTTCTGTGCCATGCATTTATTCAGTATCCCCACAAGCCAGGTCTTTGCGTTAGGTCCCAGGTGCTCAACTTTCCCATTGCAGTTTCGAGTTCTTCTAGGTCGAAGGGTTTGGTTTGAGGGCTGGCTGATTGTGGTTGGTCTGATACCACTGTGCGATGGTATTCTCCTGTGGGTCGGCGGCGGTGTTGGTTATGACTGTTGGCCACCAGTTGTGACGCAACAGAGTTCGCTGTGATCGTTGTGAATTATGGGTGGCTCCCTGAGGTCCTTGATCCCCATGGGGTCCAACAGTGGTCATTGAAGCGTGCACACACGCACACACACACACATGCACCTACACACGCACGGGCGCACATGGGCATGCACACGCTAACCAAATGTAACTCTGAGAGTGTAACACATGTAACCAAATGGACCCTTACAGCTCTAACTCTGAGAGTATATATGGTGGCCGACGGGCACGTACAGGTCTAGTGTAACCAAATGGACCATTTGGTCCATGTCTGTAAGTCTGAGAGTGTAACACATGTAACCAAATGGACCCTTACAGGTCTGTCATTCTGAGAGTGTAACACATGTAACCAAATAGACCCTTACAGGTCTTTAACTCTGAGAGTGTAACACATGTAACCAAATTGACCCTTACAGGTCCAACACTGGTTATCGAAGCATGTACACACACACGCACGCACGTGTAACCAAATGGATCCTTACAGATCCAACACTGTTTTTTGTTAATCATCGAATGAAATGTGGGAGGTCGGCAAAAGAGAAAGTTTAAAAAATCAAAGCAAAGGTAATTCGAAAATGTTATTTTTGTGCTTTTGTGTTTCTCTTCTTTATATATTACTTTACTGTTTGAAATGTAAAATTTACATTTCAACGAAAGGACCTGTAAAGGACAACACAAAACCTAAGGCACTGGTGTCGTACTTCTGGTTTACCGGAACGGGGTTCAACTCCCTGCAGTGCCCTGCTCAATGTGTTGTATTTACATGGTTCATTGAACGGGGTTCAACTCCCTGCAGTGCCCTGCTCAATGTGTTGTATTTACATGGTTCATTGAACGGGGTTCAACTCCCTGCAGTGCCCTGCTCAATGTGTTGTATTTACATGGTTCTTTTTTTTTTTTTTTTTTTTTTGCGGCTTACGCCTTTTATTGATTTTTTAAGGGACAGATAGTAGGCTGACAGGAAACGGGAGAGAGATGGGGGGATGACATGCGGTAAAGGCCGTGCCGGGTTCGGGAGTCGAACCCGCGGCACACCGCGACTGGATCACCAGTCCGGTGCCCAGACCGTTACGCTACGGCCTGGGCCATTTACATGGTTCATTGAACGGGGTTCAACTCCCTGCAGTGCCCTGCTCAATGTGTTGTATTTACATGGTTCATTGGTCCATGGTCTCAGAGGTCATTGAGCGGCGTGCTATAGTGCGCGATTCTTCATCATTGTTGAGGATTTTAAAAAAGGTGAAAATCGCGGAAAAGTGAAGGGCTATAGTCCATGGTGTCGGACTGCATACTGGTCAAGGTAATTTATACTGGTCAAGGTCATTTATACTGGTCAAGGTCATTTATACTGATCAAGGTCATTTATACTGGTGAAGGTCATTTATACTGATCAAGGTCATTTATACTGGTGAAGGTCATTTATACATGTCAAGGTCATTAATCCATGGTCTCGGAGGTCATACAATAGTATGTCGTTTTTTTTCGATTTCGGAGGATTTGAAAAAAAAAAGGTGAAAATCGCGGAAAAGAGAAAGGCTATAGTCCATGGTCACGGACCGCATACTGGTCAAGGTCATTTATACTGGTCAAGGTCATTTATACTGGTCAAGGTCATATATACTGGTGAAGGTCATATATACTGGTGAAGGTCATTTACTAATCTTATGAAGGTCATTTATACTGCTCAAGGTCAGTGATGGATTGATTGATTGTCGAGTTACAGTACATTTCAAGCACAAACTCAATACTAAAAAGTTCCAGCATGTGTCTCCACAGTAAGCTGAATAACAAAGCGTGAATGTAGTTTCTAGGTGAAAGTGATTTTTAAATTTCCCCATTGACATGAATGGGAAAAGGCAAAAATTCACATTCAAGTATTTGTTCCTCGGAGATTGTAATCACTATAGTTACAAAACTTTTAGGGATAATTCAACATTATCCCTAAAATTATTTAACCCTAACATTTTATCGGTCGGCCTCATGGTGGCGCTATAACAGCCCACTTTACCTTTTGGCTTATAACTCTTGAACCGTAGGTCGTAAAATAAAAAATATTTTTTCCCTGGATTCCTTGGGTCATGACGCATCTCCCCATATAGGCCACGCCCATTTCCGCCATGATAGATTTTCCGCCATTTTGAATTTTGTCCAAAACACACTTTTTGCTTTTCCTCCTACAGATTTTGTCCAAATCTCACAGAAATCGGCACACGTGATCTCTGGACCCATCCAATTAAAACTGAACTGCAGAATTTTGAAAGTGCGTATCGTTCGGCCGTAATCCTCTTCCGAAGTTAGTAGGAGGGGCCTATATCACAAAAAATGCCATAAATCACGAACGGAATGTCCAATCCATCCCACATTTCAATCACATGTCCGGGGTGGTTCAATCAACCAAGTTCTAAAAGCAATTCCATTTTCATCCATAGGGGGCGCCGCAAATGCGAGAAATGTAACCGTTTGTCGCAAAAACATGAATTTCGGGGGTTAAATCCCCTCCGAATTACTTACGCATGATCTAAGGCGTGACTTGAAATTGTAATTGGCTGGCAATACTAGTGGGAGGGGCATATGTAAGCCACTGCGGCAACCACACTCTGCAATTTTTTTAAATTGCGAATTTTCTAGTTCAGCTTACTGTGGAGACACATGCTGGAACTTTTTACTTTGAAATGTTTTATAGTTTCTGAGTTATTTAACTTAAACGCCCAATGCATGCTCTATGGCAATAGCACAAACTTTGGCATGCTACTAGTCCTACATACAAAATGATGAAAAACGAGGATGATTTTTTTTTTTTTTTTTAACTGATGGGCTATAACCCATCGTTTAAAAAAGAAAATTCAAATCCTCAAAAATGATGAAAAAAGGCGTGCTATAGTATGCCGTACGATATGGGCTATAGCCCATGGTCAAAAATGATGAAAAACGAGGATAATTTTTTTCCCAAAAAATCAAAAAAACGATAAAATGATGAAAAACGAGGATAAAAAAAAAATCTCAAATTAAAAAAACGATGGGCTATAACCTGTCGTTTTTTTCATTTTTTTCAAATCCTCAAAAATGCAATTGGGGCTTTTAAATCCCTCCTCAAAATCTGTTCTCCCTCGTCTTTAAAGGACAACTTTAGTTTTTTTCAACCAAGGTTCATGTTTTAGGTTGTTATTAGAGAAACTAAAAGATGAGTGTTCTTTTTTTTTTCATTTGCTGCTTTCTTTTTTTTTAGGGATTTTAGCTGTTTTTGACGGGGGCGGGGGCATTCGAGCATGGGGCTAAATATGTATTTTTTTACAACATTTTATAGCGATTTCTTTTTTAATTATTTACTATAGTCCTAATAAACCCCTGGAAATTACATCTGGCGACAAAACATCACGAAATCTACTGAATGTGTCAAACTGACATTTTTATACACAGGTTTATTAGGGCTATAGTAAATAATAAAAAAAATTATCTCCATAATATTTTGTAAAAAAATACATATTTAGCACCATGCTCGAATGCCCCCGCCCCCCTGTACAAAACAGCTAAAATCCCTAAAACGAAAGAAAGCAGCAAATGGAAAAAAAATAACACTCATCTTTTACTTTCTCTAATAACAACCTACAACATGAACCTTGGTTGAAAAAAACTAAAGTTGTCCTTTAACTGCACCTGATTTACTAGCCACAATTTGCAACTCTAGATTTTTTTACAATGGGTTGAATCTAGAGTTGCAACAAGCTCCATCCACTTCCTATTCATCATTTTTGGTTTGTGATCTGCTTGTCTTAAATGACGTTAAACTCACCAACATTGCAGCTGCAGTCCAAGCTTGAATATCCTCTTTCAATCTGCCGAGCTTGTTTTTCATAAAAATCCCCCGTAGACATGTTATGAGCTACTTTCTGTCCAAAATATTCCAAGAGTGACATTCCGAGCCAGCCATTTTGTATTTTTGCAACGTGCCGTAAAACAAGATGTGAGGGGGAGCGCTTGTTTAATAGAATCTTACCTGCGCAGGTAAGACACCCAAAGAAGAGGCCGACGCAATGCGACGCCCCATCACGCACAGCCTTCTATTAAACAAGCGCTCCCCCTCACATCTTGTTTTACGGCACGTTGCAAAAATACAAAATGGCTGGCTCGGAATGTCACTCTTGGAATATTGTGGACAGAAAGTAGCTCACAACATGTCTACGGGGGATTTTTATGAAAAACAAGCTCGGCAGATTGAAAGAGAATAATTCAAGCTTGGACTGCAGCTGCAATGTTGGTGAGTTTAACGTCATTTAAGACAAGCAGATCACAAACCAAAAATGATGAATAGGAAGTGGATGGAGCTTGTTGCAACTCTAGATTCAACCCATTGTAAAAAAAAATCTAGAGTTGCAAATTGCGGCTACTGATTTACCTGTATTTTGATTTCCTGCTCTGTGTTATTTATGCTCTGTTTTATATTTTATTGTCTCTTTTCATTGTTTTATATTGCTATGCTCTACTGTCTTGTTTTTACTCTGTTCAGCACTTTGGTCAGCTTTGGCTGTGTGAAGGTGCTATACAAATAAAGTTTGATTTGATTTGATGATGGATTAGTTTCTAAACCATCAACATTCAGTTTTTATCTCTCATCATCAGTGATGACCTATACTGACCCTACAAAGCCGAAAAGTGACTGACTGCAATGCTCTCTCTCTGAAGAGCTCAGACTACTGCCCGCAGGCCGCAGGCAGTAAACAAAACAATTTGGTCCAGTTTTAGGGAAAGCTCCCTAGGATCCTTTAACCACTAAAAGCAACTCAACGTGTGTACGTGTGTGTGTGTGTGTGTGTGTGTGTGTGTGTGTGTGTGTGTGTGTGTGTGTGTGTGTGTGTGTGTGGGTGTGGGTGGGTGCGTGCAGGGAGTGGTCACAGCTCCCAGTAGGTTTTTTCTCAGTCGGCAGAGCATGTCCATACTCGTCAAACAGTCCTACTGATCCTAAGTGATCACTGCGGTCTTGTCTATTGTTAACAGTCGAATCGGGTGCACAGCTAGGGTCAGTTCAGTTATAACCGAGGACCGACAGTCTAGGGTCAGTTCAGTTATAACCGAGGACCGACAGTCTAGGGTCAGTTCAGTTATAACCGAGGACCGACAGTCTAGGGTCAGTTCAGTTATAACCGAGGACCGACAGTCTAGGGTCAGTTCAGTTATAACCGAGGACCGACAGTCTTGCGAAGCAGAACTTTCTCTACAAACTCAACCAGACAGCACCACATTCTCCTCCCTCTGAAGCTAAAGGTAAAAAAAAAAGATTTTTATTTTTATTTTCCATTGGTTTTGACTTCCAAGTTTTAACGAAGTTTTTGCAGCGAGTTTGCCAGTTTTAATTTAGTTTCAACGGCTGTTTTATTTTAGTTTTGCGATTCTTTTCTAAATAACTAAATAAATTATACATTGCTGACAAAACTAAAGGACAATGTGTATTTAGTATTTCTGTTTGTTTTGAAAACGGACAATACAGTTTCAGTTGGTCATTATTTTATTTTAATTTCAGTTAACCGCCTAAACCAATGGTTTCCAAAGTGGGGTCCATGGGACCCACAGGGGTCCAGCAGTTCCAGGGGGTCCCCAGCTAGTTTGGAACCAAATGGACCCTTATGGTCTGTAACCCATAAGGTGGACCCTTACGTCTGTAACTCCAAATGGACCCTAACGGGCGGCGGTGGCTCAGGGGTAGAGTGCCTGGATGGTAACCGTAAGGTTGCCAGTTCGAACCCGGGCTCCCCCAGAGTTACTGTCGAAGTGTCCTTGAGCAAGACACTGAACCCCTAATTGCTCCCAATGTGCTAGTTGGTGCCTTGCATGGTTTCCGCTGCCATCGGTGTATGAATGTGTGTGTGAATGGGTGAATGTAATGCACAATCTCTGTAAAGCGCCTTGGATAAAGGCGCTATATAAATGCACCATTTACCATTTTACCATTTACCATTTGTACACTCTCAGACTTAAATTAATATTGATTTCACAATATAAATTGGGGGTCCCAGAGATAGAAATGACATTAAATGGGGATCCGTAGACTAATGCATGTCAAACTGGGGGTCCATGAAATTAAACGGGTTGAGAATCACTGCTAGAGCCGTGAAAGTCTTCTCTTATGGAGGGGGTCATCTCTTCAAACGGGAGTCTGCGGGGCTGATACGTGTCAAGTTGGGGGTCCTTGATGTTATCTTCTCCTGTTCAGCGTCCACGCTGCAGAATAATAATAATAATAATAATAATAATAATAATAATAATAATAACTATCTTCTCCTGTAGAAGATGATGCTGGTGTTATTCCTGAGCGTGGCGTCCTGCCTGCAGGTGGCAGCACAGAGCAGCTACCATCAGCTGTCAGCAGCTGGCCTGAAGAGCTACGTGGACACGGCTCTGGTTAGAGCCAACCAAAACATTCATCATTATGGACATCTTAACTTCGACAAGATGGGTGTTGCTTCTAAAGTGGTGAGTGTCGATTTCGACAACTCAAATCTTTGCTTCTGGGCAGTCCCTGGAACAACATCATTTGAGATTGTGGTCGACGGCCAAATAAATACATATAATTCTGGGGGTCCTTGGCTTGAAATAGTTTGAGAACCACTGAGTGATATAAACATAGTTTTAAAAACTAGTGAAGATCCAGTACAACAAAAAGACAAATGTTATGTTTGGCTGTGTGCTGGTGTACTGCTCTCTGCTATTTTCGGCACACAGCTGAGAATAAATCAGACATTTCATCGCCTGCTAAGATACATTTTAGTCGACTAAATCAACCGTAGATTTAGTTGACTAAAAGTCTCATGGTCAACTAAAAATAAACGCCAGACCATAGAAGGGCAGTGATTAAAAGTAACTAAGTAGGCTACTGTACATAAGTACAACTTTGATGTATTTGTACTTTACTTGAGTATTTCCAATTTCGAGAGGCAAATATTGTATTTCTAGTTACTCCACTTATATGTATTTGAACACATGTGCACGCACGCACACATGTGCACGAATCTACTTGAATTTCAATTAATTTCGTTTAATGGAGTTGTGTTGACTTGTTGTCTTGCAGACGAAGTTCTGGGTGAATATTGATGTGCGTTTAAAGAACACCAAGTGCAACAAACAGACCGAGCACAGACATCGCCCTGAATGTCCATTCAATCGGGTTGGTCACTTTACATTCACTATTATGCAACAAAATGGGTGGAGTTGTCCTTTAAACAATTGTGTATTCCTTTTCACGTCAGCACTTCTACATTAATATGGTCCTGTCTGTCTGTCTGTCTGTCTGTCAGCTCGAGGTTACATGTCGTGTGTGTGGGCCGGCTGGAAGACAGCCAACGTTCATCGACTGTGTTCGCATAAGAGACCTGCGGAAAGCGGTAAATATCTCGTTTCTACTGTCTGTCTGTCTGTCTGTCTGTCTGTCTGTCTGTCTGTCTGAAAAAACGACCAAACATTTGCTTGATTGGTGTTTGGTACGTGTTGTGAACTAGGCCTAAGACGTGTTAATTCTGCTAACAATGCACTGAAAAGTGTCTTAACACATTATTTGTCTTCCAGCGTTATGCGACTTGGAACCAGCACTGTATCCAGCAGTGGCCAGGCAGCAAAAGTATCATTCACGGGGTAAAGACGACGGCCACTCCCTCCCTACCTTCAACAGCGCCCTGAAAATCCACCTGTTCAGAACAGCTTTCCTGAGTTCACTTTGATTTCAACGTGTTACTTTTACTGTGCTATTTCCATTAATTAATGTTATTCTTTTAGTGTTTTTTTCCTAATAGAGTAGTCAGTAGTCCTTTCTTTTGTCCTCTCCCGCGGCCCCCACACATGTAAAGCGTCTTTGAGTTCTACTTAGAAAAGCACTCCCTGATATCTTGCCACACTAATTAACCCATTATGGGTGCCGCGCTATGAGCTTGTAGATCTGCTATTTTTGAGAAATCGTGACAATGTGGTGCAAATCTTTGAATATATATTCTTTCAGGGCGACCGTTTTTAACTGGGGGGGGGGGGGGGGGTGCCTGGAACAACATATTTTCAGACGGGGGTCGGCGGCCAATTACATATATTTTTTGGGGGTCCTTGACGTGAAATAGTTTGAGAACCACTGACACTGTATTTCAGAAGACTGAAATACCCGTTTATACGTCCGTTTATACGTGCACCTTTGTTCGCCCCTGCGACTGGGCCCCTACCCAGACTCCATATATGGAGTCTGGACAGGGCCCCTGCCTAGACTCCATATATGGAGCTGGCCTGTGCTTTATGTTCTCACATCTGCATAGACTGCATGGGCATGCCTTACAAAGAACTCCATATATGGGCATACATGGGACCCATATAGCCTAATAATTGGGTGGGGCATACATGTCCAACTTGCATCGTTCCAAGCTCAAGTTCATGTTAAAATATGATACCAGTAAATATGTAAAGTGCAGTATATTTTAGCCAGTAAATATAATAACGTGTACTACATTCAGTGATTCAGATAACTGTGACATTGCGAATATTTTATGTTTGGAAATGAATACATTTTGTTCTTCTTTTCGTGTCTTTGAAGCATGTGGTTAGTGGACAGTTTCCCAGTACTTTACAGTCCATTGTTATCGAACTCTGACAGATCTTTTGAGATGCATTTTGTTAAGGCTCAAGATGAAAAATAAAGGAGTGAAGTGCTCATTTTCTTTATATTATAATTTTTATCCCACGATTTTGCATGTTTCTCAAAAATCTGCTTCTCTCATAAACAGATCTTTGAGAAACATGCAACAACAAAAACAACAACATTGGTTTGTGCATCCCTAGACATTGTACTGCTATTGCTATGTGAACATAATGTATATCCAAATACAGCATATAGAATGTCCACTTCCAGCCAAACATCATAATAATCTTCTACCATGTGCAGTTCTCAGCAGCCAAAGACGGTTTGAGGCCACCAAGTACAGCAGTATGTTTACACGCATGCTGCATTGTAGAGGCCCATATTTTGATAATGCAATTTATTTTTAAATCTTTTTCTTTACAATTACACTCGACAACCTCAGGTTTAATTTGTTATGTAGCATGAATATGTTGCTATAGTAGAACCTAGACTAGAGGTGTTTGAAACATTCAAATGTGTCTCACGCTAATAGTAGTTTTCAGACAAGGGTACACATGGAGAACAAGTTTATTTATTTATCTGTTGATATCTACATAACAAAATATGTTATCAATTCAGTTTATTTTTTTCCATGAATCCAGACATTCTAAAGTTTCTTTTGATACATTCCGTGTTCATATAGGTCCAACAGAGAATTAAAAGAAATGAAATGAAATTAAAGGGTGGTCAATGGTGGCATAGGTTAGCTCAGTTCTTGGGCAGACTGGTTGGCACAGATAGTTAATGGGAGATTCACCAGTAAATATATAATTGCCATGAGAAATGTATACTGCTACAGCTGCAGTGTCAGAACGCATTTAATTCTTGCTATTGAAATATTTCCAAAGTATAACTATGACTATTATGTAACAACCTCTTGGGTGAGGTTGCCACCATGTGGTGCAGAGAGGAACAGCAACATTAAAATGATTCAGCAATATAAAAATATTTATTCCAAATAGTTTGGAATCACACTATTGGATCACATTACTGGCGGTTAGCGAGTGTAGGATAGCGTGACCCAGTTAAATTCAGGGTACATTGCGTTATTAAAATGGCACAAAGTGCATTTTAGAGAGAAACTGGGGACCTCAGACGCTTCCCAGGTTCGAGAATAGACTTTTACCAAGGTCTAGCAGGCTTTGTTTCGGTGAGTGGTTTCGTCGTTTTGTTTATTTGCTGTTATTAGAAAAACAGCGCACGGGAGTGGAAATATGACCAGAGGGCTGTGGAAGGTACTTCCACAAGGCGTCAGAGAGAGGCTCGCTGTAAGCCTTAGCCCTGCCCTACAAGCCGAAAAGTGACTGACTGCAATGCTCTCTCTCTGAAGAGCTCAGACTAGTGCCCGCAGGCCGCAGGCAGTAAACAAAACAATTTGGTCCAGTTTTAGGGAAAGCTCCCTTGCCTCCCTAGGATCCTTTAACCACTAAAAGCAACTCAACGTGTGTACGTGTGTGCGTGTGTGTGTGTGGGTGGGTGTGTGGGTGGGTGCGTGCAGGGAGTGGTCACAGCTCCCAGTAGGTTTTTTCTCAGTCGGCAGAGCATGTCCATACTCGTCGAAAACAGTCGTACTGATCCTAAGTGATCACTGCGGTCTTGTCTATTGTTAACAGTCGAATCGGGTGCACAGCTAGGGTCAGTTCAGTTATAACCGAGGACCGACAGTCTAGGGTCAGTTCAGTTATAACCGAGGACCGACGCAGCAGAACTCTCTCTACAAACTCAACCAGACAGCACCACATTCTCCTCCCTCTGAAGTTAAAGGTAATTTTTTTAATCTTTCATTTGTTTTTTATTTTCCATTGGTTTTGACTTCCAAGTTTTTGCAGCGAGTTTGCCAGTTTTAATTTAGTTTCAACGGCTGTTTTATTTTAGTTTGTATTGCGATTTAAAAAAAAGAAAAACTAAATAGCCTAAATTATACATTGCTGACAAAACTAAAGGACAATGTATTTATTATTTTTGTTTGTTTTGAAAACGGACAATAGCCTACAGTTTCAGTTGGTCATTATTTTAGATAGAAATTACATTAAATGGGGATCCGTAGACTAATGCATGTCAAACTGGGGGTGGGGGTCCATGAAATTAAACGGGTTGAGAATCACTGCTAGAGCCGTGAAAATCTTCTCTTATGGAGGGGGTCCTTGGCACATCTCTTCAAATGGGAGTCTGTGTGCGGGGCTAATACGTGTCAAGTTGGGGGTCCTTGACTGTTATCTTCTCCTGTTCAGCGTCCACGCTGCAGAATAATAATAATAACAATAATAACAATAATAACAATAATAATAATAATAATAATAATAATAATAACTATCTTCTCCTGTAGAAGATGATGCTGGTGTTATTCCTGAGCGTGGCGTCCTGCCTGCAGGTGGCAGCACAGAGCAGCTACCATCAGCTGTCAGCAGCTGGCCTGCAGGGCTACGTGGACACGGCTCTGGTTAAAGCCAACCGAGAGCTCTCATCAAATGGACATCTTAACTTCTACAAGATGGGTGATACTAAAGTGGTGAGTGTCGATATATGTGACTACATTTGACTGAGGGACTGTCATAACTTCAAATTGACATATTGGTTGTTCAGTTTGACCCACCAGTTTTGGAGATATGGCTTATAGATAGCTCTGATCCATAGCCTTCTACTGCTTCTACGATTCTGCCCTGCGCAGTAAGGCTATGGGACTTTCCGTTTTAAATCTCAAGTCGAAATCAGACCAGCCTCTCCTCTTTAGCGTAAATAAAAAGAACGTTTTTGCTACTCACCAAAACAAAGGCGGGTTGTGTCAATAGAAAGCCTACTTTCCTTAGTGGACGCACTCTGAGCCCCCCACCACACGTATAAACGGTACTTTTTGGCCAGAAAGGGATTTTTTTCCACCGGAGGAAAAATATTCTCTATGAGGCAGTTCTCTGGGCAATATCAGTAGAGGGCGCAGCGGAGTAAATAAAAATGTTTTTTTCCCGGTGGAAACAAAATCCCCTTTTGGCCAAAAAGTACAGTTTATACGTGTGGTGGGGGGGGGGGGGGCTCAGAGTGCGTTGCCTGTTTTCATAGACCACAGAAAATCCACTGAGTGTTCAAAGTTCAGGTTGTGTGGGTGTATAGGTATAATAGGTATATATGTAGGCCTATGTGTTTAGGGTGTATAGGTATAATAGGTATTATGTATGTGTTTAGGGTGTATAGCCGATGTGTAATGTAGGTCATAATAAAACCTAAATGAAAAACGTCATGGAATTAATGTCATGAAACCTTTAAAAGGTTTTAAAAGTGCTTACATCATGTGCACGCACCTACACATGTGCACGCACACACACGCACGCACACATGTGCACGCATGCACACATGTGCACGAATCTACTTGAATTTCATTTCATTTCATTTAATGGAGTTGTGTTGACTTGTTGTCTTGCAGACGGAGTCCTGGGTGAATATTGATGTGCGTTTAAAGAACACCAACTGCAACAAACAGACCGAGCACAGACATCGCCCTGAATGTCCATTCAAACAGGTTGGTCACTTTACAAGTTTACATTCACTATATGCAACTAAATAATAATAATAATAATAATAATAATAAACTTTATTTATATAGCACCTTTCATACATAAATGTAGCTCAAAGTGCTTTACAGAGCAGAAAAGATAATAAAAACAAAAGCAAAACAAAACAGCATTAAAACAGGCATGCAGTTAAAACAATAGGACAATAACGCAGTGTCAAATCAGGAGAAGGCAGTGGTACAAAGATAAGAACAGATAAAATAAGGCAACGACATTAAAAAACAAGCAGTAATACAATACAGTGAATAACAAAAAATAAAATATCACTTAAAAGCAATGTTGTAGAAGTGGGTCTTGAGAAGTTGAGCTGTGCTTTAAAAATGTCTACAGAGGCTGCCTGACGAAGATACAGTGGGAGCTTGTTCCATGCCGACGGCCCGTAGAAGCAAAAAGCTGCTTCCCCGTATTTTTTAGTTGCCATTTTTTTAGGCAAAGCGAGCAGGCCAGCAGTGTAAGACCTTAGGGGGCGGTTTGGGACATATTTAGGCAGGCAGTCATGTAGGTAGGAAGGTGCGAGACCATTGAGAGCTTTATAGACAAGTAAAATAATTTTAAAATCAATCCTAAAAACAACAGGAAGCCAGTGCAGTGATGCCAAAACTGGAGTAATATGTTCTCTCATCTTAGTTCTAGTTAAAACTCTAGCTGCTGCATTTTGGACAAGTTGTAGTCTGTCAGTTGTTTTCTTAGGCAGTCCTGAAAAGAGCGCATTGCAGTAGTCAAGCCGAGAAAAAACAAAGGCGTGGAAATGGGTGGAGTTGTCCTTTAAACATGTGTATTCCTTTTCACAACATTAATACCTGTCTGTCTGTCTGTCAGCTCGAGGTTACATGTCGTGTGTGTGGGCCGCCGGCTGGAAGACAGCCGTTCATCGACTGTGTTCGCATAAGAGACCAGCACATGGTAAATATCTCATGTTTCTACTGTCTGTCTGTCTGTCTGAATAAACGACCAAAAATTTGCTTGATTGGTGTTTGGTACGTGTTGTGAACTAGGCCTTAAGACGTGTTAATTCTGCTAACAATGCACTGAAAAGTGTCTCAACCCATTCTGAACGGGAACCCATTTTGGTGTTAGCATCATGTTATGCTTAAGCTATTGAAAAATAGCAGATCTACAAGCTCATAGCGCGCCACACGAGCTTGTCGGTCTGCTATTTTTGAAAAATCGAAGGGCGACTGACATTTTTAGAATCTGATCTCAGGTCAGAATGGGTTAATCAGACCAGTGTGTTTCCAGTGGAAACCTCGTATGAATCTGATCTCAGGTCAGAATGGGTTAACACATTATCTGTCTTCCAGCGTCATGCGACTTGGGACCAGCACTGTATGCAGCAGTGGGCAGGCAGCAAAAGTATCATTCACGGGGTAAAGACGACGGCCACTCCCTCCCTACCTTCAACAGAATAGGTTTGATTCACGGGGTAAAGGCGACGGCCACTCCCTCCCTACCTTCAACAGCGCCCTGAAAATCCACCTGTTCAGAACAGCCTGACTTCTGACTTCACTTTGATTTCAACTTGTTACATTTACTGTGCTATTTCCATTAATTCATGTTATTCTTTTTCTGTTTTTTTCCTAATAGAGTAGTCAGTAGTCCTTTCTTTTGTCCTCTCCCGCGGCCCCCACACATGTAAAGTGTCTTTGAGTTCTACTTAGAAAAGCACTCCCAGATATCTTGCCACACTAATTAACCCATTCTGGGCAGATCGGCACCAAGTGCTACGAGCTTGTATAGATCTGCTATTTTTGAGAAATCGTGACAATGTGGTGCAAATCTTTGAATATATATTCTTTCAGGGCGACCGTTTTTAACTGGGGGGGTGCCTGGAACAACATATTTTCACACGGGGGTCGGCGGCCAATTACATATATTTTTTGGGGGTCCTTGACGTGAAATAGTTTGAGAACCACTGACACTGTATTTCAGAAAACTGAAATACCCGTTTATACGTCCGTTTATACGTGCACCTTTGTTCGCCCCTGCGACTGGGCCCCTACCCAGACTCCATATATGGAGTCTGGACAGGGCCCCTGCCTAGACTCCATATATGGAGCTGGCCTGTGCTTTATGTTCTCACATCTGCATAGACTGCATGGGCATGCCTTACAAAGAACTCCATATATGGGCATACATGGGACCCATATAGCCTAATAACTGGGTGGGGCATACATGTCCAACTTGCATCGTTCCAAGCTCAAGTTCATGTTAAAATATGATACCAGTAAATATGTAAAGTACAGTATATATTAGCCAGTAAATATAATAACGTGTACTACATTCAGTGATTCAGATAACTGTGCCATTGCGAATATTCTATGTTTGGAAATGAATACATTTTGTTGTTCTTCTTTTCGTGTCTTTGAAGTATGTGGTTAGTGGACAGTTTCCCAGTACTTTACACAGTACTTTACAGTCCATTATTATCGAACTCTGACAGATCTTTTGAGATGCATTTTGTTAAGGCTCAAGATGAAAAATAAAGGAGTGAAGTGCTCATTTTCTTTATATTATAATTTTTATCCCACGATTTTGCATGTTTCTCAAAAATCTGCTTCTCTCATAAACAGATATTTGAGAAACATGCAACATTGCTTTATGCATCCCTAGACATTGTACTGCTATTGCAATGTGAACATAATGTATATCCAAATACAGCATATAGAATGTCCACTTCCAGCCAAACATAATAATAATCTTCTACCATGTGCAGTTCTCAGCAGCCAAAGACGGTTTGAGGCCACCAAGTACAGCAGTATGTTTACACGCATGCTGCATTGTAGAGGCCCATATTTTGATAATGCAATTTTAAATCTTTTTCTTTTTTAAATATTTTTATCCCACGATTTTGTAACCCATTTTTCACCCCTGTGTCAATCATATAATGTGATCCTGGGCTCTACACACCCTCCGCCAACCTGGGGAGAGCAACGGACTTGAACTCATGCTTCCTTCATGCCTGAGTGTCCAAGTTGCTCCTTTACACCTGACAGGGGGGAGTTTCCCTGGTTGGACGTAGCGCGTGGAAGGAACACGTTATTCCAACCAGTTCCTTTCCCCTCCATCAGGCGCCCCGGCTGGCCAGGGGGAGGCAGTATAGAGACCAGTTCCTTTCCCCTCCATCAGGCGCCCCGGCTGGCCAGGGGGAGGCAGTTTCGAAATATTTCTCTTTACAATTACACTCGACAACCTCAGGTTTAATTTGTTATGTAGCATGAATATGTTGCTATAGTAGAACCTAGACTAGAGGTGTTTGAAACATTCAAATGTGTCTCACGCTAATAGTAGTTTTCAGACAAGGGTACACATGGAGAACAAGCTTTATTTATCTGTTGATATCTACATAACAAAATGTTATGAATTCAGTTTATTTTTTCCATGAATCCAGACATTCTAAAGTTTCTTTCGATACATTTGGTGTTCATATAGGTCCAACAGAGAATTAAAAAAAAAATGAAATGAAGTGAATGGGTGGTCAATGGTGGCATAGGTTAGCTCAGTTCTTGGGCAGACTGGTTGGCACAGATGGTTAATGGGAGATTCACCAGTAAATATATAATTGCCATGATAAATGTATATTGCTGTGTCAGAACTCATTCAATTCTTGCTATTGAATTATTTCCAAAGTATGATAACTATGACTATTATGTAACAACCTCTTGGGTGAGGTTGCCACCATGTGGTGCAGAGAGGAACAGCAACATTAAAATGATTCAGCAATATAAAAATATTTATTCCAAATACAACATACCAAATTAAAGACAGATATTTTACACATGAAGAGCAAATACTTACAAACATGTTTGGGGACGTTGGGAGCATTAGGTCTAAAACACACAAAACATCCCCATTTGACTTTCACATTTCACACAAACACCATGAATCACATACGATAGGTATGATTTGGCCCTCAGCAAACATTTGGCAACAGCTCAACAAGAGCAGTTCAAAGACTTCATTCATATTCATTGTAGCAGAATTATTGTTCCATATTCTAATGCAGGCGTTCTCAACCCGTGGGGCGCGACGTCGCCAAATCATTTTGGGTTTTTATTTTAACTCACACGGCCAAAGCATTTCTGGGGGTCCCCAGCCAAAAAACACTTCGGGGCAACATAGAATAATAATATGGTTACCATTGGGAAATGTCGAGGCACCTTGTTGGACAGTACTGTACTGTACTGTACATCAGTATCTCTCAAACCTTTTCATTTCAAGGATCCCCCGTTTGGTATTCATTAGGCCACAGACACCCCCCCCACCCTCCCTTAACTCTAACAGTGTACAAATGGATCCATTGGTTCCATTTGTACACTGTTAGAGTTAAAACTGTCATCAGAGTTACAGACATAAGTGTCCACTTGGTTCTTAACTGTGAAACATTATGCTGGTCGAGACTAGCCTGGCTAATAATAAGCCACTAAAGCCAGACCGAATCAGCCGTTGCAGTGTCGTGGTGATATTAGTCTGGCTTATTAGCCAGGCTAGGTCGAGACCCCTTGGAACAACTCATTACAGAACTACTGTACCTGAATCTAACCCTAACCCTAACCCTCTCAAGGACTCCTGGGGGGTCGCAGGCCGCACTTTGGGAACAACTACATGGACATTAAAAACATTCCAGTGGTCAATGTTTAGACATCAGGTCCAGACTCCTGGTGACCCCCTGGGACGGGGTGACCCAGGGGGGCAGGGTGACCCCCTGGGACGGGGTGACCTCGCAGGAACACCTTCCCTCCGTCGTCACCCCTGCGTGTCAGGAAGTGAGACACCAAGCCATACAGGAGGGGCCTGCAGAAAGAGCACTGTATCAGTTGACATGCATGAGTAACAAGAACCCATTCTGACCTGAGATCAGATTCTAAAAATGTCGTCTACATCCAGACAGTTTTCTGAAAAAGCCATGTTTCTATGTCAGTGGTTCTTCGATTTCTCAAAAATAGCAGACCCTACAAGCTCTACAAGCTTGTAGGGTCTGCTATTTTTCAATAGCTAAAGCATAGCATGATGCTAACACCAAAATGGGTTAATATTGACTTCAAGTCCTGATGAACTTACACGGATGTGGACCTGGCGTCCTCCACTACACTCAGTTCATTGGCCAAGAACTGTCTGTCCAGAGGAAGTCCAGGCTGGCCGGACTCTGCAAGAACAAACCCGGGCCGAGTTAAAAACCCATTTGGACCCGAGGACGATTCTACGAATGTCTTCTAAATCCTGACAGTTTCCTAAAGAAACCTATATGTCAGTGGTGCTCAACAATTCCGTGTCAAGGGCCCCCAGAATTATCTGTATTTGGCTGCGGGGGTCTTCTGAAAATATGTAGTTCCAGGGACCCTCCCAGGAGCAAACATTTGAGTTAAAAATGTTCGCTCTGAAAGAATATATATTCATTCTTGCACCACGTTTTCACAATTAAAAAAAATTGCATTATTTTTCAATAGCTAAAGTATAACATAATGCTTACAACACCAACAGGGGTTCCTGCCCAGAATGGGTTAAATGTATTTGAAATTAAATTAAAAAAAGGTTACTTTTCAGAATTCCAATTCAAAAAAGCTAAAAGAATTCAGGATATAAATTCAAATATAGCAAAAAAATTACGATCTACAAGCTCAACACGTGTCGCAGTGCGACGCGTTTTGAGTTTGTAGATCGGCTATTTTTTGCTATAACAGAAATATACAATGTGGCCCTCTGGAGTGAGTGTGGAAATATAGTGGCCCTCTGATCTAGACTCACCCGCTGTGAGCACGGAGGCCGTGTAGCGGTACTGGTTGTGGTCATTTAGCGGTACTGGTTGCGGTCATTTAGTTCCACTGACTAGACTCACCCGCTGTGAGCACCGAGGCCGTGTAGTGGTACTGGTTGAACTCCAGGTACTCGCGGATGAGCTCGTTGACGAGCAGGTTCTCGTGGGACAGCGCGGGGCGAGTCTCGCTCTGGTCGTCCAGCGCGCTGAACACCTCGGCTCTGATGCGGGCCTTCAGCTGGCCCAGAACCCCGCGGGATTCCAGCGTTTCTCTCACGGCTGCATGGGGGGGGGAATAGAAAGTTTGCATTAGGTCAATGTACAGTCATGAATCAGTGGTTAAATTAACTAAAGTACCCCAATGACCTAAGTCTAGGGTGATCCAAACCAGATCCAAAATGTTCATTTGAGGGACAGAAGTGTCACATGTGTGGGACGGGGGACCCACAATAGCCTTGATGTCATATAGGCCTAATATTGGCTATCATGAAAATCATGCTTTATTTTTATGCTATTTTGACAGGCTTAAAAACACTTGCAGGGAGAGACAATGAGAGAGCAGAAGGCCAACTATTAGGGGACTAAACTATTAGGGCATTTGAACACTGATGCAATTGCATGTCAGTCACAATGTGGGACAGACAGGGTCTCAATGTGAAGTTTGTCAGTCACAATGTGGGACAGACAGGGTCTCAATGTGAACACTGATGCCTGTCAGTCACAATGTGGGACAGACAGGGTCTCAATGTGAACACTGATGTCTGTCAGTCACAATGTGGGACAGACAGGGTCTCAATGTGAACACTGATGCCTGTCAGTCACAATGTGGGACAGACAGGGTCTCAATGTGAACACTGATGCCTGTCAGTCACAATGTGGGACAGACAGGGTCTCAATGTGAACACTGATGCCTGTCAGTCACAATGTGGGACAGACAGGGTCTCAATGTGAACACTGATGCCTGTCAGTCACAATGTGGGACAGACAGGGTCTCAATGTGAACACTGATGCCTGTCAGTCACAATGTGGGACAGACAGGGTCTCAATGTGAACACTGATGTCTGTCAGTCACAATGGGGGACAGACAGGGTCTCAATGTGAACACTGATGTCTGTCAGTGTCAGTCACAATGTGGGACAGACAGGGTCTCAATGTGAACACTGATGCCTGTCAGTCACAATGTGGGACAGACAGGGTCTCAATGTGAACACTGATGTCTGTCAGTCACAATGTGGGACAGACAGGGTCTCAATGTGAACACTGATGTCTGTCAGTCACAATGTGGGACAGACAGGGTCTCAATGTGAACACTGATGCCTGTCAGTCACAATGTGGGACAGACAGGGTCTCAATGTGAACACTGATGTCTGTCAGTCACAATGTGGGACAGACAGGGTCTCAATGTGAACACTGATGTCTGTCAGTCACAATGTGGGACAGACAGGGTCTCAATGTGAACACTGCTGCCTGTCAGTCACAATGTGGGACAGACAGGGTCTCAATGTGAACACTGATGCCTGTCAGTCACAATGGGGGACAGACAGGGTCTCAATGTGAACACTGATGCCTGTCAGTCACAATGGGGGACAGACAGGGTCTCAATGTGAACACTGATGTCTGTCAGTGTCAGTCACAATGTGGGACAGACAGGGTCTCAATATGTGGGACGCCTGAAAAGTCTTGGAAATGAGGGACTGTCCCACGCAAAGAGGGACATCTGGTCACATGGTCACAGTGACTGTCTGTAACCCAGAGAGTAAAGGGTCCATTTGGTTCCAACTGCTCAGACTCAGAGTTACATTTACATTGATTTTACAATATAAATTGGGGTCCCAGAGATAGTAATGTCATTACATGCCATGGGGGGGGGGGGGGGGGGGGGGGTCCGTCTAGACTAATGCAGGTCAAACTGTGGGTGGAAATGGTTGAGAATATAAATCTTCTCTTATGGGGGTCCCTGGCATGTCTCTTCAAATGGGGGGTCCGCGGGGCTAATTAGTGTCAATTTGGGGGTCCTTGACATGAAAACATTTAACAGAAACACATAATTAACATGAAACAAACAGAACATGAATCATAATAATTATAGCGTGTATTAATATTTACCACTCTTCAGTTCTGTGACGGTCGCCATTTTGCAACAAGTGTAAACAATGCAAGCCACGCCCACAGTCAGTGTCGCGCAAGACGTCGCGCATGGATGACGTTTTATTGCCCTGCAAGGGTTGCCAGGTTTTTCCCATTTTGTCCCATTTTGGGCGAGAACCCATTTTGGTGTTAGCGTCATGTTATGCTTTAGCTATTGAAAAATAGCAGATCTACAAGCTCATAGCACGCCACCGAGTGGCGCGCTATGAGCTTGTAGGTCTGCTATTTTTGAAAAATCGAAGAACGACTGACATTTTTAGAATCTGATCTCAGGTCAGAATGGGTTAAAACAAGGGTTGCCAGGTTGTTCCGAGAGAAACAAGTAAACGGACACTGAGACACACACACACCTGTTTTGTGTTTACGTTTAGTTCTGCTTTTTGTTTTGGAAGTAAGAGAAAGAATCGGATAAATAAAAACTCATAATAATAATAATAGGCCTGTTGAGTCGTCAGTGTTTAATTACCACGATGGAGGAGAAGGAAAAGCATCTAAAACAAGGAGTAGATCCATCCATACCAGTGTTGTTTTTGGCAGCAAATTTATATTTTAGTTTAGTCACTAGTTTTGTGTGACTAGTTTTAGTCACATTTTAGTCACCTGGAATGTCTTAGTGTTAGTCTAGTTTTAGTCGACTAAATGTCATAAGAATTTAAGAACAGTTGATTTAGTCGACTAAAATGTATTTTGGCGGGCCTTGATGCCGTCGTAATGAGTGTTTTTACACTTGCTGAAAATAGCCGAGCTTGTAGATCAGCTATTTTCATGCATGCAACCAAGTGTAAAATGACTTATACTGGATCTCTTGTCCACTAGTCCCTTCCTGACATTTTAGTCTAGTTTTTATTTGTCGACGAAATTGTCAGTATATTTAGTCTTAGTTTTAGTCATCATAGCTTAGTTTTCATTTAGTTTCCATTTGTTTTTGTCAGTGAAAAAAGGTAGTCGACGAACATTTTTCGTCTTAGTTTTAGTCGACGAAAACAACACTGGAGTAGATCCATCCATACCTGGTGAAGGTGAAGTAGATAAACATCCATACCTGGTGAAGGTGAAGTAGATAAACATCCATACCTGGTGAAGTAGATAAACATCCATACCTGGTGAAGGTGAAGTAGATAAACATCCATACCTGGTGAAGGTGAAGTAGATAAACATCCATACCTGGTGAAGGTGAAGTAGATAAACATCCATACCTGGTGAAGGTGAAGTAGATACACATCCATACCTGGTGAAGGTGAAGTAGATAAACATCCATACCTGGTGAAGGTGAAGTAGATAAACATCCATACCTGGTGAAGGTGAAGTAGATAAACATCCATACCTGGTGAAGGTGAAGCGACTGCGAGCTTAAGGCTGAGGTGAGTTCATTTCTACCATTTGGTTCCATTTGTACACTCTCAGAGTTAAATTAACATTGATTTTTTACAATGTAAATTGAGTGCATGCCTTTTGTCCGACGGGGGTCCCATAGATTAAAAAAAATGCCATTAAATGGGGGTCCGTAGCGTAGACTAATGCATGTGAAACTGTGGGTCCTTGAAATTAAATTGAATCATTGCTATGGAGCTGTAAAATTGTAAAAAATGTGTTATTATGGAGGTCTCTGGCATATCTCTTCAAATGGGGGTCCAATTGTTGTCAATTTGGGGGTCCATTAGCCGCAATTTGCAACTCTAGATTTTTTAAATAATGGGATGAATCTAGAGTTGCAAATTGCGGCTATAGGGGTCCTTGATAGCTCTGGTCCATAGCTCTAATGCGCGCAGGGCAGAATCGTAGAAGCAGTAGAAGGCTATGGACCAGAGCTAGGTCCTTGACATGAAAGAGTTGGTTACGGAACCACTGCTTTATAAAGGAATTGGTGGACTTTTCACTTTGATATTCCTTGGTAAAGTTAACTATATATCCGCAAAACTCAGCATAGCACTAAGTTGTGTGATGTTGAGTCAGTGAATATGTTGTAGTAATATTCAGTGGTGTAAAGTAACTATATTTACTGTACTTATAAGTACAACTTTGAGGTATTTGCACTTTACTTGATAAGCATTTCCAACTTCCAATACTCTTACTTCTACTCCACTACATCTCAGATCCAAATATTGTACTTTTACTTCACTACATTTATTTTGACAGCTTTATAGTTACTTTGTAGATTTAGATTAGTATTACAAAACATAAATTAACCACTTCACCCAGCCCTGTAAGCCTATACATTTTTTAAATACATTTGAAAATAAAATTGCAGATCTACAAGCTCACAATGCGTCATGATGATGCAACACATTGTGAGCTTGTAGATTTGCAATTTTTGAAAGATTGTACATTTGAAAACGTATTGAAATGGGACTATTCTGCTTCTGCATAACGAGTACTTTTTATTTTGGTACTTTAAATCACATTTATTGCGAATGCACTGAGCACTAACTATGAGACCCTGCAGATCATGTCTGTGTGTGTCTGTGTGTGTGTGTGTGTGTGTGTGTGTGTGTGTGTGTGTGTGTGTGTGTGTGTGTGTGTGTGTGTGTGTGTTTCTGTCCCGCCGTGACAGCGGTGGCAGCGGTGGCCGAACGGTTTGCGGAGCGGTCTTGATATCGGAAGTTCGCTAGTTCGTATCCCCGGACCGGCACGTTAAAATTACCACCGCTGAAGTGCCCTTGGACAAGGCATTGAACCTCTACCATGAATGTTCTATGAGCAGGGCCTGGCTGTAAACAAGTTATTGAGCTTAGTCCAGTTACCCTGGGTAAACATAGTACCTTTCCTTTCCTTACACCACCCGCCCGCCACCAGAGGGCGCAGCTGTAACACACACACACACACACACACACAGTAGAAAACTTAAAAAAGTTCCTGAAGCCTGAGGTATAGGCTATAGTCTGGTGTGTCTGAAGCCTGCGGTATAGGCTATAGTCTGGTGTGTCTGAAGCCTGAGGTATAGGCTATAGTCTGGTGAG
Source organism: Protomyctophum parallelum (assembly GCF_964188405.1). Taxonomy (NCBI): domain Eukaryota; kingdom Metazoa; phylum Chordata; class Actinopteri; order Myctophiformes; family Myctophidae; genus Protomyctophum; species Protomyctophum parallelum. The sequence continues at coordinate 17,956,923 of NC_139702.1, read as the reverse complement.
GTATAGGCTATAGTCTGGTGAGGTATAGGCTATAGTCTGGTGTGTCGGCAGCCTGAGGTATAGGCTATAGTCTGGTGTGTCTCAGAGGCAGCCTGAGGTATAGGCTATAGTCTGGTGTGTCTCAGAGGCAGCCTGAGGTATAGGCTATAGTCTGGTGTGTCTCAGAGGCAGCCTGAGGTATAGGCTATATATAGTCTGGTGCGTCTCAGAGGCAGCCTGAGGTATAGGCTATAGTCTGGTGCGTCTCAGAGGCAGCCTGAGGTATAGGCTATAGTCTGGTGCGTCTCAGAGGCAGCCTGATGTATAGGCTATAGTCTGGTGCGTCTCAGAGGCAGCCTGATGTATAGGCTATAGTCTGGTGCGTCTCAGAGGCAGCCTGAGGTATAGGCTATAGTCTGGTGCGTCTCAGAGGCAGCCTGAGGTATAGGCTATAGTCTGGTGCGTCTCAGAGGCAGCCTGAGGTATAGGCTATAGTCTGGTGCGTCTGAAGCCTGAGGTATAGGCTATAGTCTGGTGTGTCTCAGAGGCAGCCTGAGGTATAGGCTATAGTCTGGTGCGTCTCAGAGGCAGCCTGAGGTATAGGCTATAGTCTGGTGCGTCTCAGAGGCAGCCTGACGTATAGGCTATATATAGTCTGGTGTGTCTCAGAGGCAGGACTGATGAATAGGAAGTTGGCGGTGGCGGTGGTGGTTCAGCGGTTATAGAGTGGCTGGATGGTAACTGCAAGGTTGCCAGTTCGATCCCTGTGGGCTCCCCCAGAGTTACTGTCAAAGTGTCTTTGAGCAAGACTCTGAAGCCCTGATTGCTAGTCCTGATTTGCTGGTTGGTGCCTTGCATGGTTTCCGCCGCCATCGGTGTGTGAATGTGTGTGTGTGAATGGGTGAATGTAATGCACAATATATGTAAAGGTGTGTGTGAATGGATGAATGTAATGCACAATCTATGTAAAGGTGTGTGAATGTGTGTGTGAATGGATGAATGTAATGCACAATCTATGTAAAGGTGTGTGAATGTGTGTGTGCATGGGTGAATGTAATGCACAATCTATGTAAAGGTGTGTGTGAATGGGTGAATGTAATGCACAATCTATGTAAAGGTGTGTGTGAATGGATGAATGTAATGCACAATCTATGTAAAGGTGTATGAATGTGTGTGTGAATGGGTGAATGTAATGCAGCACAATCTATGTAAAGGTGTGTGAATGTGTGTGTGAATGGGTGAATGTAATAATAATAATAATAAGTATCAGGTTGAAGCACTATGTTGTGTGATGATGTTGAGTTATTGTGATTATTCATACATGTATAACTTGAACTTTGACATTCTGCACAGTGATTACTATTACCTTTTGGTACTTTTAAGTACATTTTGAATCAGGCCTATAGTTTACTTTTGTACTTTTACTCAAGTACATTTTGAATTCAGGACTTTTTACTATTTGAGTACTTTTTTCCACCACGACTTCCCCTCTCTTGAATTAGTGTTTTATATTTAGTGGCCCGTAGATGGCAGTCTTGCACAGACAAGCCTTCTGGGAACAAGGACATGAAGCTATAGAGTCAACTCACCTGCCTGCTGCAGAATGGAGAAATCACCCCTCAAGGGCTTCTGACAGATATATGGGGAGGGGAAACCACCCCTCAAGGGCTTCTGACAGATATATGGGGAGGGGAAACCACCCCTCAAGGGCTTCTGACAGATATATGGGGAGGGGAAATCACCCCTCAAGGGCTTCTGACAGATATATGGGGAGGGGAAATCACCCCTCAAGGGCTTCTGACAGATATGTGGGGAGGGGAAATCACCCCTCAAGGGCTTCTGACAGATATATGGGGAGGGGAAACCACCCCTCAAGGGCTTCTGACAGATATATGGGGAGGGGAAACCACCCCTCAAGGGCTTCTGACAGATATATGGGGAGGGGATGGGCAGACACCCATTTAGACCTGCCCGATTCTATAAAAAAAAGTCTTCTAAATCCTGACAGTTTTTTGAAAAACCCTATGTTTCTATGTCAGTGGTTCTCAAACATTTTCATGTGAAGGACACCCAAAAACATATGACCCCCATCTGAAAATATGTTGTCCCAGGGACCCCCCAGAAGCAAAGATTTGAGTTAAAAACACTGCTGCAAGATTCGTGAGCTGCTGTGATAGGAGAAGGATATCAAACGGAACACAACCACACTAAAGACTAATCATTGTGTACTGTATTCCGCCACTGTCTGCATCGAGTGATCTTGGTACATAGAAATTGATTTACTGGAGATTGACTTTACATTTACATTTTGTTTTGATTTCATTGTTCCACTTTTTGCTTTGGCATGAAATGCACACACACCCTAAACACACACGGGCACATGGCTATAGCAACTCTTTTTAATTTGAGGTTTAATTCGTTCCAAATGTGTTTTTAATTGTGTGTCATGCTGACCATACGACATCAAATCAATTCAAACTTTATTTATATGGCACATTTAAAACAACAGAAGCTGACCAAAGTGCTGTACAGGGCTTAAAACAAGCACCAACAGCCAGTGGCCAAACCTCACAGACTTAACCCATTCTGACCTGAGATCAGATTCATACGAGGTTTCCACTGGACACACACTGGTCTGTTTAACCCATTCTGACCTGAGATCAGATTCTAAAAATGTCAGTCGTTCTTCGATTTTTCAAAAATATATAGCAGAATATATAGCAGATCTACAAGCGCTACGAGCTTGTAGGTCTGCTATTATTCAATAGCTAAAGCATAACATGATGCTAACACCAAAATGGGTTCCTGTTCAGAATGGGTTGATCAATAAAAACACATAAGAGACGATCAAAGTACAAGCCAGAGAGAATCGGTGGGTTTTCAATAGAGATCTGAAAACCTTCAATGGACATGAAAGTCATCAAGATATCACGAAGAGAATGGATCAAATATCAGGATTTATTTATATCCGGAATGCTCAGTTATGTATTGTTATAATATCTCTTAATATTTTCTGCTATTTTTCAATGGCTAAATTATAACATTAATTATAACAAAACACCAAAAGGGGTTCCCGCCCCAAAATGGTTTAAGCCTCGTCTTTCACTCGAGTTCCCTGGCACTTGGTCTGTCTAGAAGCGATCCTCGATTGGTTTGTTGTTAAACATCAAAGCGACTGAATATCGTGTTCAAATAATCTGCTCCTGAACGTTTGTGGGATTATAAGAAAACCCTGCATGTTTAGACAACACCTTCTTTTTTTTACTTTACCCTCAAGATTGCGATTTCTCAATGAAATGAGTCATGATAATAACCACTATAGGAAGCCAGCGGAGAAAACATATTCATTACTCACATTTTTTACGATGTCTACACGAACCACCGCTGCATGGTTCGAGACCGTTTAGAGGCTTAGCGTGTAAACAAGACGAGGGGAAAATGAGTCCAAAGTGTTTTATTTTGTTATAGTTTGTTATAGTTTTTAATACTGTTTTTATTAGGCATTTTTTGTATGACATCAGAATATTATCGACAATGATAATGAGTAGTTCAGTTATAAAAATGGAAAAAAAAAACAGGCAATGTAAATGTCCCACATATAATACATAATAAAAAAGACATATAAATGTGATAAACATGAAAAAACAAAAAACAGTTAAACTATGACAAGTGTGAACAGACAAACAAAACAGACAACAGGACAGACACTCTTGCTCTCAAACTTTTCCAATTGTCTATTGTGCTATAGGAGGGGTTAGCGTGCACCTATTGAAATATTCAATGAAGGGTTGCCATCATGCCATGTCTGGTAGAATCTATCTTCACTCCCTCTCAATTCAAACTTAATCTGTTTGAAAAGATTTTGCCCACGATTACATTCTATATAATGTTGGTATACCATTAGGAGAGATAACAGGCAAACTATTCTTCTACATTCTTTAATGGTGTATAGAACTAGTCTTCTTGTAAATTAAGTGATGCAGCTGTTTAACAAGAATTTTACACATTTAAAGATCTAATTATAGGGTCCTTTTGGTTACCAACTCTCCCATCATTTAGCTGGGGGACCACCTGGAAGCCTCTCAAGGACCACTGGTGGTCCCCGGACCACTGGCTGAGAACCACGGCTCTACATTAGCTCTACAAGCTCATATAGCATGGCACAGAGTGCCGAACTTGTAGGTCTGCTATTTTTGAAAAATCGTGTAAATGCGGCACAAATCTTTTGAGTATATATTCTTTCAGAGCGAACGTTTTTTTTTTTTTTTCTTTGCTTCTGTGGGGGGGGGGGGGGGGGGGGGGGGGGGGGGGGGGGGGGGGGTCCCTGGAACAACATATTTTGGTGTTAGCATCATGTTATGCTTTAGCTCGTAGCGCGCCACCGAGTGGCGCGCTACGAGCTTGTAGGTCTGCTATTTTTGAAAAAACTTAAGAACGACTGACATTTTTAGAATCTGCTCTCAGGTCAGAATGGGTTCATCAGACCAGTGTGTGTCCAGTGGAAACCTCGTATGAATCTGATCTCAGGTCAGAATGGGTTAATCAGACCCAGTGTGTGTCCAGTGGAAACCTCGTATGAATCTGATCTCAGGTCAGAATGGGTGAAGTCCTTCGTGCCTTTGATGATCAGACTCTGTGAACCTGCGTGATGAAGTGTCGTCGGTCCATAAAAATCCCAGGAATGGTGAGGGTTTGACTGCTATGGAGTCGCGATGGTCCTGGGTAAACAGCACTGTGTTAGTTCGTCTGCACGTGCATGTTTGTGGTGAGACTGTGTGTGTGTGTGTGTGTGTGTGTGGGTGTCTGAGTTTGTGTCTATAAGTGTAGGGGGCTGATGAGGCAAGCGGGGCCTGCATTTGTGTCTGCATTTCTTTCTGTACTGTGTGTGCGTGCATGTGCGATTGTGCACACGTGTGTGCGTGTGCACGGGGCGGCGTGTGTGCTGATAGTAAGTAAAGTAAGTAAGTAGCCTTGCCGAGCCATGAGGCCCATAGGGCAGGAGCCTATCTCCTGTTTCTGTAGCCATGAGGCCCATAGGGGCAGGAGCCTATCTCCTGTTTCTGTAGCCATGAGGCCCATAGGGGCAGGAGCCTATCTCCTGTTTCTGTAGCCATGAGGCCCATAGGGGCAGGAGCCTATCTCCTGTTTCTGTAGCCATGAGGCCCATAGGGGCAGGAGCCTATCTCCTGTTTCTGTAGCCATGAGGCCCATAGGGGCAGGAGCCTATCTCCTGTTTCTGTAGCCATGAGGCCCATAGGGGCAGGAGCCTATCTCCTGTTTCTGTAGCCATGAGGCCCATAGGGGCAGGAGCCTATCTCCTGTTTCTGTAACCATGAGGCCCATAGGGGCAGGAGCCTATCTCCTGTTTCTGTAGCCATGAGGCCCATAGGGGCAGGAGCCTATCTCCTGTTTCTGTAGCCATGAGGCCCATAGGGCAGGAGCCTATCTCCTGTTTCTGTAGCCATGAGGCCCATAGGGCAGGAGCCTATCTCCTGTTTCTGTAGCCATGAGGCCCATAGGGGCAGGAGCCTATCTCCTGTTTCTGTAGCCATGAGGCCCATAGGGCAGGAGCCTATCTCCTGTTTCTGTAGCCATGAGGCCCATAGGGCAGGAGCCTATCTCCTGTTTCTGTAGCCATGAGGCCCATAGGGGCAGGAGCCTATCTCCTGTTTCTGTAGCCATGAAGCCCATAGGGGCAGGAGCCTATCTCCTGTTTCTGTAGCGTGAGGCAGCTTGATGTTCAAGTACACCCCCTGGACATGACGCTAGTATGTCGCAGGGACTTACCCCCAATCCAACCCTTGATGCTGAGTGTCAAGCAGGGAGGCACTGGGTCCCATTTTTACAGTCTTTGGTATGACCCGGCCGGGGATCGAACCCCGACCTCCCAGTCTCAGGGCGGACACTCTAACCACAAGGCTTGTGTGCTGATACCTGAACTATAATGTCCCGATACACTTTTTCCGTTCCTGATACGACAATTTCTGTTTTAGCCGACACCGATACCATATAGTATTGTGATCTGGTGTTGTGTTTATAGCTATCTAGCTATATATCTCGTGTTGTGTCTATAGCTATCTAGCTATATATCTCGTGTTGTGTCTATAGCTATATATCTCGTGTTGTGTCTATAGCTATATATCTCGTGTTGTGTTTATAGCAATCTAGCTATATATCTCCCCCTTACCCCTGTGTCGGATCGGTGGTTAGACTGGCATATTCACCGATACCGATATGACCCGATATGACCAAATAAGGGCCGATCCGATACTTTTCCGATACCGATACAGTATCGGGACATCTCTATTCCTGTATATCTGTTGAACGACGTAAAATAAATTAATCTACAAATACAACCTCTATCTGTAAAGACACCATTGAGACGTACTGTACAAATACAACCTCTATCTGTAAAGACACCATTGAGACGTACTGTACAAATACGACCTCTATCTGTAAAGACACCATTGAGACGTACTGTACAAATACAACCTCTATCTGTGAAGACACTGTTGAGACGTACTGTACAAATACAACCTCTATCTGTGAAGACACTGTTGAGACGTAGGGCTGTATTTTGCGTGCAGGTGTGATCAATGCTCTCTGGCCACTCAGAATAGCCAAATGGCATTGATCACGCCTCCAGGTCTTTAGTTTGCTCAAGTTAGGGAATAAGACCTGGTACTTAAGACACGCAAAATACAGCCCGTACTGTACAAATACAACCTCTATCTGTAAAGACATCGTTGAGACGTACTGTACACGTTTCTGATGCATACAGTTACAGTAAGTTACAGTAAGACAAACAGAAAGCTCCTGTGTTGCCCCTCGTGTGTTGTTGGTTCTGACTGAATTAAAGGGCAAACCACAGACTGAGACTGTGTGTGTGTGTGTGTGTGTGCGCGTGCGCGCGCGCATTAATTCACTGCGTTGTGAGGTGTGTTTGTTGTCTATGCATGCTTCGTGCGGACTGTGTGTGTGTGTGTGTAAGAGCGAGAGTCTACACACACACACACACACACACACACAGACACACACCCATGCTGCTGGGCTCTGGTCAGACGGTGCATAGCTGTGGTGGGACACAGGCTACGGGCCTCTGGGGCTACACTGAGTCAACAGTGTCTGCTCACACCCAGAGGAGAGACGGGATACGTCTTGTCTTGCTCGGTCCCTAGTACGCACTGCCTGGTGTATGTGCGCTTGTGTGTGTGTGTGTGTGTGTGTGTGCGGTGTGCGCGTGTGTATGGGTGGTTGCTGTATTTATGAGTCTATGCTGGGGGCAGTGTTGTTTTCGTCGACTAAAACTAAGACGAAAAATGTTCGTCGACTACCTTTTTTCACGGACAAAAACTAAATGGAAACTAAATGAAAACTGAGCTACGGTGACTAAAACTAAGACTAAATATAATGTCAATTTCGTCAAGAAATAAAAACTAGACTAAAATGGACTAGTGGACAAGAGATCCAGTATAAGTGAATTTACACTTGGTTGCATGCTGAAAATAGCCGATCTACAAGCTCACAACGCGTCGCAGCGCAACGCGTTGTGGGCTTGTATAGATCGGCTATTTTCAGCAAGTGTAAAATCTGTCATTTCGACGGCATCAAGGCCCGCCAAAATACATTTTAGTCGACTAAATCAACTGTAGATTTAGTCGACTAAAATTGCGTGACATTTAGTCGACTAAAACTAGACTAACACTAAGACATTCCAGGTGACTAAAATGTGACTAAAACTAAATGAAAACTATTCAAAAGACTATGACTAAAACTAAAATCAAAATGTGCTGCCAAAAACAACACTGGCTGGGGGGGGTGTACCTTTGTATCATGTCAATCCACAGCATCCCTATTCTGGGTCGGGAACGTTCACCAACGTTGTGTCGTGTAGATGGAAAATCAACCTGACCAAAGTAACAGTGCAACTCGCGGTCCGTTTGACCAAGTATTACACTCAGTGGAAACGTTACGGTATATACAGTACATTACAGATAGATGTCGGATGCTTAAGGAATATTACACAGAGGGGGTGATTTAACGTCATTAAAGGGACGTGTTGTTTTTGCAAAACAATATGTGTTAATGACGTTTAGAAGATGTACAGTAGTTGATTATGTATGTGTAATATGTGGTTTTAGATATTTTAGATTTTAGCAGTGAGCCCTGATCTCTGATGTCATTGACACTGGGCTCACTTCCTTCCTGGACTACAATTCCCATAATGCTTTGGTGCACTGCTCCTCCTTGTGGATAGGGGGAGGGCTGTCTTACTGAGACAACATGTAGTCCAGGAAGTAAGTAAGTGAGCCCAGTGTCTCTGACGTCAGAGTCACTGGGCTCACTGCTAAAATCTAAGATATCTAAAACAACATATTACACACACAAACACCCCCAGGAAAGTGTTCTAAATCTTGTACGTGTCATTAACATATATTTTTTGGAAAAAAGGTTTCCCTTTAATGCACGGCAGTGTTGTTAACAGAGGGACATTGTCTAAACTGCTGAGATGTTGTCATTTCTAAACAAAAAGGCGAGTGGGGGAGAAAGGGGGACGGCGGTCGATTGTGCCGATTATAGCCAGACTGAGTAGGAGATATATGCCTAAAATCATATTTACAAAACGTTTCAAATGGAAAAAAAAAACAGAGATGATTTCAATCGAATATTTAGACAAAGTCATGCAAGGGGAACTTTCTCTTGACTCCATGGGCTAAGAAAATAAACTTTTAAATCTCAAATCCGGTCAGAACGGCTGCTCCGACGTCGTAGTGTTAAAACTAAGATTATTGCTAAAATAAAATCATAATTCTGTAATGACAGACAGATGCAGCCGCCCAGTCTGGAGGTATTGATGTTGTGAAGCAAAGCAAAGGCTCGCAACTCACTTCTGTAATGCTCCAAGTATCTATTCACAATCACAGCAGGTCAGCAGATACAACGTTTCTATATCACAATCACAGCAGGTCAGGAGATACGTTTCTATTTCACAATCACAGCAGGTCAGGAGATACAACGTTTCTATTTCACAATCACAGCAGGTCAGGAGATACAACGTTTCTATTTCACAATCACAGCAGGTCAGGAGATAGAACGTTTCTATTCACAATCACAGCAGGTCAGGAGATACAACGTTTTTTATTCACAATCACAGCAGGTCAGGAGATACAACGTTTCTATTTCACAATCACAGCAGGTCAGGAGATACAACGTTTCTATTTCACAATCACAGCAGGTCAGGAGATACAACGTTTCTATTTCACAACCACAGCAGGTCAGGAGATACAACGTTTCTATTTCACAATCACAGCAGGTCAGGAGATACAACGTTTCTATTTCACAACTACAGCAGGTCAGGAGATACAACGTTTCTATTTCACAACCACAGCAGGTCAGGAGATACAACGTTTCTATTCACAATCACAGCAGGTCAGGAGATACAACGTTTCTATTTCACAACCACAGCAGGTCAGGAGATACAACGTTTCTATTTCACAACCACAGCAGGTCAGGAGATACAACGTTTCTATTTCACAATCACAGCAGGTCAGGAGATACAACGTTTCTATTTCACAACCACAGCAGGTCAGGAGATACAACGTTTCTATTTCACAACCACAGCAGGTCAGGAGATACAACGTTTCTATTTCACAACCACAGCAGGTCAGGAGATACAACGTTTCTATTCACAATCACAGCAGGTCAGGAGATACAACGTTTCTATTTCACAACCACAGCAGGTCAGGAGATACAACGTTTCTATTTCACAACCACAGCAGGTCAGGAGATACAACGTTTCTATTTCACAACCACAGCAGGTCAGGAGATACAACGTTTCTATTCACAATCACAGCAGGTCAGGAGATACAACGTTTCTATTTCACAATCACAGCAGGTCAGGAGATACAACGTTTCTATTTCACAACCACAGCAGGTCAGGAGATACAACGTTTTTTATTCACAATCACAGCAGGTCAGGAGATACAACGTTTCTATTTCACAATCACAGCAGGTCAGGAGATACAACGTTTCTATTTCACAACCACAGCAGGTCAGGAGATACAACGTTTCTATTCACAATCACAGCAGGTCAGGAGATACAACGTTTCTATTTCACAACCACAGCAGGTCAGGAGATACAACGTTTCTATTTCACAACCACAGCAGGTCAGGAGATACAACGTTTCTATTTCACAATCACAGCAGGTCAGGAGATACAACGTTTCTATTTCACAACCACAGCAGGTCAGGAGATACAACGTTTCGAGCGGTATTGGTCTTTTTTCAAGTATGAAAACAACTTGAAAAAGACCAATAGCGGTGGATGTCCTGCCTGCTTCATGGAGCATTACAGAAGTGAGTTGGGAGCTTTTGTTTTTCTTCATGATATCTGATATCTGTTAGTTTAACAGTTTGGCTCAGATCGGAGGACGTACGTGGGCTTTTATTCTGAAGGTATTGATGTTGGCCGATAGGCTATAATGATCTGGCTGCAATGTTTTCACAGACGTGTTTGCGTATATATTCTTATGTCACCATAAACGTGAGGAAAAACATCAAATTGCAAGAAAACTAGGTTTAAACCATTTTGGGCGGGAACCCCTTTTGGTGTTTTAAACATTATGTTATAATTTAGCTATTGAAAAATAGCAGATCAACAAGCTCATAGCTTGTAGGTCTGCTATCTTTGAAAAATCATAAATATGTGGCGCAAATCTTTGAATATATATATATTCTTTCAGAGTGAATGTTTTTAACACAGGTCAAAATGGGTTAAAGAAGAAAAATGTAAATTATGTAACGCCACCGGATAAAAAGCCCAACCATTTTTTATAGCTTAGTGGTGTCCCTCTGGAAAAGGGTCTCATAAAATACAGACAAGAAAAGGAGAGAAAAAAAACAAGATTTTAAATTTACCAAGTGTCCCAGAAAGCCAGCCGTTTTATGGATAGTTATATAAAACATGTTATTTTTATGGATAGTTATATAAAACATGTTATTTTTATGGATAGTTATATAAAACATGTTATGTCTCTATTTTATGGATAGTTAAATAAAACATGTTATGTCTCTGACATTATTGAATTGTTTACACTCAAAAATATCCTCTTGTGCAACATTCAGAACTAATTAAACCGCTGTTAACCGCCTGTTTTCATCAACATCGCACAGTGTGTTTTGGTGTTTTAAAGCATTGTGTTATACTTTATATAGCTATTGAAAAATAGCATATCTACAAGCTCATAGCGTGGCACCGAGTGCCGCACTACGAGCTTGTAGATCTGCTATTTTAATTTTTTTTGGGGGGGACGTGAAACTGTGGCGCAAATCTTTTCAATTCTTTCAGAGTGAAAGTTTTTAACTTAAATCTATGCTTCTGGGGAGGTCCCTGGAACAACATATTTTCAGATGGGGGTACATATATTTTTTATGGGGTTAGGTTAACCCTAACCCTAACCCTTGACATGAAATATTGAGCACCGCTGATATAGAAACATGAGGTGTTTTTTTTTATTTCCACATCAGCTGAGTTAAAAACGTTCGCTCTGAAAGAATATATTGAATGATTTGCGCCACATTTTCACAATTTTCCAAAAAAAAGTAGCAGACCTACAAGCTCGTAGCGCGGCACTCTGTGCCACGCTACTAGCTTGTAGTGTAATATAATTCTTAAAACACCAAAGGGGGTTCTAGCTCGCCCCGAACGGGTTAAACATCAAAGCGACTGAATATCATGTTCAAACAATCTGCTCCAGAACGTTTGTGGGATTATAAGAAAACCCTGCATGTTTAGACAACACTTTCTTTTCTTTACCCTCAAGATTGCGATTTCTCAATGAAACGAGTCATGATAATAACCACTATAGGAAGCCAGCGGAGAAAACATATTCATTACTCACATTTTTTACGATGTCTACACGAACCACCGCTGCATGGTTCGAGACCGTTTAGAGGCTTAGCATGTAAACAAGAGGGGGGGAAAATGAGTCCAAAGTGTCGGGTCTAATTCATGTGGAGAGGTCTAGCTCTCCGTCAGCCTCGTGCAGGGACATGTCAAAGGGCTTCTTCTCATGTAAGAAAGGAGTATTCAAAATAACTACGGCATGATGCAGTATACTGTATGTGTATGTGTGTATGAAATGGAAATGGAACTGGGAGCGTTATTATTATTTCAGTAACAAAATGATCCGGATCAGTGACATTTTACCACTTGGTGTGTGTGTGGCTGGGCAGTGGTGGAACAATCACTTAACCCATTCTGACCTGAGATCAGATTCATACGAGGTTTCCACTGGACACACACTGGTCTGATTAACCCATTCTGACCTGAGATCAGATTCTAAAAATGTCAGTCGTTCTTCGATTTTTCTAAAATAGCAGACCTACAAGCTCGTAGCGCGCCACTCGGTGGCGCGCTACGAGCTAAGAGTTATGAGTTAAGCTTTGTCATTGGTCGAAAGAAAAACAAAAAACGGTCGCAATGACTAACCCAGGGGTCTGCAACAGGCGGCTCTAGAGCACACCCCTAGTTGATCCCTGTAGCATTAAAAGTAGCAATAAATTATTTTTCATTCATGGTTTCTGTAGGAGGCCAAACATGACAAGCATTCTTAATATTTATTCTACACATTTTTACAAAATTGGAAAACTTAACTAAACTAAAATTTGCGTCATAGCATGCGACACACTCAGTGCCGTGCCAGCCAGGTGTCTATTATAAACAAACCGGTGGGTGTGTGAGGCTGCTGCCTGCTACGCTATGGCTTCTACAGGGAGAGAAATAAAGATAGCCGATGAAAAACAGAGGATTTAACAGTTCGTGGACAGAGGCTTTTGCCTTCACAGCCAATGCAGATTGACTGCCTGTATGTTTAATCTGCAGTGAGAAGCTATCAAACAACAAAAAAAGTAAGACATTTCCAGGGAAAGCATGCTAAATTCTGCTAGTTTCGTTGCAACCCGGGAGATAATAAAGCTTGGCAAGCTGCATTATAATGCGTAATTTTCTTTGCGGCTCCAGATAGATTTTGAATTTATTTTTGGTCGAAAATGGCTCTTTCAACATCTTAGGTTGCTGACCCCTGGACTAACCAATCAGGAAGTAGACAGGCAAATCGACCAATGACAATTAAGCTTCTAGGAACATCTTTGAATGCAGATTGCGGCCCCTATAGATATGTCACAGAGACTCATTTTATTGGGAACGTTCTACCCGTTGCTGGCTGTATGAATTAAAGAAAAAAAGGTCATTAAAAATTTGATTTTTTTTCTTATAGCTGATTTAAATGTTTTACTGAAGGAGAATCACATTGCGACGCATCGTGAGCTTGTTTTCAAATGGTATAGCCTATAGGGCTGAAGTGGATAATAAGGGTGGAGGGGTGGAGGGGTGGAGGGAGGGAGGGATGGAGGGATGGAGAGAGGGAGGGAGAGATAGAGGGAGAGAGGGAGGGAGGGATGGAGGGATGGAGAGAGGGAGAGAGGGAGGGAGGGAGGGAGGGAGGGAGGGAGGGAGGGAGGGAGGGAGAGAGGGAGGGAGGGAGGGAGGGAGGGAGGGAGGGAGGGATGGATGGATAGAGGGATGGAGGGAGGGAGAGATGGAGAGAGGGAGGGAGGGGAGAGAGGGAGGGAGGGAGAGAGAGAGGGAGGGAGGGAGGGAGGGAGGGAGGGAGGGAGGGAGGGAGGGAGAGAGGGAGAGAGGGAGAGAGGGAGGGAGAGAGGGAGGGAGGAAGAGGGAGGGAGGGATGAAGAGATGGAGGGAGAGAGGGAGGGAGGGATTGATGGAGAGATGGATGGAGAGAGGGAGGGAGGGAGGGATGGATGGATGGAGGGAGGGAGGGAGGGAGGGAGGGAGGGAGGGATGGAGAGAGGGATGGAGGGAGGGAGGGAGGGAGGGATGGAGAGAGGGAGGGAGGGAGGGATGGAGAGAGGGATGGAGGGATGGAGGGAGGGAGGGATGGAGAGATGGATGGAGGGAGGGAGGGAGGGATGGAGAGATGGATGGAGAGAGGGAGGGAGGGATGGATGGAGAGATGGATGGAGGGAGGGAGGGAGGGAGGGAGGGAGGGATGGAGAGATGGAGGGAGGGAGGGAGGGAGGGAGGGAGGGAGGGAGGGAGGGAGGGAGGGAGGGAGGGAGGGAGGGATGGATGGAGAGAGGGATGGAGGGAGGGAGGGATGGAGGGAGGGAGGGATGGAGAGATGAAGAGATGGAGGGAGAGATGGAGAGATGGAGAGAGGGATGGAGGGAGGGAGGGATGGAGAGATGGAGGGAGGGAGGGAGGCACATATATTCACATTGAAGCTCACATTTGCAAAGATCATCAAATCCAAATGCAGAGTGAGGTTGATAAAAAATGATTTACGGAAGCAGGGATCTATTTGATGGGTGTGTGTGTGTGTGTGTGTGTGTGTGTGTGTGTGTGTGTGTGTGTGTGTGATGGCAAACCAGGCCTTATTTTATGAAGCCTATCATTTTTAACCTAGGGAGGGAGGGAGGGAGGGAGGGAGGGAGGGAGGGAGGGATGGATGGATAGAGGGATGGAGGGAGGGAGAGATGGAGAGATGGAGGGAGGGAGGGGAGAGAGGGAGGGAGGGAGGGAGAGAGAGAGGGAGGGAGGGAGGGAGGGAGGGAGGGAGGGAGGGAGGGAGGGAGGGAGGGAGGGAGGGAGGGAGGGAGAGAGGGAGAGAGGGAGAGAGGGAGGGAGAGAGGGAGGGAGGAAGAGGGAGGGAGGGATGAAGAGATGGAGGGAGAGAGGGAGGGAGGGATTGATGGAGAGATGGATGGAGAGAGGGAGGGAGGGAGGGATGGATGGATGGAGGGAGGGAGGGAGGGAGGGAGGGAGGGAGGGATGGAGAGAGGGATGGAGGGAGGGAGGGAGGGAGGGATGGAGAGAGGGATGGAGGGAGGGAGGGATGGAGAGAGGGATGGAGGGATGGAGGGAGGGAGGGATGGAGAGATGGATGGAGGGAGGGAGGGAGGGATGGAGAGATGGATGGAGAGAGGGAGGGAGGGATGGATGGAGAGATGGATGGAGGGAGGGAGGGAGGGAGGGAGGGAGGGATGGAGAGATGGAGGGAGGGAGGGAGGGAGGGAGGGAGGGAGGGAGGGAGGGAGGGAGGGAGGGAGGGATGGATGGAGAGAGGGATGGAGGGAGGGATGGAGGGAGGGAGGGATGGAGAGATGAAGAGATGGAGGGAGAGATGGAGAGATGGAGAGAGGGATGGAGGGAGGGAGGGATGGAGAGATGGAGGGAGGGAGGGAGGCACATATATTCACATTGAAGCTCACATTTGCAAAGATCATCAAATCCAAATGCAGAGTGAGGTTGATAAAAAATGATTTACGGAAGCAGGGATCTATTTGATGGGTGTGTGTGTGTGTGTGTGTGTGTGTGTGTGTGTGTGTGATGGCAAACCAGGCCTTATTTTATGAAGCCTATCATTTTTAACCTAGCATTTCCTGTTCGCCACAGGATGTGGTCATATATATACCATTACGTCGCCTAGCTAGCCTCTGCTTTACCAACATGGTCTCTCCGGAAGTAACCTTTTAACTCTGTATTCGCCTCTGCACAAACTGTGGGATTCCAATATAACACAGTATAACGGCACAGTGGAAATAGAAAGGCTAGGAGGGGTTAGATAATTAAGGGTGTGCTGCATGCTGAGAGCCGCGGGGAAACACATGTGGTTTGCATTGACATGATTGCATGTCTGTAGCATGTTTCTGTAGCATGTCTGTAGCATGTTTCTGTTTTTTTTAACACCGTTATTAGCATGTTATAGTTGATCACAAAGTCAAAGTTGTATACGATTTGTAACGGCTACTGTTTTGACAGTGGCGCGTTGTCCGGCAATACAAACCCTATAGCACTAAATCTTACCCTAACCTCAGTTTTAACCGGCCACGTAAGTCCCCTAACCTCATATCAGTCTTAACCGACCACGTAATTCCCCTGACCTCATATCAGTCTTAACCGACCACGTAAGTCCCCTAACCTCATATCAGTCTTAACCGACCACATAAGTCCCCTGACCTCATATCAGTCTTAACCGACCACGTAAGTCCCCTGACCTCATATCAATCTTAACCGACCACGTAAGTCCCCTAACCTCATATCAGTCTTAACCAACCACGTAAGTCCCCTAACCTCATATCAATCTTAACCGGCCACGTCAGTCACCCTGGGAAAGACCTACGGAGATCTACTGGTAGGTCAGTCACCCCTACCAGGATATCTACTGGTAGGTCAGTCACCCTGGGAAAGACCTACGGAGATCTACTGCTAGGCCAGTCACCCCTACCAGGAGATCTACTGCTAGGCCAGTCACCCCTACCAGGAGATCTACTGCTAGGCCAGTCACCCCTACCAGGAGATCTACTGCTAGGCCAGTCACCCCTACCAGGAGATCTACTGCTAGGCCAGTCACCCCTACCAGGAGATCTACTGCTAGGCCAGTCACCCCTACCAGGAGATCTACTGCTAGGCCAGTCACCCCTACCAGGAGATCTACTGCTAGGCCAGTCATCCCTACCAGGAGATCTACTGGTAGGTCAGTCATCCCTACCAGGAGATCTACTGCTAGGCCAGTCACCCCTACCAGGAGATCTACTGCTAGGCCAGTCACCCCTACCAGGAGATCTGGTAGGTCAGTCACCCCTACCAGGAGATCTGGTAGGTCAGTCACCCCTACCAGGAGATCTGGTAGGTCAGTCACCCCTACCAGGAGATCTGGTAGGTCAGTCACCCCTACCAGGAGATCTGGTAGGTCAGTCACCCTGGGAAAGACCTACGCTGAATCATTTGTTTGGGCGGAAGTTGTTTTTGGTTCTTGTAGCAATGGAAGAAAAAAAAGACCATATCGTTTTTACTTATTGTTTAATGCATCAGAAATCCACAGTTGTCTTTTTCTAGCAGTATTTCGTGGTAGCAGTCGAACACAAATATAAGACCTCATAACGGTACGCATGAAGGTGCAATTCAAAGAGGCCAGCTTCTCAACTTGTCTCCAATTGGTCTATTATAGAAAATTGCCGATCTACGAGCTCACAACTCATTGCAAGATGACGCACAGTTAGTGTGAAGATCGTAAATATTTACTATTGTTTTGATATTGGGGGGGGGGGGGGGCATACTTGCAGGTGATAAAGTAGAGTTTTAATGTGTTCCAGGTAACAAAGGTGAAAACAACTGAAAGAAAAAACAACTCAAACAACAAAACTCAACATCACTTCAACAGAGAGGTACTGGAGTCAACTTCTCCCCATACCATGAGGTACAATGGATGTGTGTTGTTGAACAGCTATGAATACAATGGATGTGTGTTGTTGAACAGCTATGAATACAATGGATGTGTGTTGTTGAACAGCATAAATACAATGGATGTGTGTTGTTGAACAGCTATGAATACAATGGATGTGTGTTGTTGAACAGCTATGAATACAATGGATGTGTGTTGTTGAACAGCTATGAATACAATGGATGTGTGTTGTTGAACAGCTATGAATACAATGGATGTGTGTTGTTGAACAGCATAAATACAATGGATGTGTGTTGTTGAACAGCATAAATACAATGGATGTGTGTTGTTGAACAGCTATGAATACAATGGATGTGTGTTGTTGAACAGCTATGAATACAATGGATGTGTGACTGTGTGTTGTTGAACAGCATAAATTGCTCTGTCTGTCACAATGCTATGCACCCCCAGAGTGGGGGGGAGGCTGCAGGACCTAAAAGCATTATATCCACAGTCACTAACGGCGCTAACAACCAGAGCGTGTTTTTACAGTGCATAATGGTGTCTGTACTGTAGGAGTGTAGAGCGTGTTTTTACAGTGCATAATGGTGTCTGTACTGTAGGAGTGTAGAGCGTGTTTTTACAGTGCATAATGGTGTCTGTACTGTAGGAGCGAGAGCGTGTTTTTACAGTGCATAATGGTGTCTGTACTGTAGGAGCGAGAGCGTGTTTTTACAGTGCATAATGGTGTCTGTACTGTAGGAGCGAGAGCGTGTTTTACAGTGCATAATGGTGTCTGTACCGTAGGAGCGAGAGCGTGTTTTTACAGTGCATAATGGTGTCTGTACTGTAGGAGCGAGAGCGTGTTTTTACAGTGCATAATGGTGTCTGTACTGTAGGAGCGAGAGCATGTTTTTACAGTGCATAATGGTGTCTGTACTGTAGGAGCGAGAGCGTGTTTTTACAGTGCATAATGGTGTCTGTACTGTAAGAGCGAGAGCGTGTTTTTACAGTGCATAATGGTGTCTGTACTGTAGGAGCGAGAGCGTGTTTTTACAGTGCATAATGGTGTCTGTACTGTAAGAGCGAGAGCGTGTTTTTACAGTGCATAATGGTGTCTGTACTGTAGGAGCGAGAGCGTGTTTTTACAGTGCATAATGGTGTCTGTACTGTAGGAGCGAGAGCGTGTTTTTACAGTGCATAATGGTGTCTGTACTGTAGGAGCGAGAGCGTGTTTTTACAGTGCATAATGGTGTCTGTACTGTAGGAGCGAGAGCGTGTTTTTACAGTGCATAATGGTGTCTGTACTGTAGGAGCGATAGCGTGTTTTTACAGTGCATAATGGTGTCTGTACTGTAGGAGCGAGAGCGTGTTTTTACAGTGCATAATGGTGTCTGTACTGTAGGAGCGAGAGCGTGTTTTTACAGTGCATAATGGTGTCTGTACTGTAGGAGTGTAGAGCGTGTTTTTACAGTGAATAATGGTGTCTGTACTGTAGGAGTGTAGAGCGTGTTTTTACAGTGCATAATGGTGTCTGTACTGTAGGAGCGAGAGCGTGTTTTTACAGTGAATAATGGTGTCTGTACTGTAGGAGTGTAGAGCGTGTTTTTACAGTGCATAATGGTGTCTGTACTGTAGGAGTGTAGAGCGTGTTTTTACAGTGCATAATGGTGTCTGTACTGTAGGAGCGAGAGCGTGTTTTTACAGTGCATAATGGTGTCTGTACTGTAGGAGTGTAGAGCGTGTTTTTACAGTGCATAATGGTGTCTGTACTGTAGGAGTGTAGAGCGTGTTTTTACAGTGCATAATGGTGTCTGTACTGTAGGAGTGTAGAGCGTGTTTTTACAGTGCATAATGGTGTCTGTACTGTAGGAGCGAGAGCGTGTTTTTACAGTGCATAATGGTGTCTGTACTGTAGGAGTGTAGAGCGTGTTTTTACAGTGCATAATGGTGTCTGTACTGTAGGAGTGTAGAGCGTGTTTTTACAGTGCATAATGGTGTCTGTACTGTAGGAGTGTAGAGCGTGTTTTTACAGTGCATAATGGTGTCTGTACTGTAGGAGCGAGAGCGTGTTTTTACAGTGCATAATGGTGTCTGTACTGTAGGAGTGTAGAGCGTGTTTTTACAGTGCATAATGGTGTCTGTACTGTAGGAGTGTAGAGCGTGTTTTTACAGTGCATAATGGTGTCTGTAGGAGGGGACGACTCCCCTATAAATGTCACCAATACGTCCGTCCCGGCCTCAACACTGCCTCAGATATTTATCCCATTTTGACCTGAGATCAGATTCTAAAAAAAATTCTTCTACATCCTGACAGTTTTCCATTCTGACCTGAGATCAGATTAAAAAAAATGTCTTCTACATCCTGACAGTTTTCCATTCTGACCTGAGATCAGATTTAAAAAAATGTCTTCTACGTCCTGAGAGTTTTCCATTCTGACCTGAGATCAGATTCTAAAAATGTCAGTCAGTTCGATTTTTCAAAAATAGCAGACCTACAAGCTCGTAGCGCGCCACTCGGTGGCGCGCTATGGGCTTGTAGGTCTGCTATTTTTCAATAGCTAAAGCATAACATAATGCTAACGCCAAAATGGGTTCCTGTTCAGAATGGGTTATAGCAGAGCTCGGTTAACAATCATCACATAAAACGCTGCACACACTGTCTGTGTCAACATGTGTCTGTCTGTCTTTAATACCACTGTACATGTGTCACCGCTAGTGGTGGAAACTAACTAAGTACGACTGTACTTATACTAAGTACAATTCTGAGGGATGTGTAATTCCAACTTCCACTATCTTTTTACTTATCCAAATACTGTACTTCTATTCTACACTACATTTATTTGAACACTCTATAGTTACCAAGTTACTTTGTCTTTGTTTTTCATTATCATCACAAACTTAAAGGACAACTTTAGTTTTTTTCTACCAAGATTCATGTTTTAGGTTGTTATTAGAGAAACTAAAAGGTGAGTGTTAATTTTCTTTCATTTGCTGCTTTCTTTCGTTTTCATTCGAGCATGGGGCTAAATATGTAATTTTTTACAAAATATTATGGCGATTTATTTTTTTATTATTTACTATAGTCCTAAGAAATTACATCTGGCCAGAAAAGATCACAGGATCTATTGAATGTGACAAACTGACTTATTGAGCCTATACACACAGTATAAGCCTTCCCCAGTAGGCTACCTTCACATTCAGTAATTTCCTGGGGTTTATTAGGACTATAGTAAATAATAAATAAATAAATCACCATCAAATTTGGTAAAAAAATACATATTTAGCCCCATGCTCGAATGCCCCCGCCCCCCTGTCAAAAAGAGCTAAAATCCCTAAAACGAAAGAAAGCAGCAAATGAAAGAAAATTAACACTCACCTTTTAGTTTCTCTAATAACATAAAACATGTACCTTGGTTGAAAAAAACTAAAGTTGTCCTTTAAGCAACACTTTTATTTTGTTATCAAATGTTTTTTTATTTTAGACAAAAAATCACAATAAAACATGTCAACATCATGAATGAAATAAAGAAAACAAAACATAAAAATAACACAACAGCAAAAGAAAGGAACACAAAAACAAACGACAAACAAACAAACAATCAACTTAAACAACACTTCAGCCCTAATATAATAATAATATGCATTCTGGACATTTGAAAATAGCATAACACTTTGTACTTTTGGAGCACAGCACATTAAAAAAGTGCATTTTGATGCCAATACGTTCGTACTTTTTTTACTCAAGTACATTTTGAATTCCGGACGTTTTACTTGTAACGACAACAGAGTATACTTCTGCATTGCATTATTGATACTTTTACTTTTACACTTTTATTTTTTACTGTAATGAGTCAATCACATGTACAATTCCTTTGTAACAAATACATAACCATCATTTGATTCTCACATGATTCATGTCACTGTTGTTGGCTGACTTTGACCCATTGTTCTGTGTGCATACTGTACAGTACATACAGGACAGACACCCGCTTCAACACAAGAAAGTGTACTTTTTGACCTGACCTCACATGACCTGTGAGACAACGGAGCCGTTCTACGTCAGCAGCAGCTGTGTGTGTGTGTGTGTGTGTGTGCGTGTGCGTGTGTGTGTGTGTGTGTGTGTGTGTGTGTGTGTGTGTGTGTGTGTGTGTGTGTGTGTGTGTGTGTGTGTGTGTGTGTGTGTGTGTGCGTGCGTGCGTTGGGAGCTTGGCTCCGTGCTCTATTAAGGGGAAGCCAGTCTTCATGTTATTGTGTGTGTGTGTGTGTGTGTGTGTGTGTGTGTGTGTGTGTGTGTGTGTGTGTGTGTGTGTGTGTGTGTGTGTGTGCGCGCGCGTTGGGAGCTTGGCTCCGTGCTCTATTAAGGGGAAGCCAGTCTTCATGTTATTGGGCGTGTGTGTGTGTGTGTGTGTATGTGTGTGTGTGTGTGTGTGTGTGTGTGTGTGTGTGTGTGTGTGTATGTGTGTGTGTGTGTGTGTGTGTGTTTGTGTGTGTGTGTGTGTGTGTGTCTTCATGTTATTGGGCAACCAGTGACGCAGAGGCAGATTCGTCGTCGCGTTGATTTCCACCCCGTTCTATTTTCAGGCTGGAATTATAAGAAAAAGGGTCTGTTTTCAGTTTGCGGAGAAACCACAACAATATCCTATTAAGCGTTGTTAAAGTGACTGAGCGATGTTTACTCAGAGGGACGGACGGACGGGGCCTGCCGTGAGGTTCCACCTGCATCTCTTCAACACATAAATGTCGTCTAAATCCTCACAGTTTTCTGAAAAACCTCATGTTTCTAATGTCAGTCGTTCTCAAAGATGTCCATGTCAAGGACCCCCAAAATGATATGTAAACGGCCGCCGACCCCCATCTGAACACATGTTGTTCCAGGGACAATAGCTGATCTATAACTATAAGCTCACGAATAACATCGTGTCGGCATCGCGCTCTGCAAGCTTGTAGATCGGCTCTTTTGGGCAGATTCAGTAATTGGGATATAAGATATAATAAGGGATAATAAGATATATATATAGATATAACGACTCAAGACGTCAATGAGTTCATCTTCAAAGTCTGTCTCCACCACCGGAGTCAATCCTCTATATGTGCAACAACAAACAAGACAAAGCATTTTTAATGGCTCTCTCCTCCGCTAACTCCGCTAATTCCCCGGGCTGACAGTCAGTCAGTCACCCCCCCCCCCCCCCCCCCCCCTTTGTGGTTTTCCTCTGAAGTGTATAATCACAGCCGGAGTCTCATCAGCGAACACTTCCTGCTTCCCGGGCATGGTGACTGCTGGAGACCGTCATATCTCTGCATGCCCGCCGCCCGCGTCTGAGGTTTAAAGAGAGGCCGCGTTTAAGATTAGAGCTACTGGGAAGAAAGCGGTTGTGGTTGAAAATAAGCTCCTACAAATAGGAATATTCTTATAGTTGTATTATAGGACTATTCTACTATGTGAGGCATAGTATATAATAATAATCGACTAAATCTACAGTTGATTTAGTCGACTAAAATGTATTTTGTCGGGCCTTGATGCCGTCGAAATGACAGATTTTACACTTGAAAATAGCCGATCTACAAGCTCACAAGATCGACTATTTTCAGCATGCAACCAAGTGTAAATTCACTTATACTGGATCTCTTGTCTACTAGTCCATTTTAGTCAAGTTTTTATTTCTTGACGAAATTGTCAGTATATTTAGTCTTAGTTTTAGTCATCATAGCTTAGTTTTCATTTATTTTCTATTTAGTTTTTTTCTGTGAAAAAAGGTAGTCGACGAACATTTTTCGTCTTAGTTTTAGTTGACGAAAACAACACTGGTGCCGTGTGACATCATCATCAAACCCGGAAGTTATGCAGGAACGCCCACTGAGTGGCAAAAAACTACTTTCTGGCCTCGACAGCCCATACTGTACATCCAATCAGAAAAGTCCAATCTGATTGCATTAAACGATGTTAAACTCACTTTGCATGTTGCTTTGCCACTCGATGTGCCATTCACTTTAAGCATGCGCATACCCTCTATTATAGACAGATGTATACGTTCTTAGCAATTACTTATGATTCTTTTTATGTATTTGATGTATTACCTCGTGTTGTTCTTTGCTTACTGTAAATCGCTCTGGATTACAAGAGCGTCTGCTAAATGTCTATTGTCGATTCCCGCTGGGGACGCTGTGGGTGCTGGCGGCGTGTTTCCTCCTCCGCGTCATCAGTGCCCATACCCGAAGGCGGGGTTGGCGAAAGGGCCTTTATGTGTGGAGTTTGCATGTTCTCCCCGTGTCCCCTAGGGTAGGTACCCTCACATGTTCTCCCCGTGTCCCCTAGGGTAGGTACCCTCACATGTTCTCCCCGTGTCCCCTAGGGTAGGTACCCTCACAAAAACATGCAGTAATCCTGGTCTCTAAACTGCCTCCCCCTGGCCAGCCGGGGCGCCTGATGGAGGGGAAAGGAACTGGTTGGAATAACGTGTTCCTTCCACGCGCTACGTCCAACCAGGGAAACTCCCCCCTGTCAGGTGTAAAGGAGCGACTTGGACACTCAGGCATGAAGGAAGCATGAGTTCAAGTCCGTTGCTCTCCCCTTGTCCCCCATATATGGGGACTAGGTTGTTCTCCCCTTGTCCCCCATATATGGGGACTAGGTTGGTCTCCCCTTGTCCCCCATATATGGGGACTAGGTTGCTCTCCCCTTGTCCCCCATATATGGGGACTAGGTTGGTCTCCCCTTGTCCCCCATATATGGGGACTAGGTTGCTCTCCCCATGTCCCCCATATATGGGGACTAGGTTGGTCTCCCCATGTCCCCCATATATGGGGACTAGGTTGGTGGAGGGTGTGTAGAGCCCAGGATCACATTATATGATTGACACAGGGGTGAAAAATGGGTTACAAAATCGTGGGATAAAAAATATATATATAAAAAAAACAAGAGCGTCTGCTAGATGTCTATGAATTATAAATGGGAAGAGGGAGGGGCAGGAGCGCGTAGCGGGAGGATGGGTGGAGGGAGCGCGTAGCGGAAAGACACCCAGTCAGAACCCAGTCATAATTGTTTGCGTAGGCTGATTTACAGCCTGCCTGCTGCCGGCCGGCCCGGCGCGGAGCTGGAACCTCGCCACAGCGTTTATAAGAGTCAGACCGCTCATTTGTGAAGAGAGAGAGAGAAAAGATATTTTGTTCGCTATAGCTGGTTGCTTAATCTGTCTCGGCCCCCTCCCTCCCTCCCTCCCTCCCTCCGCTCTGCTGTTGCTAAATTTGTACACCCCCCTCCCCCTCCCCCTCCCCCTCCCCGCTCCATACCCAGCGTTCAGGGCCCCAAAATGACAACATTATTTTGACTAGACTGTTTTTCCTGCGTGGGACAGAGAGGCCAGGGGGGGAAGTGGAGGTGACCCGGACTGGTTAACCACCGTTTAGACCGCGGGGTTGGCCCCCTCCCGCCTGCCATTACTACTGGGCTATACTCTATACACGCCACCTCCACCACACGGTGGGCTATACTCTATACACGCCACCTCCACCACACGCTGCAGGCCACGCTCCAGTGACGGGGCGTCCCCATTGGTGCACATGCAGCAGAGCTGCATAGAGAGAGGCCCACTTTCTCTCTCTCTCTCTCTCTCTCTCTCTCTCTCTCTCTCTCTCTCTCTCCTCCTATCGGTGTAAACAGACTGTCTGTCTGTCTGTCTGTCTGTCTGTCTGTCTGTCTGTCTGTCTGTCTGTCTGTCTGTCTGTCTGTCTGTCTGTCTGTATTTGGCTTTGGACCCCCATCTGAAAATATGCCCCCCCCCCCCAGAAGCAAAGATTTAAAGAGTTAAAAACGTTCGCTGTGAAAGAATATATATTCAGAAGATTCGCTCCACATTTTCACGATTTAAAAAAAAACAGCAGACCTACAAGCTGCCGCACTACGAGCTCGTATAGATCTGCTTGTAGATTTCAACAGCTAAAGTGTAACGTAAATGCTTTAAAACGCCGAAAGGGGTTCCCGCCCAGAATGGGTTAAGTAAGTAATTAATCAGACCAGTGTGTGTGTGTCCAGTGGAAACCTCGTATGAATCTGATCTCAGGTCAGAATGTGTTAAAAGCAAGTATGAGTAAATGTACCTCCTGCCCTTTAGCCCAGCGGTTCTCTGTCTGAGACTAATCTGCTATAAATGTGTGGTTAAGAGGCCAGCTCTGCACACCATACGGTATGCACTGGCCAGGACGTTTATCTCTAGGAGAAGAAACCAAACCCTAATCACTGTCTCTCTCTCTCTCTCTCTCTCTCTCTCTCTCTCTCTCTGTCTCTGTCTCTCTCTCTCTGTCTCTCTCTCTCTCTGTCTCAATTCCAATCAAACGTCTGCGATGGGGAGAGACCTGTGGCATTCATAACAATGACCACCACCCTTTTATAGATGGCGTTTATGCAACCAGACAGACGCCGTGCAGACTGCACCATTCTCTCAGTGGTAAAAAGGAAAGGTACTATGTTTACCCAGGGTAACTGGACTAAGGAAAGGAAAGGTACTATGTTTACCCAGGGTAACTGGACTAAGGAAAGGAAAGGTACTATGTTTACCCAGGGTAACTGGACTAAGGAAAGGAAAGGTACTATGTTTACCCAGGGTAACTGGACTAAGGAAAGGAAAGGTACTATGTTTACCCAGGGTAACTGGACTAAGGAAAGGAAAGGTACTATGTTTACCCAGGGTAACTGGACTAAGGAAAGGAAAGGTACTATGTTTACCCAGGGTAACTGGACTAAGGAAAGGAAAGGTACCATGTTTACCCAGGGTAACTGGACTAAGGAAAGGTACTATGTTTACCCAGGGTAACTGGACTAAGGAAAGGAAAGGTACTATGTTTACCCAGGGTAACTGGACTAAGGAAAGGAAAGGTACCATGTTTACCCAGGGTAACTGGACTAAGGAAAGGAAAGGTACTATGTTTACCCAGGGTAACTGGACTAAGGAAAGGAAAGGTACCATGTTTACCCAGGGTAACTGGACTAAGGAAAGGAAAGGTACTATGTTTACCCAGGGTAACTGGACTAAGGAAAGGAAAGGTACCATGTTTACCCAGGGTAACTGGACTAAGGAAAGGAAAGGTACTATGTTTACCCAGGGTAACTGGACTAAGGAAAGGAAAGGTACCATGTTTACCCAGGGTAACTGGACTAAGGAAAGGAAAGGTACTATGTTTACCCAGGGTAACTGGACTAAGGAAAGGAAAGGTACTATGTTTACCCAGGGTAACTGGACTAAGGAAAGGAAAGGTACTATGTTTACCCAGGGTAACTGGACTAAGGAAAGGAAAGGTACTATGTTTACCCAGGGTAACTGGACTAAGGAAAGGTACTATGTTTACCCAGGGTAACTGGACTAAGGAAAGGAAAGGTACTATGTTTACCCAGGGTAACTGGACTAAGGAAAGGAAAGGTACTATGTTTACCCAGGGTAACTGGACTAAGGAAAGGAAAGGTACTATGTTTACCCAGGGTAACTGGACTAAGGAAAGGAAAGGTACCATGTTTACCCAGGGTAACTGGACTAAGGAAAGGTACTATGTTTACCCAGGGTAACTGGACTAAGGAAAGGAAAGGTACCATGTTTACCCAGGGTAACTGGACTAAGGAAAGGAAAGGTACTATGTTTACCCAGGGTAACTGGACTAAGGAAAGGAAAGGTACTATGTTTACCCAGGGTAACTGGACTAAGGAAAGGAAAGGTACTATGTTTACCCAGGGTAACTGGACTAAGGAAATGAAAGGTACTATGTTTACCCAGGGTAACTGGACTAAGGAAAGGAAAGGTACTATGTTTACCCAGGGTAACTGGACTAAGGAAAGGAAAGGTACCATGTTTACCCAGGGTAACTGGACTAAGGAAAGGAAAGGTACTATGTTTACCCAGGGTAACTGGACTAAGGAAAGGAAAGGTACTATGTTTACCCAGGGTAACTGGACTAAGGAAAGGAAAGGTACTATGTTTACCCAGGGTAACTGGACTAAGGAAAGGAAAGGTACTATGATTACCCAGGGTAACTGGACTAAGGAAAGGAAAGGTACTATGTTTACCCAGGGTAACTGGACTAAGGAAAGGAAAGGTACTATGTTTACCCAGGGTAACTGGACTAAGGAAAGGAAAGGTACTATGTTTACCCAGGGTAACTGGACTAAGGAAAGGAAAGGTACTATGTTTACCCAGGGTAACTGGACTAAGGAAAGGAAAGGTACCATGTTTACCCAGGGTAACTGGACTAAGGAAAGGAAAGGTACTATGTTTACCCAGGGTAACTGGACTAAGGAAAGGAAAGGTACCATGTTTACCCAGGGTAACTGGACTAAGGAAAGAAAAGGTACTATGTTTACCCAGGGTAACTGGACTAAGGAAAGGAAAGGTACTATGTTTACCCAGGGTAACTGGACTAAGCTCAAGAACTTGTTTACAGCCAGGCCCTGCTCATAGAACATTTCATGGTAGGGGTTCAATGCTTTGCTCAAGGGCACTTCAACGGTGGTAATTTTAACGTGCCGGTCCGGAGGGGATACGAACTAGCGACCTTCCGATATCAAGACCGCTCCGCAAACCGTTCGGCCACCGCTGTCAACCAGACAGACGGCGTACAGGCTACACCATTCTCTCTGTGGTCAGATAGACAGACAGACAGACAGACAGACAGACAGACAGACAGACAGACAGACGGCGTACAGGCTACACCATTCTCTCGCCTGTGGGAGACCCTTAACACAATGTAAACTGGGCGAGAGAGAGTCGGAGAGACCGCGATGCATTGCATAATATACAGTATATAATATATAATATAATATATACAGTATAGAGGCCCCCCTTTTTAGAGGACAAACATGTTCACAGCACACAGAAGCCACTAAAAACTGTCTTCTTCCATTCCATGCCTGCTCTAAATGTATTCACCGTGCAGAGATATGCTCATACGCACACACCTCTAAATGTATTCACCGTGCACAGAGATGCTCATACGCACACACCTCTAAATGTATTCACCGTGCACAGAGATGCTCATACGCACACACCTCTAAATGTATTCACCGTGCACAGAGATGCTCATACGCACACACCTCTAAATGAATTGTACTGGAATCTGTGGACATATGCTCAAAACCAAATCACAACAATGAATAATGAGGCAACACAAGAAATCTGAGTTATAGAGTATAGAGACTTTACTCGAGCAAGGAGACAAGACTTACATGAACCAACCCCATGTATGGAAAACCCCCAGTCTGACTCCCAGAAGGACAAGACAGGACAGCCTTTATAGCTCTTCTCTTCTCCCACACGACAACCCCCAACATAGCACAGTGACGTCATAAAACACTTGGAGTATTATTACAATGTTTATCTCTAAACTTCCACGACATTACCCCACTTTTAAACATTAAAAAACTCATAAACACCATTTTATCAGTCATTGCAGATGCAGGCAAAAACCTGGAACACAAAATAAACACTCACTCATATCGTACGGGCAGGCGAAAAACCCCTTTTAACGTTCTGGGAAAATTCCTACACCGGCCTATCTCATAAGAGAAAACGACCACCACATGGCTTACGACATGATAAAAACATAAAATCAACAACATAGTATATACAACAAAACACATCAGGTATTCAGGCACAAACATAAATCAATATACAGTGACACAATGGTTTTATAACAACAAACAAATAAGGCAACGCCAAATTAAACATACAATAACCGTTGCCGACATTGGACCCAAGAAAACATCTCAGCACCATAGTGTGTCCATTCAGAATTGTCCATCAGCCCACTTTGAGGAGCAAGCCAAGTCTTTTTTAGTTCTTTCACAATGTGCAGGGCCCAGACATGTTGCGAATTTGCAGATTGGCCATTTTCAACAGAACAGCACACGTCACGGCCTCCCAAAAGACCAGAAGTTGTCACCGACAGGTGACGTTCCCGGAGCACATGCCGCACATGATCGCCGGGTTCAGAGTCCAGAGTGCTAACAGCACTCTCATTTAGGAACATCAGTGTCATAGTAGCAGACATGATCGCACATCATCATCATCATCATCATTCATCATCATCATCATTCATGTTGTCGTCTTCATAGGATCATATGGAGCTGGAAAAAAACATACTACAAACCAATTTTTTTTTTAAAAGCCCTACTCTATCTAGTCTGTCTAGAGTGTTGACGGTGGACTCAACACTTTGTAATATGACGGGAATATGATAATACTTTTAACATGGACACATATATATATACCAGTCAGCTGTTACTTTATAGACTGTTGATTCCTTACTTACAGAAGGTGTAAGTGGCACCTTGACTTATTCAGCCTGCTTTTTTACTAGCCTACCCTGCTCCTGATTTTGTCATAACAAGAGCCAGCCATGACAATATAACTACAATATAACATACAGCAGTATCAAGGAAATCTCTTCAGAACATCAAAATGTTGCATTTAATACTTACAGATCTGATTTCCACAATCCAATGATAAGAACATCAAAATGTTGCATTTAATACTTACAGATCTGATTTCCACAATCCAATGATACTTTTTCCTGCAATCACAGCAATATATATATACACTTTCGACGCGCATGCACAATTAGGTTAGCCATTCCATTAGTAATCATGCTACACACATGTGAGGGATCAATAAATCAATTTCATGACACAACACGCATCTGCTCGCCTCCTCCTTCTTGGACCTAATCATAAACTGAATCAAAACATAACATTTGTACAGGAAA
Source organism: Protomyctophum parallelum (assembly GCF_964188405.1). Taxonomy (NCBI): domain Eukaryota; kingdom Metazoa; phylum Chordata; class Actinopteri; order Myctophiformes; family Myctophidae; genus Protomyctophum; species Protomyctophum parallelum. Next base: position 17,926,954 of record NC_139702.1, on the reverse strand, counting down.
CACACATGTATTTCCATACTTTGTCTTTATTTCCGGGGCGTCCCCCGAAACAATGACTTGCCACACATCAGAATCTTAACTGCCTTCCTATTAGAGCATCACGACCGTGATCCACTATTATTCCCTGTTTTTATTATTTTCCCGGATATTTCCCTATGATGACACAAAACAGCTTACAGAGCATCAACCATTATTTTAAAAATGTTCACACCGGCCATATGTAGTCAGACCAATATGTAATGCTAAAACACTTTCCTAACTTAGGTCTATCTAATCTGTAGTATACAGCCCCTTATCGGACTTTTTGAATAATCGAACAATGTATAACTCATCAATATAAGCCTAGCCTATCTTTAATAAGCCTAGCTTATTCCGGCTTGATCATATTCTGACCATGTAAACAGGTTATCCTAGTACAGTATGTTTTACATTTAACTCACACATTAGTAGTCATAATCACTATTATTTTCTTGTCCTGATGTCAGTGTCTTTCCCTTATTTATTTTACTTATTTAAATTGCACAGCTCATACTGCATTACTGCATCGCTCTTACTAATGAGCATTTGCCTGTCATAGACATGCACAGAGCAAGTTCAGTCAGGGAACCTCAGTCAGCGCGCTGGCCGTTAATTGGACCACTGCAGCATCAGGCTCTCATCCACATGATTCACTCAGCCAATCACAGCTCACCCAATCTCTCATACCGGCTATTTTAACCGAAGGTTTTGCATTCATCCTCCTGCTCGCTCGCGTGCTGCTGTCACACAACCTGAGCTCAATTCTGCTTGCTTACTGCTGGTTATTGTATACTGTGCTGTATACAAAGTGATCACCCACCTTCCGTTTTGGATCTACTGCTTGGGCACGGGGTTTCAGAGTTCCTATGGTCAGGACTGATGCGCTTGACCTGAGTACCCAAAAAACAGATCCAATACATCGCCAAACCATAATAGATATATTGCATTGATTATCTTACATCAATAAATATATATATATTACATCCTCCTTGAGTTGTCTGACTGAACTGTATTGAAGTTCCGCTTCTGTGACACACATTACACTAATACTATTCAAATCACTTGTTATTCAACAAAACTATGCCTCAATATACTGTACTTATCCTAATTAATTCTCTAACCGATCCAATACAATGTAGGGGTTGACTGATTTTACACTGTTCCATTTCTACAGATTTCCAACATGACCTATATGACTGCAGTAGAATCTTAACTGCCCATCTTCTTATTTGAGTGAGCGTCGTACTGCACACACATATGATCTATTTCTTATTTAGTACTGTACTATTGAACTGCACTAATTTATATTAGTATTGTAGTATCTAAACTCTGACCACCAGCTCAGTGGCCTTGTGGTTAGAGTGTCCGCCCTGAGACTGGGAGGTTGGGTTCAATCCCCAGCCGGGACATACCAAAGACTGTAAAAATGGGACCCAATGCCTCCCTGCTTGACACTCAGCATCAATAATTGGACTGGGCAAGTTCCCGCGACACACTAGCGTCATGTCCAGGGGTGTACTTGTACATCAGATGCCTCACGCTACAGAAGGAGTTAGGCTCCCGCCCCTCTGGCCTCATGGCTCAGCAAGCCTAGCTCTGAGCAGCTGATTATGCCTTGAACAAGTTGTAAAATCATTAACATTCAGGAGGGGGGTTTTATTGTCTCCACTATTAACCATGTCGGAGGAACTCAGACAAGTGCCTTGCGACAGCTGGAACCCCCCAGTTCTCTTTTAAGATAAGTTTACGTCCTGTCACTCACAGCAACCACAACCTACTGTTTTCCATAGCAGCTACAACTACACAAACGCAACTCTACTCACTCACTATCATTTTGATCCCAATGTACACCTGTCGGCTTCACCTCATCCCTCCATCACTGCAGAGAAACACAATCAGTCACAAAAATAGCTTCCTTTGCACTCAGCTGTCACAAGCAGGTTGGTTCAAGAATCGTACTCCCAGTTTTTCAGCGATTCCCAGTCCGCCAGTGTTTTCCATCTCACAATGTCAGTTCATCAATGTCCATTTAGTGACCAATGTTCAATGTTCAGTACGTTGTATCAACCCTCCTTATACTGGAAAAAACAAAACCAGTAGGTTGGATTTGATCGTGGTATCCTCTTCTCAACGGAACAGGATGAAGCTTTGTTGACAGTTGTACATTTATCTTTCCATAATATTGCAATCCTTTGCATACTAAATTTTGCAATTTGTAGTTGTAGCTGTTATGTCCCCTCCCGTATTTTAACTTTTGGGTTCCTGTCCTTCAAATAATCTCATAATACTGTTACATGCTCATTAAATGTAGTTTTTCATGTCGGCATATCTGGTTTATTCATCTCTGCATTCACTAACTAGTGATTGTGACTCTGAGAGGGCACATGCGTTCTACAACAACAAGACCCTCCCAACTGGCAGTGTTGCCAGATTTTGGAAGAGAAACAAGCAGCCATGTCTATGGAAACAAGCCCAAAAGAAGCCTGACTAGGCTATTATAATACAAGCCCAAAAACGCTTATAATAAGCGGACATGGCAACACCCAACTGCTCCGTCTCTGTGACAGTGGGGTTGACAGTGAGAGAGACGCTGTGAGCACTGATTTTCTTCCTATATAGACCACCAGCTGTTTCTTCCTGTTGACTATTTCAACTAACCACTACTACCCCCCCTCTGGGGTCACTGGGACAATCACCAGCTGGGAGATATGGCCGAGGCCGACACCTGGGGGCACACATACCGGTGCATGTCGATTTGAACCATAGTTATTTGGACGAGACTGCATGTGGAACCAAGACAGTTCTTGTCTATATGCCACCAAAGATGAAGAAACTTTGACCAGCTGTAGCAGCTGAAAGCTGCTTTGAGTAGTATGCAACTGGTCTCATCTGTCACCCTGTTGCTGTAACAATACAGCACTATAGCCTAACCTTATCCTTCCATCCGCATTTCTTTAACCTCCTATTTTTACCAAGGCAAGAGGTATTTATAGTTCGGCCCACATGCTTTTATCTTAAACCTCAACCAGTTTGACATTAACAACATACTATTATCTGTCACTATTGCTTTTCCTTTTCTCAATCAACATACTATTATTCTCAATCTGACATGTCCACAATTTCTTACACAGTCCAATATATTTTTTTGAATCTTCAAAATATCCTTGCATGAGACTGAATATTTCTCTTGGACAATGTCCACTGGGATTTACTCCTGTGTCATCATATCCACTAAATAGTGGATATAGACACTAGACACTAAACTTTCACACAGCCACACTGTGACACACTCATGCTGTGTCTCCTCTCAGTCACATGCAGACATGCATACTCATTTGCATACTGTCCCCACAGAATGAGTATAAACTCACTTCAAGGACAACATTCAATACTGTCTCTCTCACACCATAAAAACAAACAACCATAGAAATGCTACAAGGTAACTATCCTAGAAAGTAATCCTTTACATTCATAATAGGGGATCACCTAGCTTTGGTTAATTTCTACAATGGCTTCATAATGTACTTACTCTCCTGTCTGTAACATGAGCCCTCACACAGAGACAGAGGAGCCCTCGGAATAGCAAATAAACAATAAACCAATTACAGGGGTAATTATCTCACAGCATGACCCCAGGCTAGCATCAACACTAGTTCTCACCGTTTCACTACTTTACTTTTTAACAACATGCTTGTAGAACTGCCATTTTTTAAACTCTTTCCTATCGGTATGCACAAATGTATCATCTTAAAATTCACTATCCTAACAATTTCCTTAAATTTAGGCTATGTGTTCTATTTTACTCAAACTGCTCCACACTAGCAAGTCAAGCCACTGACTTCCTGCATGCACTCCTCAGGTGTCAAATGCACTCGATCACTCCCTAATTTACATTTAGGCAACTGTTTTGTCACAGAATCAAATTACCCATGCAGCTATATTGTTTTTGACTAAGATAAAACTTGTAGGCTTAACAACCCACATTAACCTATACCTAATTTTACAAAGGATATGAAATGTCCTAAATGTGATCATTTACAATGAGAAATATATCTCATTTAGCTTGGACCTTCTAATTTTATCTTGGACCCCAATAAAAGCCAATTCAATTTTAAACCTCCCCTGAGGCTCAACCACATACGCTCTCAAACCGGAGCGATTTACAAGACTACCCATAACATACTCATACAACACGTCACGTATTTTCTCTTAAACTAACTTACAATATTAATCAGGGCATGGCCTGCCTGGGGAATTTAGATTACATTTTGTTTTTCTACATAAAACAATCCTAAATTTTATGACAACTCCCCTTGCAGGGAGCCATATAGACTGCCATCATGCCAGGTTAAGGAGGAAGAAAAATAAATAGTCCTAATTCAGACATTCCACTGCACATTTGAGGTATTTCCGCAGTTACCATTTCCATCAAGAATACTTTGACCCCACATATAAAATGTAGTTGATAGATTAAACTACCATAGGCTCACTATTTCATCAAGATGTACTTTTAACTCCACAAATTACACAGTAACAATATCTAAAATAGAATATCTTATAATTTCAACACACCAAACATAATATGCCAAGAAAAAAAATGAAACCATACCACTCTCACACTCTCCTTCGTTTCACATCCTTACTTTCATCCATATTATGGAACCATTTCCATTTTCTCGACTCGACTATTAAAAATCTCCCATTTCCACATTTCTCTCCCTGTCATACTGACACCTTGCCTCACCCATACTCACACACACACAGGCAGATAGGCAAACACACTCAAACACCCTCAAACACCGTAGGCCTACATTCACACACTGGCTAGCCAACTTTCGTTGTTTCTTAAAACAACAGGGTACCCTAGGCAGGATCTCTTGTCCCCCTATTAGACAGCAGGCAACTTAATGAATGATTTATTGAATAGACTACTTTTTTCCATTCAACCAACCAACCACTATTCCTCTGTCTCTCATATGCACATATGAAAGGCAAAACTTCACAGTTTCCCTCTTTAGTATAGGCCATCAAAAAAACAATTGTGATCACAACCAATTCATCACTATACTTTAAACCCAGAATAAAAGCAATACCTCATTTTCTGAACATCCAAACAGACCCATATACTCACTTGCGCGACGTCGGCCCAGCCGAAAGACAGAACTTTACCCCACCGGGCCGACCGCCAAGCACAGCACATCTCGGTGGAACCTCCAAATTGTACTGGAATCTGTGGACATATGCTCAAAACCAAATCACAACAATGAATAATGAGGCAACACAAGAAATCTGAGTTATAGAGTATAGAGACTTTACTCGAGCAAGGAGACAAGACTTACATGAACCAACCCCATGTATGGAAAACCCCCAGTCTGACTCCCAGAAGGACAAGACAGGACAGCCTTTATAGCTCTTCTCTTCTCCCACACGACAACCCCCAACATAGCACAGTGACGTCATAAAACACTTGGAGTATTATTACAATGTTTATCTCTAAACTTCCACGACATTATTCACCGTGCACAGAGATGCTCATACGCACACACCTCTAAATGTATTCACCGTGCACAGAGATGCTCATACGCACACACCTCTAAATGTATTCACCGTGCACAGAGATGCTCATACGCACACACCTCTAAATGTATTCACCGTGCACAGAGATGCTCATACGCACACACCTCTAAATGTATTCACCGTGCACAGAGATGCTCATACGCACACACCTCTAAATGTATTCACCGTGCACAGAGATGCTCATACGCACACACCTCTAAATGTATTCACCGTGCGTGAGTGGCCTCACACACTGTTAGAAAGTGGCCTCACACACTGTTAGAAAGTGGCCTCACACACTGTTAGAAAGTGGCCTCACACACTGTTAGAAAGTGGCCTCACACACTGATAGAAAGTGGCCTCACACACTGTTAGAAAGTGGCCTCACACACTGTTAGAAAGTGGCCTCACACACTGTTAGAAAGTGGCCTCACACACTGTTAGAAAGTGGCCTCACACACTGATAGAAAGTGGCCTCACACACTGTTAGAAAGTGGCCTCACACACTGTTAGAAAGTGGCCTCACACACTGTTAGAAAGTGGCCTCACACACTGTTAGAAAGTGGCCTCACACACTGTTAGAAAGTGGCCTCACACACTGATAGAAAGTGGCCCACACACTGATAGAAAGTGGCCTCACACACTGTTAGAAAGTGGCAGTGCGACACGTTTTGAGCTTGTAGATCGGCTATTTTTGCTATGACAGAAATGTGCAATGTGACCCTCTGGAGTGAGTGGAAATATATTGAACCTCTAGAGTCTAGAGTGAGTGTGTGGAAATATAGTGGACCTCTGGAGTGAGTGTGGAAATATAGTGGACCTCTGGAGTGAGTGTGTAACTATAGTGGCCCTCTGGAGTGAGTTTGTGGAAATATAGTGGACCTCTGGAGTGAGTGTGGGAATATAGTGGCCCTCTGGAGTGAGTGTGGAAATATAGTGGCCCTCTGGAGTGAGTGTGAAACTATAGTGGCCCTCTGGAGTGAGTGTGGGACTATAGTGGCCCTCTGGAGTGAGTGTGGAACTATAGTGGCCCTCTGGAGTGAGTGTGGAACTATAGTGGCTCTGGAGTGAGTGTGGAACTATAGTGACTACAACATGCAGTCATAACAGAACCATCTAAACACTACAACATGCAGTCATAACAGAACCATCTAAACACTACAGCATGCAGAGGAGAAGTCATAACAGAACCATCTAAACACTACAGCATGCAGAGGAGAAGTGTGAGAGAGATGATTTTTCTTTTAAATTTAAATGTATATAAAAAGGTTTAAAGTTAAATTAAGTCCACTCACATCTGTATACAAATTACATCCTGCACATAATTCTACATTCATTTAAACTCACATTCATTGAACTCTGACTGGGGAGACAGTGGTACAGATACAAATTTAGTCTAAAACTCATACATGCTGATGTGAAAGAAAAAAAAAATAAGAAGGAGAAAAATGTAAGGTTGCTATATATGTGTGTATGAACAATCAAAATGGGATGGAAATATATAATTTGAATGTGGTGTCATAATTAAACGTAATGTCGATATGGCACGCTGACTATCAAGAAAATAAAGACACGGCACTTCAAGTCGAAAAGGTTGCAGACCCCTGATCTAAACACTACAACATGCAGAGGAGAAGTCATAACAGAACCATCTAAACACTACAGCATGCAGAGGAGAAGTCATAACAGAACCATCTAAACACTACAGCATGCAGAGGAGAAGTCATAACAGAACCATCTAAACACTACAACATGCAGTCATAACAGAACCATCTAAATACTACAACATGCAGTCATAACAGAACCATCTAAACACTACAACATGCAGTCATAACAGAACCATCTAAATACTACAACATGCAGTCATAACAGAACCATCTAAACACTACAACATGCAGTCATAACAGAACCATCTAAATACTACAACATGCAGTCATAACAGAACCATCTAAACACTACAACATGCAGTCATAACAGAACCATCTAAACACTACAACATGCAGTCATAACAGAACCATCTAAACACTACAAGATGCAGAGGAGAAGTCATAACAGAACCATCTAAACACTACAGCATGCAGAGGAGAAGTCATAACAGAACCATCTAAACACTACAGCATGCAGAGGAGAAGTCATAACAGAACCATCTAAACACTACAACATGCAGTCATAACAGAACCATCTAAACACATGCAGACAGACAGACAGACAGACAGACAGACAGACAGACAGACAGACAGACAGACAGACAGACAGACAGACAGACAGACAGACAGACAGACAGACAGACAGACAGACAGACAGACAGACAGACAGACAGACAGCTCTGCATGGTTGTGTGGTGCATGGTGGCTCTCTCTGTTATTGCCACATGTTTGAGAACATGTTGCACAAGTATAAAGACCGCTCCTGCACTCAGCGCTGTGAGACAGACACACAGACACTCAGCGCTGTGAGACAGACACACAGACACTCAGCGTTGAAGTTGTTATACAAGTAAGACGCGCAAACGCGGGAAGCGAACGCAGCTCGTGTGTGTGTGGTTGTGTGTGTGTGTGTGTGTGTGTGCTACAGCTGCGCCCTGTGTGTGTGTGCTACAGCTGCGCCCTGTGTGTGTGTGCTACAGCTGCGCCCTCTGGTGGCGGGCGGGTGGTGTAACAGCGGGACAGACACACAGACATTCAGCCCTTGCTGTCATAGTAAGTGGCTCACTGCGTTCGCAACCACAGAAGCCTTCTTGTTATAAGCGGCTGGGTGTTGTTTGGGTGAACGAAGCACTAAAAGAGCATCGCCTGGAAAGAGAAGAGAAAAAAGATGATTCATATTATTTGAGAAAAACAGAGTTGTATTTGCATACATGTGGCCAGCTATAGACACACAGCTACTAACCCATTCTGAACGGGAACCCATTTTGGTGTTAGCATCATGTCATGCTTTAGCTTTTCAAAAATAGCAGACCTACAAGCTCGTAGCGCGCCACCGAGTGGCGCGCTACGAGCTTGTAGGTCTGCTATTTTTGAAGAACGACTGACATTTTTTTTAGAATCTGATCTCAGGTCAGAATGGGGTTAATCGGACCAGTGTGTGTCCAGTGGAAACCTCGTATGAATCTGATCTCAGGTCAGAATGGGTTTAACAGCATGGTCTGGCCCTCCTGCCCAAAACGTTCCGTGTCTGTTGGATGTGGTGGTGACGGCGGTGTCGCTGTTGGTGTAGAACAAGCTGACACCGGGTCATACTTTCCCCTGGGACGGACGGACGGACGGACGGACGGACGGACGGACGCTCGGAGCAGCTGTTAGTTAGTTTTCCCCTGGGTTTCTCTGACCAGAGAGTGACCGTCATCACGTCTGTCCGTCATGTCCGTTTAGCATACTGTACAAAGAACCCACCATGCATGGGAGAGTCACTGTTAATAATAATCCACTCTGGGCAGGAACCCGTTAGCCATTGAAAAATAGCTCATAGCGCGGCACTCGGTTTTAGGTTTTGCTATTTTTTGAAAAATCGTGAAATTGTGTCACAAATCTTTGAATATATTATATTCTTTCAGAGCGAACTGTTTTAACGCAAATCTTTGCTTCTGGTGGGGGGGGGGGGGGGGTCCCTGGAACTACATATTTTCAGATGGGGGTCGGCGGCCAATTACAGATCATTTTTGGGTGACATGAAATATTGAGCACCACTGATATAGAAACATGAGGTATTTCAGAAAACTGTCCGGATTTGGAAGACATTTGTAGAAGCAGGTTAATATCAAGGTATAAATATGACATACAGTAGTGTCCAAAAGAGACAGACTTTGCTGTATAGTGCATTTTTATTTTGTTATTTGTGCTCTGTGTGAATGGACCCTTTAGGCTGCTCAACAGCGCCACTTTAGGTCACCCAGCGGTATTGCAGCTGTTCGTACGACCGACAGACAGACAGACTGCAGACAGACAGACAGACAGACAGACAGACAGACAGACAGACAGACAGACAGACAGACAGACAGACAGACAGACAGACAGACAGACAGACAGACAGACAGACAGACTGCAGACAGACAGACAGACAGACAGACAGACAGACAGACAGACAGACAGACAGACAGACAGACAGACAGACAGACAGACAGACAGACAGACAGACAGACAGACAGACAGACAGACAGACAGACAGACAGACAGACAGACAGACAGACAGACGTACAGACAGACAGACAGACAGACAGACGTACAGACAGACAGACAGACAGACAGACAGACAGACAGACAGACAGACAGACAGACAGACAGACTGCAGACAGACAGACAGACAGACAGACAGACAGACAGACAGACAGACAGACAGACAGACGTACAGACAGACAGACGTACAGACAGACAGACAGACAGACAGACAGACAGACAGACAGACAGACAAACAGACGTACACACGCGTTATGGCACCTCTCAAAAAAGAATAATTGTCAGCTTCCTATATTTATTACCAAATGACACAATGTCCATTTCTTTCCCCCTTAGACAAGTGGAAAGTTTCGCCTCACTTGAACGCACGACTAAATTCCTTATTCATCATCGGTTGCAAAAGGTCAGCAAAATGTACTCACTCAGCACTGACGTTGGCGGGAAGTCCATGTGACCGACCGTATGCAATTATTGTCATACTGTACCATACAGTACCTCATCATGGGGCAATTATTCGCTAAACATTAATCAGACCAGTGTGTATCCAGTAGAAACCTCGAATGAATCTGATCTCAGGTCAGAATTGGTTAAAGGCCTAAATGGATTAACTTTGTGAATCCCTCGTGGTTTATTTGTTACAAATGTGCAATCAAAGATTTCTTATAATATATGCGGCTATGGTCCCTCCCCCGCGTAATGGTAAATCAATTCAGATGACTAAAACTTAACAGAATTTGACTCAAAACGACATCAAAGTGTATATCGACCCTGTTGTGGGTAAATGTTTAATCCCTGCTTCCGATTAGACTGAACTAAATATTCCTTTTGGAAAAGTATAGGCTGTCTGGACAAGCAGAATTCAGGGCTGGGCAACTTTGACGATGGCGAGGGCCGATATATTTCCACACTCACTCCAGAGGGGCCACAGTACTGTCGTAGCAAAAATAGCTGATCTACAAGCTCAAAACGCATCGCAATGCGACGCATTTTGAGCTTGTAGATCAGCTATTTTTACTATATTTTAATTGAAAACCTGAATATTTCTTTGCTATTTTTCAATTGGAATCCTGAAAAGTAACCTTTTTATTGAATTTCAAATGCATTTAGTTATAGTTATGTTAACATAACTATTTGGACACAAAAATACAATAACATTTGAATACTATATAATTAAGTACTAGTCATTTAATACTAGTTATGAAGTAATTAAAGCGGGTTTGGAATTGTAACAGCTGAAATCAATACTATATCAACATAAGGGCCGCATGGAGTGAAGGTAGGGGCCGCATGTGGCCCCCGGGCCGCCAGTTGCCTGCTACATTTCGCTGTTGTAGAAATGTGCCTCCCTCTGTTTTGGTTGCTTTGTCACAAATTGAACACTGTATATATACAGTAGACATGCCGGTGACCGTGACTAGACCGTGACAGCGTTGTCTAAAAGTAAGACGAAAAATGTTCGTCGACTACCTTTTTCCACTGACGAAAACGAAATGAAAACTAAGCTATGATGACTAAAACTAAGACTAAATATACAGACAAGTAATACAGACAAATAAAAACTAGACTAAAATGTTAGGAAGGGACTAGTGGACACTTTACACTTGGTTTGAATGCTGACAATAGCCGATCTACAAGCTCATAACGCACCGCGCTTAGATATGTTATTTTCAGTGTAAAAATCTGCCATTACGACAGCATATCAAGGCTCGCCGAAACACATTTTAGTCGACTAAATCAACTGTAGATTTAGTCGACTAAAAACTTATGATAAAACATTCCAGGTGACTAAAATGTGACTAAAACTAAATTAACTAACTCAATTATTCCAAAGACTATGACTTAAACTAAAATAGAAATGTGCTGCCAAAAACAACACTGGTAGTTAAGTTATGTAGTGTTTCCTGCCTGCTGTATTTGTTGTTGCCTTTCTCGTCTCACCCGTAGTGTGCATCACTGACATTATACCACAGGTCGTTTCCAGGAAGCAATCTGATTGGTTCAAACAGCCTTCTAGCCGTGGGTTAAACCAGCACCGTTCACCACCTAATCAGAACAAAGAATGCAGCATGCTCGGTTCTCCCAGAGCGCTAGCAAACTCGGTGGCTAGGCTAGCTAGTTTCTTGGGACATTTGTGGTCGTAGTGACTACATCTGTCATTTTCTTAGTTTTAAGGGTAACTGTTGTAGAATTGCAATAATACACTCGAGGGTGTGGTTTAACGTGATTATTGTCACTTCAGTGATGCTTGCGGAACTCGACTCCGTCTCGTTCCTGACCGCATCACTGTCGTGGCAATGATCACGTTAAACCACACCCTCTCGTGTAATAATCACGTTAACCCACACCCTCTCGTGTAATAATCACGTTAACCCACACCCTCTCGTGTAATAATCACATTAACCCACACCCTCTCGTGTAATAATCACGTTAAACCACACCCTCTCGTGTAATAATCACGTTAACCCACACCCTCTCGTGTAATAATCACGTTAAACCACACCCTCTCGTGTAATAATCACGTTAAACCACACCCTCTCGTGCAATAATCACGTTAAACCACACCCTCTCGTGCAATAATCACGTTAAACCACACCCTCTCGTGTAATAATCACGTTAAACCACACCCTCTCGTGTAATAATCACGTTAAACCACACCCTCTCGTGTAATATTCACGTTAAACCACACCCTCTCGTGTAATATTCACGTTAAACCACACCCTCTCGTGTAATATTCACGTTAAACCACACCCTCAAGTGTAATAATCACGTTAACCCACACCCTCTCGTGTAATAATCACGTTAACCCACACCCTCTCGTGTAATAATCACGTTAACCCACACCCTCTCGAGTGTAATATTGCTTAATTGTATTTCACCTGTACGTATGTGTCCATTGCAGTCTCAGCCAAGCATGTGTTGTTTGCAGTGGTGGAAAGTAACTAAGTACTTTTGCTTAAGTACTGTACTTAAGTACAATGTTGAGGTATTTGTACTTTACTTGAGTATTTCCAATTTCCAGTACGTTTACTTCTACTCCACTGCATCTGAGAGCCAACATTTGTACTTTTACTTCACCACAATTATTTGAAAACTTTAGTCACTATAGTTATACTTTGGAGATTTAAACTTTGATTAGAAAACATACATTAACCACTTCAACCCTATAGCCTACATTTCGGCCATTTGAAAATAGCCGACCTACAAGCTCTCAATGCGTCGCAACGCGACGCATTGAGAGCTTGTAGATCGGCTATTTTCAATAGATTTTGTACACATTTTTAATGCAATATGAATACTTTTACTTTTAGTACTTTAAGTACATTTTGCTGCCGGTACTTTTGTACTTTTAGTCAAGTTCTAAATTGCAGTATTGGTACTTTTACTTAAGTACAACAATTGAGTACTTTTTCCAGCGCTGGTTGTTTGTATAGTTATGTTGCACCTGTGTCATGTCTAGTGGTCTATTTAAACCTCCCTAGATGTGTTCAGTGTTCACCTGTGTCATGTCTAGTGGTCTATTTAAACCTCCCTAGATGTGTTCAGGGTTCACCTGTGTCATGTCTAGTGGTCTATTTAAACCTCCCTAGATGTGTTCAGTGTTCACCTGTGTCATGTCTAGTGGTCTATTTAAACCTCCCTAGATGTGTTCAGTGTTCACCTGTGTCATGTCTAGTGGTCTATTTAAACCTCCCTAGATGTGTTCAGTGTTCACCTGTGTCATGTCTAGTGGTCTATTTAAACCTCCCTATAGATGTGTTCAGTGTTCACCTGTGTCATGTCTAGTGGTCTATTTAAACCTCCCTATAGATGTGTTCAGTGTTCACCTGTGTCATGTCTAGTGGTCTATTTAAACCTCCCTAGATGTGTTCAGGGTTCACCTGTGTCATGTCTAGTGGTCTATTTAAACCTCCCTAGATGTGTTCAGTGTTCACCTGTGTCATGTCTAGTGGTCTACTTAAACCTCCCTAGATGTGTTCAGTGTTCACCTGTGTCATGTCTAGTGGTCTATTTAAACCTCCCTAGATGTGTTCAGTGTTCACCTGTGTCATGTCTAGTAGTCTATTTAAACCTCCCTAGATGTGTTCAGTGTTCACCTGTGTCATGTCTAGTGGTCTATTTAAACCTCCCTATAGATGTGCTCAGTGTTCACCTGTGTCATGTCTAGTGGTCTATTTAAACCTCCCTAGATGTGTTCAGTGTTCACCTGTGTCATGTCTAGTGGTCTATTTAAACCTCCCTATAGATGTGCTCAGTGTTCACCTGTGTCATGTCTAGTGGTCTATTTAAACCTCCCTACATGTGTTCAGGGTTCACCTGTGTCATGTCTAGTGGTCTATTTAAACCTCCCTAGATGTGTTCAGTGTTCACCTGTGTCATGTCTAGTGGTCTATTTAAACCTCCCTACATGTGTTCAGTGTTCACCTGTGTCATGTCTAGTGGTCTGTTTAAACCTCCCTAGATGTGTTCAGAGTTCACATGTGTCATGTCTAGTGGTCTATTTAAACCTCCCTATAGATGTGTTCAGTGTTCACCTGTGTCATGCCTAGTGGTCTATTTAAACCTCCCTAGATGTGTTCAGTGTTCACCTGTGTCATGTCTAGTGGTCTATTTAAACCTCCCTAGATGTGTTCAGTGTTCACCTGTGTCATGTCTAGTGGTCTATTTAAACCTCCCTAGATGTGTTCAGAGTTCACCTGTGTCATGTCTAGTAGTCTATTTAAACCTCCCTATAGATGTGTTCAGTGTTCACCTGTGTCATGTCTAGTGGTCTATTTAAACCTCCCTACATGTGTTCAGGGTTCACCTGTGTCATGTCTAGTGGTCTATTTAAACCTCCCTATAGATGTGTTCAGGGTTCACCTGTGTCATGTCTAGTGGTCTATTTAAACCTCCCTATAGATGTGTTCAGGGTTCACCTGTGTCATGTCTAGTGGTCTATTTAAACCTCCCTATAGATGTGTTCAGGGTTCACCTGTGTCATGTCTAGTGGTCTATTTAAACCTCCCTACATGTGTTCAGGGTTCACCTGTGTCATGTCTAGTGGTCTATTTAAACCTCCCTATAGATGTGTTCAGAGTTCACCTGTGTCATGTCTAGTGGTCTATTTAAACCTCCCTATAGATGTGTTCAGGGTTCACCTGTGTCATGTCTAGTGGTCTATTTAAACCTCCCTATAGATGTGTTCAGGGTTCACCTGTGTCATGTCTAGTGGTCTATTTAAACCTCCCTATAGATGTGTTCAGGGTTCACCTGTGTCATGTCTAGTGGTCTATTTAAACCTCCCTACATGTGTTCAATGCTCCCTCCCTCCAACAGTTTATAGTTTGTTGTCACAACTATAGCGTCCTGCCCAGCTGTGAGTAAACTTCATCTGCCTGTCTGCCTGCCTGCCTGTCTGCCTGCCTGTCTGTCTGCCTGTCTGTCTGCCTGTCTGTCTGCCTGCATGTCTGTCTGCATGTCTGCCTGTCTGTCTGCCTGTCTGTCTGCCTGCATGTCTGTCTGCCTGCATGTCTGCCTGCATGTCTGTCTGCATGTCTGCCTGTCTGTCTGCCTGTCTGTCTGCCTGCATGTCTGTCTGCCTGTCTGTCTGCCTGCATGTCTGTCTGCATGTCTGTCTGCCTGTCTGCCTGTCTGTCTGTCTGCCTGCATGTCTGTCTGCCTGTCTGTCTGCCTGCATGTCTGTCTGCATGTCTGCCTGTCTGTCTGTCTGTCTGTCTGCTTGCATGTCTGTCTGCCTGCATGTCTGTCTGCCTGCATGTCTGTCTGCATGTCTGCCTGTCTGTCTGCCTGTCTGTCTGCCTGCATGTCTGTCTGCCTGCATGTCTGTCTGCCTGCATGTCTGTCTGCCTGCATGTCTGCCTGCATGTCTGTCTGCATGTCTGCCTGTCTGTCTGCCTGTCTGTCTGCCTGCATGTCTGTCTGCCTGTCTGTCTGCCTGCATGTCTGTCTGCATGTCTGCCTGTCTGTCTGCCTGTCTGTCTGCCTGCATGTCTGTCTGCCTGCATGTCTGCCTGCATGTCTGTCTGCCTGCATGTCTGTCTGCCTGCATGTCTGTCTGCATGCATGTCTGTCTGCATGTCTGCCTGTCTGTCTGCCTGCATGTCTGTCTGCCTGTCTGTCTGCCTGCATGTCTGTCTGCCTGTCTGTCTGTCTGTCTGTCTGTCTGTCTGTCTGCCTTCCTGCCTGCCTGTGGTTCTACATTTGGTCCCATCAACACGTGGCCTCTCCGTGACAATAGATCATCTGAATCTTGCTTCTTGTCTCACCTCAAAAAGTGCAAGAATAGACAGAGCTTGTTGGGGGGGGGGGGAATAAGGAGTGCCGAGGGGGACTGGTGGTTTGTGATGTAGGTAGAGAGGGGGGGTGTGTGTGTGTGTGTGTGTGTGTGTGGGGGGGGGGGGGGGGGGAGTAGGAGAAAGTGGGAGGAGCCTGGATGGGTGTGGATGGAGCTGTCATCCCATTGAGGGGAGTTGCTGCTGTCTGTGGTGTTTTGATCGAGAGCCAACAGACGTGGGAGAGAGAGAGAGAGAGAGAGAGAGAGAGAGAGAGAGAGAGAGAGAGGGAGAGAGAGAGAGAGAGAGAGAGAGGGGGAGAGAGAGGGAGAGAGGGGGAGAGAGAGAGAGAGAGAGGGACGCACACAAGAGAAATTTCCACCCACCACCACCCCGACAAGGACCCACCAGTGCTCATAAACAGCAGAGAGACAGAGGGAGAGAGAGAGAGGGAGGGAGAGAGAGAGAGGCTCATATACAGCAGAGAGACAGAGGGAGAGAGAGAGAGGGAGGGAGAGAGAGAGAGGCTCATATACAGCAGAGAGACAGAGGGAGAGTCAGAAGGACTGGAGAAACTAACGGGGTTAGTCAGCAGAGAGAGAGAGGGAGAGAGAAACAGAGTTTCATTCACAGAGGAGTTGTGTTGCTCACAGAAGACATACTCAACTCAACAACACACACCCTGATAAACACACTGAGTGTGTGAGCACTGAGTGTGCCACCCTCACAGAACAGACAGAAAGACACAGTCAGTACCTTCACTGGGAGGAGAGGAAAGGTCTTAGTATTATACAGGGACAGACAGACACTCAAACACACAGACACACTCACTCACAGAGACAGACAGACAGACAGACACTCAAACACAGACACACTCACTCACTCACAGAGACAGACAGACAGACAGACACTCAAACACACACTCACTCACAGAGACAGACAGAGAGACAGACACTTACACACACACTCGGAGTGAAGTTCAGATCCATTGATTCGTTCCACCACCCCGAGCCAAGTGGAGCGTCTGGAGGGAAAGGAGGAGGGAAGCTCGGAGTGCGGATGGATGCCTTTTGCAGCCTCAGTGGCCTGGACCCTCTGTGGGTGAGTAGAGATGTGTGTGTGACCCTCTGTGGGTGAGTTGAGATGTGTGTGACCCTCTGTGGGTGAGTTGAGATGTGTGTGTGACCCTCTGTGGGTGAGTAGAGATGTGTGTGTGTGTGACCCTGAGTGGGTGAGTAGAGGTGTGTGTATGACCCTCTGTGGGTGAGTAGAGGTGTGTGTGCCTCTGTGGGTGAGTAGAGATGTGTGTGGACCCTCTGTGGGTGAGTAGAGGTGTGTGTGACCCTCTGTGGGTGAGTAGAGGTGTGTGTGCCTCTGTGGGTGAGTAGAGATGTGTGTGTGACCCTCTGTGGGTGAGTAGAGATGTGTGTGTGACCCTCTGTGGGTGAGTAGAGGTGTGTATGACCCTCTGTGGGTGAGTAGAGATGTGTGTGTGACCCTCTGTGGGTGAGTAGAGATGTGTGTGTGACCCTCTGTGGGTGAGTAGAGATGTGTGTGTGACCCTCTGTGGGTGAGTAGAGATGTGTATGACCCTCTGTGGGTGAGTAGAGATGTGTGTGTGACCCTCTGTGGGTGAGTAGAGATGTGTATGACCCTCTGTGGGTGACTAGAGGTGTGTGTGACCCTCTGTGGGTGAGTAGAGGTGTGTATGACCCTCTGTGGGTGAGTAGAGATGTGTGTGTGACCCTCTGTGGGTGAGTAGAGATGTGTGTGTGACCCTCTGTGGGTGAGTAGAGATGTGTGTGTGACCCTCTGTGGGTGAGTAGAGATGTGTATGACCCTCTGTGGGTGAGTAGAGGTGTGTGTGCCTCTGTGGGTGAGTAGAGATGTGTGTGTGACCCTCTGTGGGTGAGTAGAGGTGTGTGTGCCTCTGTGGGTGAGTAGAGATGTGTATGTGACCCTCTGTGGGTGAGTAGAGGTGTGTGTGACCCTCTGTAGGTGAGTAGAGATGTGTATGACCCTCTGTGGGTGAGTAGAGATGTGTGTGTGACCCTCTGTGGGTGAGTAGAGGTGTGTGTGTGACCCTCTGTGGGTGAGTAGAGGTGTGTGTGACCCTCTGTGGGTTTATTGTAAAGAAGTGTTCATTTATACAGGCGTTGAGGCCGTCACAGCTCTTTATTGTAAAGAAGTGTTCATTTATACAGGCGTTGAGGCCCGTCACAGCTCCCGGCCGCTGGCTCACGGCTCCGGGCTCATTGTGTGAGTCCATAAAGCTCTGAGGTGGTTCTGAGGTGGTGAGCCATGCAGCCACAGAGCCGCGTATGAGCCATGTGGCCCCGGCGCTGAGCCATGCCTTCTCACACAGAGCACTCTGCCTTTAGCATTGTGTTCGTCTCAATGGGACGCACTGTACTGTATGTATGGGCTTTATCCGCGTTCATATTTATATCTTTGTCAGATTGTTGATCTGTCATTGATCTTTCAGAGAAACCTGAGTGTTGCTGTGTTATTCTGAGCCGGTGTGTTTCTGAATGACCACCGCAGAACGTGACACTTATGTATGCCGTTTGTTGTTGCACACACGCGACTATATGGCTTTTGTTGTTGTTTTCTGCTTTGGGTGTCTGTTATAATTCCCTGTTCAGACTCACGTGAAATATCTTAACTCATTCTGACCTGAGATCAGATTCATACGAGGTTTCCACTGGACACACACTGGGTCTGATGAACCCATTCTGACCTGAGATCAGATTCTAAAAAATGTCAGTCGTTCTTCGATTTTTCAGAAATAGCAGACCTACAAGCTCGTAGCGCGCCACTCGGTGGCGCGCTATGAGCTTGTAGATCTGCTATTTTTCAATAGCTAAAGCATGACATCATGCTAATACCAAAATGGGTTCCCGTTCAGAATATCTTAACTCATTCATAGCATACGTGTGAGGCACGTAAACACAGCGTTGTTTTTTGCTATTAGTTGTGTGCTTAAAGGACAATTTTAGTTTTTTATGTTTTAGGTTGTTATTAGAGAAAGTAAAAGGTGAGTGTAAGTTTTTTTTTGCTGCTTTTTTTTTGCTGCTTTCTTTCGTTTTAGGGATTGTAGCTGTTTTTGACAGGGGGGCGGGGGCATTCGAGCACGGGGCTAAATATATATGTATTTCTTTACAACATTTTATAGCGATTTATTTTTTTATTCTTTACTGTAGTCCTACTAGACCCCAATAAATTACATTTGGCCACAAAAGATCACGGGATCTGTTGAATGTGTCAAACTGACATATTGAGCCGATGACACACAGTGTGGCTTCCCCCCAGTAGGCTACCTTCACATTCAGTAGATCCTGTGATCTTCTGTGGCCAGATGTAATTTCTTGGGGTCTAGTAGGACTATAGTAAATAATAATAAAAAATAAATCGCTATAACATTTTTTAAAGAAATACATATTTAGCCCCGTGCTCGAATGCCCCCGCCCCCCTGTCAAAAACAGCTAAAATCCCTAAAACGAAAGAAAGCAGCAAATTAAAAATAATTAACACTCATCTTTTACTTTCTCTAATAACAACCTAAAACATAAAATAAAGTTGTCCTTTAACTGTTCCTTGGCTACAAGTGTACCAGTGAAGGCTACAAGTGTACCAGTGAAGGCTACAAGTGTACCAGTGAAGGGTACAAGTGTACCAGTGAAGGCTACAAGTGTACCAGTGAAGGCTACAAGTGTACCAGTGAAGGCTACAAGTGTACCAGTGAAGGGTACAAGTGTACCAGTGAAGGGTACAAGTGTACCAGTGAAGGGTACAAGTGTACCAGTGAAGGCTACAAGTGTACCAGTGAAGGGTACAAGTGTACCAGTGAAGGCTACAAGTGTACCAGTGAAGGCTACAAGTGTACCAGTGAAGGCTACAAGTGTACCAGTGAAGGCTACAAGTGTACCAGTGAAGGGTACAAGTGTACCAGTGAAGGCTACAAGTGTACCAGTGAAGGCTACAAGTGTACCAGTGAAGGGTACAAGTGTACCAGTGAAGGCTACAAGTGTACCAGTGAAGGGTACAAGTGTACCAGTGAAGGGTACAAGTGTACCAGTGAAGGCTACAAGTGTACCAGTGAAGGGTACAAGTGTACCAGTGAAGGCTACAAGTGTACCAGTGAAGGCTACAAGTGTACCAGTGAAGGCTACAAGTGTACCAGTGAAGGCTACAAGTGTACCAGTGAAGGCTACAAGTGTACCAGTGAAGGCTACAAGTGTACCAGTGAAGGCTACAAGTGTACCAGTGAAGGCTACAAGTGTACCAGTGAAGGCTACAAGGGTACCAGTGAAGGTGTTCAGTGTCTGTCTGATCTGCCCTTGAAACCAGTGCAGGTGGAAGTACATGTACTTATTCAAGTACTGTAGGCTACTTAAGTACAATGTGGAGGTATTTGTACTTTCCCATTTCCAACACTCTTACTTCTAATCCACTGTTTCTCAGAGGCAAATATGATATGCTTTTGACTTCACTGCATTTATGTGAAAACCTTTAGTTACTTTAATATCACCAGTTACTTTGTGATCACAGAACACACAGTAAACCACTTCAGCTCCATATCCATTTCAGCCATTTGAAAATAGCCGATCAGCAAGCTCACACGATGTGTCACGGATGGATGCGACACATCGTGTGAGCTTGTAGATCTGCCATTTTCAGTGCTTTTCTACTTCCAGGATTAGGATTAGGAAAGCACCAGCAGCTCTCCACTGACCTTCTCGTCTTCCACCTGCATAGTGAGTGCCTTAGATTAGAAACCCAAACTGAGATGTGACGAAGGCCGGAAGCCCAAGGGAATTCACCTTCGGCCGGACGGACCATCGGGTTCTGTTTTGTCTCACTAGTGACATTTGATTCAGCCAGAGGAGCAGCGAGCGGCGAGCGAGGCCTGGATGACGTGACGTCGTCGAGGCTCTCTTCTCAGTCGAGTCACGTCCATCTCTCTGATGTGCTCATCGCCGTCGTCTTGTATGTCGGCAAACCGCCACATTCCGCGCCCCGGCGCGAAAAATGCATGAGAGCCGAGCCGGGCATCGATCCAGAGCCGAGCCCGGGCATCGATCCAGAGCCGAGCCCGGGCATCGATCCAGAGTCCAACCCGGGCTTCGATCCAGAACAGAATGCCAAAGTCAATGAGAGCACTTGACCCTCTCTCTCTGTGTGTCTCTCTCTCTCTCTCTCTCTCTCTCAATTGTTTCTTTCTTCTTGGCTGACGTGTTAATTTAGGAAATACTGTACTTTATTTGTTTATTTTTGACCGGACAAAGCATATTGCAAAGCAACATTACAAATAAATGCAACGTAAATTCACCGGAATTTAGCAAAGATGCTAAATTGCATCAGCACTATCCCCACACAAAACTAAAGAACTAAACAGGCAAGGCAGTGAAGCATAATTTACGGGACAAGGTACTGTATATAAAAACATACAACAAGAAACGATATGAACAATGTACTCTATGCTTTATGTACAGCTGGACTCCATTTCTTATTCCAGAGGCATATATGCTGTTTCTGTCTTGCATGGCAACAAAGTCCTTTAGTTAATTGCAGCAGTCGACCATATAATCCTATATAATTCTCTCTCTGTCACTGCTTGTAGTTAACCCATTCTGACCTGAGATCAGATTCATACGAGGTTTCCACTATGAGCTTGTAGATCTGCTATTTTTGAGTGGTGCAACCACTCCTACAACCAGCTTGCAATGTCCTCGTACCTGTTTGTTTGTTTGTGTGTGTGTCTGTGTAAGCACGAGTATGTGACTTAATAATAGTAGTAGGGGGCGCCAGAAACAGTGAGAGGGGTAGTGACTCTAATGAGAGAGAGTGAGAGAGAGAGAGAGAGAGAGGGGAGGGGGGGGGGGGGGGGGGGGGGAGGAATTGCACCACTCAGTTCACACGTGTGTGATTTTTAAATAGCTAAAGCACGACATGATGCTAACACCAAAATGGGTTCCGGCCCAGAATGGGTTAAATGTCTGCAACGGCCTTCGGGTGTACAGTACCGGGGATTTATAGGACTTTAATAATTATCCTGCCATGTACAGTACAGTTATCAAGCCAGAAGAGAGGGTGAGGTTTGATGCAACACCCTCCCTCCAAGCGGGACAGGGTGAATGCATTCTGAACGGGGAGCCGTAATCATCACTGTATAGAAACCGTTCAATCTCCTCAAAGCGTCCTGTCATTTGCCTGAGCGTACGAGGCTAGGTAAGACTCTCAAAACAATGATGAGGTTCTTTTTTTTTTTACTTTATACTCAAGTTCTTCTCAACAAGGCGAGCTCTGAGACATGAAGCGCTATATGATTTTTTAGGAAGATTTGCCAATCACGTATCCATTAACCCTTCTGACCTGAGATCAGATTCATACGAGGTTTCCACTGGGACACACACTGGTCTGATTAACCCATTCTGACCTGAGATCAGATTCTAAAAATGTCAGTCGTTCTTCGATTTTTCAAAAATAGCAGACCTACAAGCTCGTAGTGCGCCACTCGGTGGCGCGCTACGAGCTTGTAGATCTGCTATTTTTCAATAGCTAAAGCACGACATGATGCTGACACCAAAATGGGTTCCCGTTCAGAATCGGTTAAAGGTATAGCTTCCAAGCCACAGTAAGATCTTTGCCGAGACTGCAGGAATAAAAGCCGCCGAACATAACTGTATTTTCGCATGGCTTTGCTGACAAGCTGAAAAGTGGACACCCTCCTGTGATCCAAAAACCGTCAGGTTTGTCCCGAGTCCACCGTAACCACATCGGCATACTGTACTGTACTGTACTGTACTGTACTGTACTGTACAGTCAGTGAGAAACCCAAGGGGTATAGTCGACCAAGAAAGAGTTGGTTTGACAAGATTAATTTCCTACGTGAACGTGTTCACCTGCCTCCTGGAATCTGAGGGTTCTGTGAAAATGATCCTTCCCACTCACTGGCTCTCAAGAACGGCATCATGTGTCATTTATGAGTTATCCGTGTGTCGCTTGTCCCAGAGCCATCCAATAGAAGAGTTGCGACATTGAGGGGGCAGAAACCCAGAGCCATCCAATAGAAGAGTTGCGACATTGAGGGGGCAGAAACCCAGAGCCATCCAATAGAAGAGTTGCGACATTGAGGGGGTAGAAACCCAGAGCCATCCAATAGAAGAGTTGCGACATTGAGGGGGCAGAAACCCAGAGCCATCCAATAGAAGAGTTGCGACATTGAGGGGGCAGAAACCGAGCGCTGTTCTAATGCAGCCTGAACTGAGACAAGCTGGAGTTGGAAATACATTGTTTTCAACGAGGGCGGTGCAAATCAGAGCTAGTTTAAAGCATGTGTGCAACATGACAACGGTTTTAAAGTATTGTACAGTAACAACTAAGGTCTCTGTAATGTATATGTTGTACTATTACTACAAAACAATCTAAGATAAAGGGATTTAAGATCATTAACCCATTCTGAACGGGAACCCATTTTGGTGTTGGCATCATGTCGTGCTTTAGCTATTTAAAAATAGCAGATCTACAAGCTCGTAGCGCACCACCGAGTGGCGCGCTACGAGCTTGTAGGTCTGCTATTTTTTGAAAAATCGAAGAACGACTGACATTATTTTAGAATCTGATCTCAGGTCAGAATGGGTTAACCAGACCCAGTGTGTGTCCAGTGGAAACCTCGTATGAATCTGATCTCAGGTCAGAATGGCTTAAAGTCAACAGCCCATGCAGTATTGTCATTCTGTCATTTCAGTGAAGTCTTGTGCAAACCAAACATATTCTGAAGTGCTTCTCCACATGCTCCCTGTAGTCATTAAGCTATAGTACTATATTCTGAAGTAATTCAAGCGAGGTCATGTTTGTAACAGCTGAAATCAATACTATATCAGTATTCTCACCTGCCCATTATGGGCGGGAAACCCTTTTGGTGTTTTGAGCATCATGTTATGCTTATGATTTGAAAAATAGCAGATCTACAAGCTCATATGAGCTTGTATAGGTCTGCTATTTTAGAATAATCGCAAAAATGTGGCGCACATCTTTGAATATATATTCTTTCAGAGCGAACGTTTTTAACTAAAATCTTTGCTTCTCCTGGATGAGTGTTTGGTTGATTAAGTGAGGGGGCCGCATGTGGCCCCCGGGCCGCATGTGGGGCCCATGTATGCCCGGTACTGTACCTGTTGACCATGTGGGGCCCATGTATGCCCGGTACTGTACCTGTTGACCATGTGGGGCCCATGTATGCCCGGTACTGTACCTGTTGACCATGTGGGGCCCATGTATGCCCGGTACTGTACCTGTTGCGGTTGGCTGGCCGGCCGGCCGGCTGGCTGGCTGGGTGCGCGCGGGGGTGTGTGGGTTGTTGTTGCATAATGACCCAGCAGCAAGCAGCCATGATGCCATAAATTGCGGTCACTCTCTCTCCCTCTGAGCTCGTCCACTTTGGGAGTCTATAGCGACTCAGTCCAGTCTTCTGCTTCACGGTCAACCTTTAATCAGACCCAGTGTGTGTCCAGTGGAAACCTCGTATGAATCTGATCTCAGGTCAGAATGGGTTAATCAGACCAGTGTGTGTCCAGTGGAAACCTCGTATGAATCTGATCCCAGGTCAGAATGGGATAAACAGCCTGCAGACACCCTGTTGTCCCTCCTGTACGTCTGAGAGGTGATAATTGTCCCTCCTGTGGGTCTGAGAGGTAATAACCCATTCTGACCTGAGATCAGATTCATTATACGAGGTTTCCACTGGGACACACACTGGTCTGATGAACCCATTCTGACCTGAGATCAGATTCTAAAAAAAATAGCAGACCTACAAGCTCGTAGCGCGCCACTCGGTGGCGCGCTATGAGCTTGTAGATCTGCTATTTTTCAATAGCTAAAGCACGACATGATGCTAACACCAAAATGGGTCTCCGTTCAGAATGGGTTAAAGAGCACCAGTATGACTATGAGTACCAGTAGGGGCGCTGTTGTGCCAGAAACAGAGAGAGAGAGAGAGACAGTGCTGCACTGTTGCCTGCTAATATGAGAGAGAGAGACAGAGAGAGAGAGAGAGAGAGAGAGAGAGAGAGAGCGAGAGGGAGGGGGGGGAGTTTCACCACTCATTTCACACGGGTGTGATTTTTTGTTTTGATCCCAGCAGCACTGTCTGTCGCACTCAGTGGTGGAAAGAAACTAAGTAGATTTACTCTATACTTCAGTACAATTTTGAGGTTTTTGTACTTTGATTTGAGTAGATCCGATACTTTTACTCGTATACTCCACTATACACCTCAGACCTAAGTATTGTACTTTTACTCCGCTACGTTTATTTCTAATCTTTAGTTACTATATAGTTACTTGATTTTGATTATTCTTACAAAACATGCATTAACCATAACCACCATTTGAAAATAGAGATCTGCTATTTTCAAATGACTTTTATGCATTTGAAAACTTGAAATGGGACATTCTGCATACTGAATACTTCCCTAAAGTCCCTACTTTTGGTATACTTAATTCCGGACGATGTAATGCAGTGTTTCTGCATCGCCAGCATTGACTACTTTTACTTAAGTGGAAATATTTGAGTACATTTCTCCTAGCACTGCTCTTTAAGTAACTGTTGACGTGTGGCAACGTTTTGGCCAACACACCTCGTCTGGATAAAGTTTCATTGTTGTTAATAAAAAAGCAGTTAATTAAGTCCTTGGCAGACATTGTTGTTAATAGCACAAGGCCTGACCTGGCGGCTCCTGTCTGTTGACAGCTAGCCGTTCGTTCTCCAAAATGGGGGAAAGTTTCCAAATGCACTTTAGAGTTTAGACGTTTGGTCAGAAAGCCCCAACCCTGACTCAGCTCCCCTCCGGAAAGACCAAGAAAGAAGAAGGCCACTTATGCACACTCTCTCATGCGTATACAACACCGACACTGGCACGCACACACACACACACACACACACACACACACACACACACACACACACACACACACACACACACACACACACACACACACACACACACACACATTCTGTCAGCTAGCTGTGGTTTCACCGTCCATTGCCTAGACACACACAGACGGAGATCTAAGTCCAACAATATATCTCTGGCCTCGCTCCACCAGGCCTGTCCTGGATGAGTGTTTGGATGAATAATAAATAATACATTCTCAGAATTCAACATGGATTCATTTATACGGATAATGTATTTTGGTTGACAAAAACAGCGAACTCTCATGCGTGTGCTATCCGTCGCCACAAGTAAGACGCGTGAACGCGGCGAGCAAACGCAGCTGGTGTTGTGGCAGTCTGACACACACACACACACACACACACACACACACACACACATACTGTACACACACACACACACACACACACACACACACACACACACACACACACACATACTGTACACACACACACACACACACACACACACACACACACACACACACACACACACATACTGTACACACACACACACACACACACACACACACACACACATACTGTACACACACAGAGCTTTTTGTCGTTTGTGTGTGTGATACAGCTGCTCTACTGCATGGGTCTCACTGGCGTTCGCAAAAATATGGGTCTCTTTGATTGATTTATTGAAAACTTTACAGTTTGCAGGAAAAAGAAAAACACGGGAAAGTAAAAATACAGTTCAAGTCTAAGAGGATTTATAACCCAAGAAAGCACTATGCGGCTTGTTTCCATAAAGGTCCTTCATATTCAATTAGCCGCTGCTATGTCCAACCAGGGAAACTCCCCCCTGTCAGGTGTAAAGGAGCAACTTGGACACTCAGGCATGAAGGAAGCATGAGTTCAAGTCCGTTGCTCTCTAAATGGCAAACATGGGCTAAGCGTGCTGAAACCTGCATATCAGGGAACAGCGTCTATGATTACCTGCTGTTGCCGGGAGCCTTAATGTCACTTTAAACATGAGCTATATTTCTTGACCTTTAAAATGGCCCACGCAGTACCCTGGGTGGGGTGGTTGGAAGAAAGGGGTCTTTCTTTCTGCGTGGAGGTTGCATGTTCTCCCCGTGTCCCCTATAGGGTAGGTACCCTCACATGTTCTCCCCGTGTCCCCTATAGGGTAGGTACCCTCACATGTTCTCCCCGTGTCCCCTATAGGGTAGGTACCCTCACATGTTCTCCCCGTGTCCCCTATAGGGTAGGTACCCTCACATGTTCTCCCCGTGTCCCCTATAGGGTAGGTACCCTCACATGTTCTCCCCGTGTCCCCTATAGGGTAGGTACCCTCACATGTTCTCCCCGTGTCCCCTATAGGGTAGGTACCCTCACATGTTCTCCCCGTGTCCCCTATAGGGTATAGGTACCCTCACATGTTCTCCCCGTGTCCCCTATAGGGTAGGTACCCTCACATGTTCTCCCCGTGTCCCCTATAGGGTAGGTACCCTCACATGTTCTCACTGTGTCCCCTAGGGTAGGTACCCTCACATGTTCTCCCTGTGTCCCCTAGGGTAGGTACCCTCACATGTTCTCCCTGTGTCCCCTAGGGTAGGTACCCTCACATGTTCTCCCCGTGTCCCCGGGCCTATAGGGTAGGTACCCTTACATGTTCTCCCTTTGTCCCCTATAGGGTAGGTACCCTTACATGTTCTCCCCGTGTCCCCTATAGGTTTTGGTACCCTCACATGTTCTCCCCGTGTCCCCTATAGGGGGTAGGTACCCTCACATGTTCTCCCCGTGTCCCCTATAGGGGGTAGGTACCCTCACATGTTCTCCCCGTGTCCCCTATAGGGTAGGTACCCTCACATGTTCTCCCCGTGTCCCCTATAGGGGGTAGGTACCCTCACATGTTCTCCCCGTGTCCCCTATAGGGTAGGTACCCTTACAAGAAAAAAAACATGCAGTAATCCTGGTCACTAAACTGCCTCCCCCTGGCCAGCCGGGGCGCCTGATGGAGGGGAAAGGAACTGGTTGGAATAACGTGTTCCATCCACGCGCTACCTCCAACCAGGGAAACTCCCCCCTGTCAGGTGTAAAGGAGCAACTTGGACACTCAGGCATGAAGGAAGCATGAGTTCAAGTCCGTTGCTCTCCCCTTGTCCCCCATATATGGGGACTAGGTTGGTCTCCCCTTGTCCCCCATATATGGGGACTAGGTTGCTCTCCCCTTGTCCCCCATATATGGGGACTAGGTTGCTCTCCCCTTGTCCCCCATATATGGGGACTAGGTTGCTCTCCCCTTGTCCCCCATATATGGGGACTAGGTTGGTCTCCCCTTGTCCCCCATATATGGGGACTAGGTTGCTCTCCCCTTGTCCCCCATATATGGGGACTAGGTTTCTCTCCCCTTGTCCCCCATATATGGGGACTAGGTTGCTCTCCCCTTGTCCCCCATATATGGGGACTAGGTTGGTCTCCCCTTGTCCCCCATATATGCTGACTAGGTTGGTCTCCCCTTGTCCCCCATATATGGGGACTAGGTTGGTCTCCCCTTGTCCCCCATATATGGGGACTAGGTTGGTCTCCCCTTGTCCCCCATATATGGGGACTAGGTTGGTCTCCCCTTGTCCCCCATATATGGGGACTAGGTTGGCGGAGGGTGTGTAGAGCCCAGGATCACATTATAGATAATTGACACAGGGGTGAAAAATGGGTTACAAAATCGTGGGATAAAAAATTACCCAGTGGTACCTCTCTAACGCTCTGCTTCCATTCTCCTGCATGTATAAGGACTGGAACCGGACCTGGTACACGGCCCACCCGGACCTCACCCAGTGCTTCCAGAACACGGTGCTGGTGTGGGTCCCCTGCGTCTACCTCTGGCTGCTGGCCCCCTTCTACGGCCTGCACCTCTACTGTCATGACCGAGGACGCATCCGCATCTCCTGCCTGTGTACCGCTAAGATGGTGAGACAATATATCCTCATCCTCTCATCGCACGCATACCAGTGTTGTTTTCGTTGACTAAAACTAAGACGAAAAATGTTCGTCGACTACCTTTTTCCACTGACGAAAACTAAATGGAAACTAAATTAAAACTAAGCTATGGTGACTAAAACTAAGACTAAATATACTGACAATTTCGTCGGCAAATAAAAACTAGACAAAAATGTTAGGAAGGGACTAGTGGACGAGAGATCCAGTATAAGTCATTTTACACTTGGTTGCACTCATTACGACGGCATCAAGACCGTCGTAAATACATTTTAGTCGACTGAATCAACTGTAGATTTAGTCGACTAAAATCTTATGACATTTAGTCGACTAAAACTAGACTAACACTAAGACATTCCAGGTGACTAAAATGTGACTAAAACTAAATGAAGTTTCAGTCCAAAGACTATGACTAAAACTAAAATAGAAATTTGCTGCCAAAAAAAAAACACTGGTACAGCTAAGATGGAGAGACAATATATCCACATCCTCTCATCACATGCATACACATCTCCTGCCTGTGTACCGCTAAGATGGTGAGACAACATGTGACCAGATTTGACTGAGAGACTGCCATCGCACACATTCCAGCTTTTCACCAGAGGAGAAAAACTTTTTTTTATTTTTTTTTCAAAATGAGTTAATAGCACAGGCAGACTCTTCACATACTAGAGCATGTCTGAAATAAGTGTCAAAGCTGAAATTGACATGTAAATATGAAAAGAATGCTTAAACATGTAGCTATTGTAATGTTAGAGACCACAGAAGTGAACCTTTCAAGCCTGTTTTCTCAACTCGCTGTTTTCTGCAAGACATTACTCTATAAGCCATATCTCCAAAACTGGTGGGTCAAACTGAACAACCAATATGTCAATTTGAAGCTATGATTCCCTGCTTTGATATGAAATGAAAAAAACAAAAATTCAAAAAAATCCAATGGCAGTCTCCCAGTCATTTGGTCACATATATCCACATCCTCTCATCGATCGATTATTTCCCTCTACGAAATGTCATTGCATATACATTTAGGATTCTCTTTATTATTAAATGTCATTGCATATACATTTAGGATTCTCTTTATTATTAAATGTCATTGCATATACATTTAGGATTCTCTTTATTATTAAATGTCATTGCATATACATTTAGGATTCTCTTTATTAAATGTCATTGCATATACATTTAGGATTCTCTTTATTAAATGTCATTGCATATACATTTAGGATTCTCTTTATTATTAAATGTCATTGCATATACATTTAGGATTCTCTTTATTATTAAATGTCATTGCATATACATTTAGGATTCTCTTTATTAAATGTCATTGCATATACATTTAGGATTCTCTTTATTATTAAATGTCATTGCATATACATTTAGGATTCTCTTTATTAAATGTCATTGCATAATTATACATTTAGGATTCTCTTTATTGCCGAATTAGATTTTGACAGCAGTTTTGATACTGGTTTAGTCATTTTAGCCTTTCGACGTTCGTCATATTTTGTCATCTGAAATGTTTTAGTGTTAGTACTCTATACAGTCTAACAGTGTTAGTAGGAAAATCTATCATAATGGCTGATTTTCTGTTTGTCTGCCTGTCTGTCTGTCTGTCTGTCTGTCTCTCATGGTTCCGATCCAAGGTTCTAGGCTTCCTGCTGGCCTCCTTCGGTCTGGTGGAGTTCTTCTACATCCTCCTGGAACGGAGTCAGGAGATCCAGGAGCACATGGTGTTCCTGCTCAGCCCCATCGTACGCAGCATGACCGTGGTAAATATATAAACACATGGTGTTCAGCCCCATCGTACGCAGCATGACCGTGGTAAATATATAAACACATGGTGTTCAGCCCCATCGTACGCAGCATGACCGTGGTAAATATATAAACACATGGTGTTCCTGCTCAGCCCCATCGTACGCAGCATGACCGTGGTAAATATATAAACACAGCCCCATCGTACACAGCATGACCGTGGTAAATATATAAACACAGCCCCATCGTACGCAGCATGACCGTGGTAAATATATAAACACAGCCCCATCGTACGCAGAATGACCGTGGTAAATATATAAACACAGCCCCATCGTACGCAGCATGACCGTGGTAAATATATAAACACAGCCCCATCGTACGCAGAATGACCGTGGTAAATATATAAACACAGCCCCATCGTACGCAGCATGACCGTGGTAAATATATAAACACAGCCCCATCGTACGCAGCAACTCTTAACCCATTCTGACCTGAGATCAGATTCTAAAAATGTCTTCTACGTCAGTCGTTTTCGAAAATAGCAGACCTACAAGCTCGTAGCGCGCCACTCTATGAGCTTGTAGATCTGCTATTTTTCAATAGCTAAAGCATAACATAGTGCTAACATAAACCTTAAAGGAGAATTCCATGCTAGAAGGCTTTCTTACCTTTATCTGTAGTTGTTACGTCCCCACCAAAGAGACAACAAAGAGTTATATTGTGCAAAAGTGCATTATTGGCTATTTCCTCTACCATAAGCCCTCAATGGGGGTTTGGGTTTTTGTGCTATTTCCGCTTATTTCCATCGAAATAAGTAGTAAAGTGTGCCGCTTGGGATACTATTTACATTATGAAGAGAGGATACTGTATATACAAAAAAAAGAAACAAATAATTAGCATAACACCCCATAGCCCCATTCAATTCATTGCAATTCATTGAGGGCTTATGGTAGGGGAAATAGCCAATAATGCGCTTTTGCACAACATAACACCTGGACCTGTTTGGTGGGGACGTAACAACTACAAAGAAAGGTATAAGAAAGCCTTCTAGCATGGAATTCTCCTTTAATGTAAAGGCGTAATGCGTAATGCCCCCTCCCAATAGCCTCCATACATAGACCTGGAACGCGGTGTACTGGCCGAGTCGCCGCTTTGACCAACTTGTTATTCTAGGTACGTAAACATCAGTCGATGTACAGTTAGTTAAAGTCTGGGAACTTTTCTCTTCAACCCGCAAAACAATTGGTGGTCATTTTCCATGAAAAGTTGTTCATGTTTATGACATTGACTATAATCAGTGACGTTGCAGCTCTGCTTCCTTCCTTCCTCAGCTGGTACACACACACGGTATAATTACTAGGTAGGGCAACGAGTTAAGGCTTGGCGGTGTAATAGAGCTATAAGTTCCACCCACACACACACACACACACACACACACACACACACACACACACACACACACACACACAGATGGCCATGCTCAAGTGGTTTTTAATCAGACCAGTGTGTGTCCAGTGGAAACCTCGTATGAATCTGATCTCAGGTCAGAATGGGTTAAAGTGAACGCAGCGCGTGTGAAGGATGTCGTACACACTAGCGTGCGTTATACTAGACCTAACAGCTGTTGTTGCTTTATTGACGGAAGTCATCTGGATCCACATGAGGGCCTGGCCTGGTCTGGTCTGGTCTGGTCTGGTCTGGTCTGGTCTGGTCTGGTCTGGTCTGGTCTGGGCGCCTCGGGGAAATCCCCAACATCTATTTTCTTTCTCCAAAGTCCAAAACCAGCAGCAGCCCATTCTGGACACACACTGGTCTTATTAAGCATTGTATTATACAAGCTCATACGAGCTTGTATAGGTCTGCTATTTTTTTTCTTTTTAATCTCGCAAATGTGGCACAAACCTTTCGAATATATATTCTTTCACAGCGAACGTTTTTAACTCAAATCTTTTTGCTTCGGAGAGGACCCTGGACCCTGGGGGGGGGGGGGGGGGGGGTCCGCGGCCAATTACATAAAATGTTTGGGGTTCTTGACATGAAATAGTTTGCAAAACCACTGACATAGAAACATAGTTTTCTTTTCAGAAAACTATCCTTTCCTGAAGTGCCCTTGAGCAAGGCATTGAACCCGTACCATGAAATGTTCTATGAGCAGGGCCTGGCTGTAAACAAGTTCTTGAGCTTAGTCCAGTTACCCTGCAGGGTAAACATAGTACCTTTCCTTTCCTTAGTCCAGTTACCCTGGGTAAACATGGTACCTTTCCTTTCCTTAGTCCATTTACCCTGGGTAAACATAGTACCTTTCCTTTCCTTAGTACAGTTACCCTGGGTAAACATGGTACCTTTCCTTTCCTTAGTCCAGTTACCCTGGGTAAACATGGTACCTTTCCTTAGTCCAGTTACCCTGGGTAAACATAGTACCTTTCCTTTCCTTAGTCCAGTTACCCTGGGTAAACATGGTACCTTTCCTTTCCTTAGTCCAGTTACCCTGGGTAAACATGGTACCTTTCCTTAGTCCAGTTACCCTGGGTAAACATGGTACCTTTCCTTTCCTTAGTCCAGTTACCCTGGGTAAACATGGTACCTTTCCTTAGTCCAGTTACCCTGGGTAAACATGGTACCTTTCCTTTCCTTAGTCCAGTTACCCTGGGTAAACATAGTACCTTTCCTTTCCTTAGTCCAGTTACCCTGGGTAAACATGGTACCTTTCCTTTCCTTAGTCCAGTTACCCTGGGTAAACATGGTACCTTTGCTGTGCTTTATTTTGTCTCCCCCTATAGGTCCTGGCGCTGTGTGTCATCCAGATGGAGCGTCTCCGAGGCTGTCGCTCCTCCGTGTTCCTCTTCCTGTTCTGGCTCCTGGCCGTGGTCTGCTCCCTGGTACCGCTCAGGGCCAAGATCCAGCTGGCCGTGGACGAGGTACGATACCCTGTTTATTACTGGGATGGATGCAGTGAAGTCCTCTAGATGTTTCCAACAGACTGTATCATATTATTGGTCATCATGGTGGTGTAAACCAGCTTGATGGAGCTGATGTCAACCAGAGTGCAGAGTAGGAGAGTATAGCGACACAAAGCAGGTGCCTATGTGGGCTATAGTTCCACACATTGCTCCTATAATATGACTGGAACTATATCCTGTTAGAATGATAGAATGAGCACTTCTATAGGGCTATAGTTCCACACATTGCTCCTATAATATGACTGGAACTATATCATGCCCTATGGGCTATAGTTCCACACATTGCTCCTATAATATGACTGGAACTATATCCTATAGTTCCACACATTGCTCCTATAATATGACTGGAACTATATCCCGTTAGAATGATAGAATGAGCACTTCTATAGAGCTATAGTTCCACACATTGCTCCTATAATATGACTGGAACTATATCCTGTTAGAATGATAGAATGAGCACTTCTATAGAGCTATAGTTCCACACATTGCTCCTCTAATATGACTGGAACTATATCCCGTTAGAATGATAGAATGAGCACTTCTATAGGGCTATAGTTCCACACATTGCTCCTATAATATGACTGGAACTATATCCCGTTAGAATGATAGAATGAGCACTTCCGCATTCTATTGTTACAACGGGAGTCAACGCTATGGTGTCGCCACTCTCTCTCTTACTAGATTACTCTGATGTCAACCAGGTTTAAACTCGGTGACCCCGCAAAGCCTGAGCCTGGAGTGGAGGCGTCGTCTATCTGCAGTGTGATTTATATCTGTTCAATCTTCCAAAGTTAACCAAGGTGTGTGTTGGCAGGACTATAGCTGTGCGTGCGTGTGTGTGTGCGCGTGTGTGTGTGTGTGTGTGTGTGTGTGTGTGTGTGCGCGTGTGTGTGTGTGTGTGTGTGTGTGCGTGTGTGTGTGTGTGTGTGTGTGTGTGTGTGTGTGTGTGCGTGTGTGTGGGCGTGTGTGCGTGTGTGTGTGTGTGTGTGTGTGTGTGTGTGTGTGTGTGTGTGTGCGTGTTGACACAAAGTAGGGCCTGTGTGTGTGTGTGTGTGTTTGTCCGGTCTGAGATGCTTGACCTACATATCTACCTCCCACTCACTGACCACTCTGACCTTGTTTTGGCCATGTGGTGACCACCACCCCCCTCCCCACCCCCTTCCTTCACACCCCCTGTTCCGGCAGCATGCACAGACACACACACACACACACACACAGTCCGCACACACGCACGCACACGCTCGCACACCAATACTCGCAGAAATGTGTTTACTATGGGCCCTGGCTTTAACACACATGCCTGTACCAAACACGCACACACACACACACACACACACACACACACACACACACACACACACACACATGTGCGCACGTGCACACACACACACACACACACACACACACACACACACACATGCACACAGTCCGCACACACGCACGCACACGCTCGCACACCAATACTCGCAGAAATGTGTTTACTATGGGCCCTGGCTTTAACACACATGCCTGTACCACACACGCACACACACACACACACACACACACACACACACACACACACACACACACACACACACACGCCCGTATACCACATGCACAACACCGGCCCAGTCGTGGTGGAACAGAACAGAACAGAACAGAACAGAACAGGACAGGACAGGACAGGACAGGACAGGCGTGGTGCTGATGACAGAGTTGTAAACAAACGGCTCTGCCAAAGATAGCCACCCCGACCGTCTATATGTCGAGAAAAACAACCCAAAATCTTCACAGAATGTGTTTTTTTTGGTTAGCTGTTAATATCTTGGTTCTGGTTCTGATTTAAAGGAGCCTATAAACAGGTTTGTTTGGAACCACGAATATGTCTATTTACAGATATATATATTTTTTTTTGGGGGGTGGGGGGGGGGGCTCTTTGAGCGTGACTGACTTGGTGTGTTTTTTTTAAGGTGGCATTTAATTTATATAAAGTGCACCATTAAAGACTCTGGGGTTTGTTTTGCGTCCTGATTGGGGCTCCGGTGGTTCAAAATAATCTTTATTGTGTCTGTGAGTCCTTTTGGGTTTAACTAACTCATATCCTGCACTATATAATGTGTAAGCATGGGGAAAACCACCGTGGAGTGTTTAACCCACACTGGGAGGGGAACGGCATCGAGTTACACACACACACACACACACACACACACACACACACACACACACACACACACACACACACACACACACACACACACACACACACACACCACAGGAAGACGTGATTAGTTTGGCGATGTTCAAAGAGAACTGAAATGTTTTTTGTTGTTGTTTTTTTTAACCTTCGTTTTAGTAGAAGAACAATGTTATGTTTTCTGTGGACCAGGACTTGAAGGATGAATCTAAGACATAATCTGGAAGTAAACAAAGTGCATGGGAATATTGACATTCAATTACATTTTCAATTCAAATGGGGTCTTTATTTGCATGAGAAAACATATACGTTTACATTGCCAAAAAGTAGAACATCCATCCATCTTCAACCGCTTATCCGTAGTCGGGTCACGGGAGCAACAGCTCCACCAGAGAGCTCCAGACTTCCCTCTCCAGAGCAACATTAGTGACTTCCTCCTGGGGGATCCCGAGACGTTCCAAGGCCAGTGAGTCGATGTGTTTCCTCCATCTGCACCTTGGTCTGCCCCGGGGTCTCCTCCCAGTGGGACGTGATCCTTTATACCCACCGGGGTCTCCTCCCAGTGGGACGTGGACCTTGGTCTGCCCCGGGGTCTCCTCCCAGTGGGACGTGATCCTTGGTCTGCCCCGGGGTCTCCTCCCAGTGGGACGTGATCCTTGGTCTGCCCCGGGGTCTCCTCCCAGTGGGACGTGGTCCTTGGTCTGCCCCGGGGTCTCCTCCCAGTGGGACGTGGTCCTTGGTCTGCCCCGGGGTCTCCTCCCAGTGGGACGTGATCCTTGGTCTGCCGTCTCCTCCCAGTGGGACGTGCATCGAGGACCTCCCTAGGGAGACGCCTGAGAGGCGTCCTAACCAGATGCCTCGAGGACCTCCCTAGGGAGACGCCCGAGAGGCATCCTAACCAGATGCCTCGAGGACCTCCCTAGGGAGACGCCCGAGAGGCATCCTAACCAGATGCCTGAAGTTTGAACCACCTCAGCTGGCTCCTTTCCAGGCATCTCAAAGTCACACGGGAGAGACTCGGAGTAAAAAGTAGAACAATACAATCAAAACAAAATACAGTTGAAAGTCAGAATCTCAAATAAATCAATTTTCTATGTACAGTACCTACCGAGATCACTCGATGCAGATAGTGCAGAGACACACAATGATTAGTATATTCTTTAAGGTGGTTGTGTTCCATTTGATATCCTTCTCCTATATCACAGCAGCTCAGCTGTGTTTTGCACATTGTTGTACAGTATCTTTTGTCCACGTACGTATGGGTGATTGTCCCATTCTGGGCGGGAACCCCTTTTGGTGTTAACATCATGTCGTGCTTTAGCTATTGAAAAATAGCAGATCTACAAGCTCATAGCGTGCCACCGAGTGGCGTGCTACGAGCTTGTAGGTCTGCTATTTTTGAAAAATCGAAGAACCACTGACATAGAAACACGGCTTTTTCAGAAAACTGAAAACTGTAGAAGACATTTTTTTTAATCTGATCTCAGGTCAGAATGGGTTAAATCTGTGGGAAGTATTATGCAACACTGAACGTCTAATTCCTGTATATTGTCTTCATGTTTCTTCCAGGGCATCTGAAGGTCTAATTCCTGTATTGTCTTCATGTTTCTTCCAGGGCATCTGAAGGTCTAATTCCTGTATTTTCTTCATGTTTCTTCCAGGGCATCTGAAGGTCTAATTCCTGTATTTTCTTCATGTTTCTTCCAGGGCGTCTGAAGGTCTAATTCCTGTATTGTCTTCATGTTTCTTCCAGGGCATCTGAAGGTCTAATTCCTGTATTGTCGTCATGTTTCTTCCAGGGCGTCTGAAGGTCTAATTCCTGTATTGTCTACATGTTTCTTCCAGGGCGTCTCGTCGGACATGGTGCGATACCTGGCCTTCTTCTCTTACTTCTCCCTCCAGCTGGCACAGCTCATCCTGTGCTGCTTCGCTGACCGGGCTCCGGGAGGGAAGGTCCTGTTAGAAAAGGTATGTACGGTCGTATGTTTCTACCTATTTCCACTGACAAAAACGAATGGAAACTAAATGAAAACTAAGCTACGATGACTAAAACTAAGACTAAATATACTGACAATTTCATCGACAAATAAAAACTAGACTAAAATGTTAGGAAGGGACTAGTGGACAAGAGATCCAGTATAAGTCATTTTACACTTGGTTGCATGCTGAAAATAGCCGATCTACAAGCTCACAATTGTGAGCTTGTAGATCGGCTATTTTCAGCACGTGTAAAAACAGTCATTACGACGGCATCAAGACCCGCCAAAATACATTTTAGTCGACTAATTCAACTGTAGATTTAGTCGACTAAATCTTATGACATTTAGTCGACTAAAACTAGACTAACACACACATTCCAGGTGACTAAAATGTGACTAAAACTAAATGAAGTTTCATTCCAAAGACTATGACTAAACTAAAATAGAAATTTGCTGCCAAAAACAACACTGGTATGTACGTATACCGTGGAAGACAACAAGAATGTAGACCTCTTCCGTCAAATAGTGTTGCATTTCCTCCTCCTCCAACGTGCCTGAAAAGCCATCCTGCTGTGGTTTGGTTTTGTCCACAGTCACACTTTCCCTTTTGGAGGAAGCAGTGATTCACTTCCTCCTCATGCCTCAGTCACTCCCGCTCCCACACTCTGGGCTGTATTTTGCGTGTCTTAAGTACCAGGTCTTATTCCCTAACTTGAGTACCAGGTATTCCCTAACTTGAGTAAACTAAAGACCTGGAGGCGTGACCAATGCTCTTTGGCCACTCAGAATAGCCAAATGGCATTGATCACGCCTCCAGGTGTGATCAATGTCTCTGCTCTGTTCGTCAACAGAGCATGTCTGAAATAAGTGTCAAAGCTGAAATTGACATGTAAATATGAAAAAGAATGCCCAAACATGTAGCTATTGTAATGTTAGAGACCACAGAAGTGATCCTTTCAAGCCTGTTTTCTCAACTCGCTGTTTCTCTGCAAGACATTACTCTATAAGCCATATCTCCAAAACTGGTGGGTCAAACTGAACAACCAATATGTCAATTTGAAGCTATGATTCCCTGCTTTGATATGAAATGAAAAAACTAAAATTCAAAATAATCCAATGGCAGTCTCCCAGTCAAATTTGGTCACATTTAATATGAATTCAATATAATTGGTTTTGCCTTTTCGGCTTCGTAATGAAAAAAGTGCAGGGCAGATTATGACAAATAACTGAACTATGCCAAGACAATACTGGCATTTGTATAATTGTTATAAACTATAGCATGATAGATGATGCCACGTTGTAAGCTTGTAGATCTGCTATTTTTCTGCTTCTTTTTATGTCTTTCTACATGGAAACGATTCTACAAGATGTATACAAGCTCCGCTGCGTGGCACGGAATTATACAGATCCCCAAAAATCTGTCTTTCAAATTAAAAAAAATAAAAAATACACCCAGATTCGTCGGAAAAACATTTTATACAGTTCTAAAAACGGCAACACAAATAACATTGCCGTGTGACTATAGTGTAAATGAAGCCTCAATAATAAATCAACAGTCATACTGTGTAAGTACAGTATGACGTCGTACAGTGAGTGGGTGATACACATTAAGCCATTTTAGCCGGGAACCCGTTTTTGGTGTTAGCATCACGTTATGCTTTAGCTATTGAAAAATAGCAGATCTACAAGCTCATAGCGCGCCACCGAGTGGCGCGCTACGAGCTTGTAGGTCTGCTATTTTTGAAAAATCGAAGAACGACTGACATAGAAACATAGCTTTTTCAGAAAACTGTCAGGATGTAGAAGAACATTTTTAGAATCTGATCTCAGGTCAAAATGCTGTTAAAGAACCACCATTCTTCTGTGCCTTAGAATCTGATCTCAGGTCAAAATGCGTTATAAAGAACCACCATTCTTCTGTGCCTTATAGAATCTGATCTCAGGTCAGAATGGGTTAAGAGGACTGGGTGGAAAAGTCCCCTAGCATGGTTGGTTGCGGCCGCTCGCTGGCTGGCTGTAGAGGGAGGCTTTGGAGTGAGGATTGGAAGGAAGCCACAGCCTGGTTGCGTGGTGGTGGTGGTGGTGACTACACCCATCGGCTCCCTTCCCTGCTTCTGTCTCCTCCTTGTGCCGTGCTTTCCCCCCCACACGGCCCACGCTTTGGTCAGGGACCGGTTCAGAGGAAGTGAGGGGTGAGGGTCGGAGAGAGAGAGAGAGAGAGAGAGAGAGAGAGAGACGATAATAAAGAGATCAGCCAATAAGCACTCTGGTGGCAGGCTAGGGTGGGGAGGCTGAGTTCACATTTAGCGTGAACGTAGTACACATTTGTGTGTGTGTGTGTGTGTGTGTGTGTGTGTGTGTGTGTGTGTGTGTGTGTGTGTGTGTGTGCGTGTGCGTGTGCGTGTGTGTGTGTGTCAGGTACAGTCATTGATGACACATCTCCACCCTCCAGACCAAAACATTTCCTCTCCACTGTGTACTGTACGCTGTACTGTAACACCTTTAACGCTGTCCTTCTTTACCGCGTATTTGGATGCTGGTGCAGAAACACATACTGTACGCTGTACTGTAACACCTTTAACGCTGTCCTTCTTTACCGCGTATATGGATGCTGTCCTTCTTTACCGCGTATATGGATGCTGTCCTTCTTTACCGCGTATATGGATGCTGGTGCAGAAACACATAGCATTTACAATTCAGCCATTTATGGCAGACGCTCTTAATCCAGAGCGATTTACAGTAAGCAAGAACAACAACATGGTAATACATCAAACACATAGAAATCATCGTCTTGGAATCAAACGTTATAAGCTATAAGAAACTAACAGCCAACGGTAGAATGTCTGTACAAATGAAATAAGCATATTATATACACTATAGAGAGTGCGCTATCCATGTCTACATGGATGATATGCCTATCTAAATTACATACTAAAATTACCGTACATAAGTCTATATTTAGTTAGAGTGAATCAATCCTTGCCATGTGTAATGTAAGCAGTGTTGTCTTTGGCAGCTATTTTAGTTTTAGTCGTAGTCTCTTGAATAGTTTTCACTTAGTTTTAGTCACATTTTAGTCACCTGGAATATTTTAGTGTTTAGTCTAGTTTTAGTCGACTAAATGTCATATGATTTTAGTCGACAAAATCTACAGTTGATTTTGTCGACTAAAATGTGTTTTGACAGGCCTTGATGTCGTTGTAATGACATATTTTTTTTTGCAACTTTGGTTGCAGCGCGCGTTGTGAGATTGTATATCTGCTATTTTCAGCATGCAACCCAGCATAAAACTGGATCTCTTGTCCACTAGTCCCTTAATAACATTTTAGTCTAGTTTTTATTTGTTGACGAAATTGTCAGTATATTTAGTCTTAGTTTTAGTCATCATAGATTCGTTTTTATTTCGTTTTAGTCAGTCGACGAACATTTTTTGTCTTCGTTTTTTTCGTCGACGAAAACAACACTGAATGTAACACAATAACACCCCGCGATGGTGAGCATAACGGCCTCCCTGATGTTTCCGCGTAAAGAGCCGGTTGTTTTGCGCTATAGGCAGTGTTGTTTTCGTCGACTAATACTCGAAAACTGTTCGTCGACTACCTTTTTCCACTGAAGAAAACTACATGGAAACTAAATT
Source organism: Protomyctophum parallelum (assembly GCF_964188405.1). Taxonomy (NCBI): domain Eukaryota; kingdom Metazoa; phylum Chordata; class Actinopteri; order Myctophiformes; family Myctophidae; genus Protomyctophum; species Protomyctophum parallelum. Next base: position 17,885,531 of record NC_139702.1, on the reverse strand, counting down.
AAAACCGTGCTATGGTGACTAAGACTATGACTAAATATACTGACAATTTCGTCAACAAATAAAAACTACACCAAAATGTTAGGAAGGGACTAGTGGACAACAGATCCAGTATACGTCATTTTACACTTGGTTGCTGCGACGCGTTGTGAGCTTGTAGATCAGCTATTTTCAGCAAGTGTAAAATCAGTTATTATGACGGCAACAAGGCCCGCCAAAATACATTTTAGTCGACTAAATCGCCTGTAGATTTAGTCGACTAAAATCTTATGATATTTAGTCGACTAAAACTAGACAAAACACTAGAACATTCCAGGTGACTAAAATGTGACGAAAACTAAGTGAAAAATATGTAAGAGACTATGACTAAAACTAAAATAGAAATTTGCTGCCAAAAACAACACTGGCTGTAGGGAGGTTTTTTTATTTCATAATGAAAAGCGTGCTGGCGGTTGTTTTGGTTGGGTCGGTCGGTTGACGACCGTGTGGTCTGTAATCTGTTTCAGAATCCCTGACCGTGTGGTCTGTAATCTGTTTCAGAATCCCTGTCCCGAGAAAGACGCTTCCTTCCTGTCAAAGATGCTCTTTTGGTGGTTCACGGGGTAAGACGATGACTCACATGTACACTCCATGGTTGTCTGTTTGTGTTTCTGTTTTTCATTTCTCGTGTGAATGTGTGTGACTCATTTTTTTTCCGTTGTTTGTTTGTTTGTTGTGATCTCCCTCATCATGTATCCAGGCTGGTGGTTTAAGGGATATCTTTCCCTTCAAAGGATATATTTCCATTTGCAAAATGATACGATACTATACATATAAGTCAATGTTGCTGTTTTCATTTCGATATTATACTTCGATTCTTGAAATTAAAAAACGATTTTTCGATGCAGTTACTATATCGTTCATCAGGCTGGTGGTGAAGGATATCTTATGCTTGTCGTTTCTCCCTCATCGTGTCTCCAGGCCAGTGGTTCAGGTTTATTTGTCATTAGCCATGGTTCATGACTCTCGTATTCATACGAGAGTCATGAAGAAACTGCACCCTGTTTTTGGCGCTCGCTACATTTACAACTTTTCCGTATATATATAAACATTCGGAATTCAAATATAAAGTACTCACATTTTGTCCCACGGGTGTTAGTTAGTTACAGCACCAGCGATTAGAATTTCTGCATCCCACGTTGTTTAATAAAAAGCATTTTTATCCGAGCTGTTATTTTGCCATTGGCTTTCAACTACGCGCCCCTATCGGTCGGGAGGAGGGTGGCACTCGGTGTGTTCGATATAGGTACGCTGACCACCCTGCCAATACAGACTAATAGGCGAGTGCGCTCCCGGTGTGCAACTGTGGATTTCCCAAACGAACCCCGTTTGAAAAAAGTAGCCGGGGAGCTCGGACAAAAATGCTTTTTAATTAAACAACGCGGGATGCAGCAATGCTAATCGCTGGTGCAGCAACTAACTAACACCCGTGGGACACTTTGTGAGTACTTTATATTTGAAATCTGAATGTTTATATATACGGAAATCTTGTAAATGCAGCGAGCGCCAAAAACAGGGTGCAGTTACTGTCATGATAATCATCATGGCAGTCATGTTTCAGGGCTAATTTGTCATGTGTATACTGTAGATAGTAGATACAGAGTATAAATACAATGAAAATTATTTTGCTCAGAGCACTCTCAGTCTTACATACACAGGACATAAACAAATATCTATAGTGCAAGAAAAAGACAAAAAAAACAGGAAAATAAAAGTGCAAGTGAAGTGACAAAACAGTGCAATACAGTTCAAGGGCAGTTGTTCAGCAGCCTGACTGCCTGGGGGTAGAAACTGTCACTGAGACGGGTGGTGGTGCGAGATTTGATGGTCTGGTAGCGTTTTTTGTAAGGGAGTGGTTTGAACAGGGTATTTGCGTGGGATATCTGGTCTCTTCCATGATGTTGTGGGCTTTTTTCATACAACGAGTGGTGGAGATGTTGTGGAGAGAGACTGGGTAATTCTGTGCTGCCGATGATTTTAGCTGCTGTTTTAACGGTCCTCTGCAACTTGTTGCAGTCCTGAAGTGAAGGGGTATCTTATATGTTTGTTGTTGTTGTGTTGCCAGGTTGGTGGTGAAGGGGTATCTTATATGTTTGTTGTTGTTGTGTTGCCAGGTTGGTGGTGAAGGGGTATCTTATATGTTTGTTGTTGTTGTGTTGCCAGGTTGGTGGTGAAGGGGTATCTTATATGTTTGTTGTTGTGTTGCCAGGTTGGTGGTGAAGGGGTATCTTATATGTTTGTTGTTGTTGTTGTGTTGCCAGGTTGGTGGTGAAGGGGTATCTTATATGTTTGTTGTTGTGTTGCCAGGTTGGTGGTGAAGGGGTATCTTATATGTTTGTTGTTGTTGTGTTGCCAGGTTGGTGGTGAAGGGGTATCTTATATGTGTGTTGTTGTGTTGCCAGGTTGGTGGTGAAGGGGTATCTTATATGTTTGTTGTTGTGTTGCCAGGTTGGTGGTGAAGGGGTATCTTATATGTTTGTTGTTGTTGTGTTGCCAGGTTGTTGGTGAAGGGGTATCTTATACAGTATGTTGTTGTGTTGCCAGGTTGGTGGTGAAGGGGTATCTTATACAGTATGTTGTTGTGTTGCCAGGTTGGTGGTGAAGGGGTATCTTATACAGTATGTTGTTGTGTTGCCAGGTTGGTGGTGAAGGGGTATCTTATACAGTATGTTGTTGTGTTGCCAGGTTGGTGGTGAAGGGGTACCGGACGCCCCTGGAAGCGGAGGACTTGTGGACACTGAGGAACGAAGACACCTCCGACAAGATCATCTCCGACCTGGAGCAGGAGTGGACGGCCGAATGCGCCAAACTTCAGAAGTAAAAAAAAAAATATATGTATTATAAAACGCATCGCCCATTTTCAATCTATATGCACGCACACACACACACACACACACACACACACACACACACACACACACACACACACACACACACACACACACACACACACACACACACACACACAATAATCATCACCCCAAGTCAGAGTTAGGAGTACAATGTCCAGTGCCACCTTAAGACATGTGTTAAGTCTGACAGAATGTTCATCCATGTGTGACTCTCTACTGAGTGTCTTTCATGTTCGTCCTGACTCATCTTTCATTCTATTTCTGACCCAGGAGAGCTTTAATTAATCCAGCGTACCGTCCTAACTATTATAACTCAAAGAAGACCAAAGGAATCCATTCCATGTTTTATTGTAAAATGTGGGTCTGGAGGATTTAGTGTCACTTGTTGTGTTTATGGTAGCCTATATAACTCCAGGCAATGTTATCATCTTCCGCCAGAAACATTTTGGGACTAAAAATAAGAGATATTCCACCGAGAGGACGCGTCTCGCTGCGACGTCAAGAAACCAGAACACTGTCCCATTTCCAAGCTCGTTATAACGTCCAGGCTTTGAAGACGGAGGTCGTTAAGCCCAATAGACCTCGCATTAACGGACTCTCGTTAGAGAGAAACGGTTTTAACAGCTGTCTGTGCATCACTGACGGGGAGAGGAACAACAATGACTGCTTCTCTGTTTGTTTTACAGTAACAGTAAAGACTTGAAAGGCGCCGTGTTGGCCGTGTTAATATTTCAGCAGATTCGTTTTATTTTTTTAATAACACACCATTTAGTCTTCTGAAATTGTTTAGTAGCTTAGTCTATAGTCTTAGTCATAGGGCTCCATTTTCCTCAACACTAAACCCCTTATCCCAACACTTCTTTGCCTTTATTGAGCGGTGCAACCACTCCAAGGAACAGCAATGCCCGTGTCTGCCTAACTATGTGGCCATGAGCACGAGAATGACTATTAGTACCAGTAGGGGCGCTGTTGTGCCAGAAACGGAGAGAGAGATAGTGCTGCAATCTCAGTTCACACAGGTGTGATTTTTTTTTTTACTATTTTGCTAAACATTTTTAAATAGTTAAAATGGCCAGTCCACAAGCTCACAACGTGTCAATATACACCGGCCAGTTGAACTGTTCAAAAAAGGGTTTCAAAATGTAGGGATAAGGGGTTTAGTTTAAATGTAGGGATAAGGGGTTTAGTTTAAATGTAGGGATAAGGGGTTTAGATGTAAATGTAGGGATAAGGGGTTTAGATGTAAATGTAGGGATAAGGGGTTTAGTTTAAATGTAGGGATAAGGGGTTTAGATGTAAATATAGGGATAAGGGGTTTAGATGTAAATGTAGGGATAAGGGGTTTAGTATAATAAATGTAGGGATAAGGGGTTTAGCTCTGGTGACGAAAACGGAGAACAAAATTACCACTGCATGTCGGGTCCATCACTGTCTGTAACCGTGGTTTGTCTCCCCCTGCAGGCAGGAGAAGGCGTTGGCGTCGGGGTCAGGGGGCGTGGCTCTGGGTCTGGCCAGCTGCAGACTGCCCGACCAGGCCCAGCTCCTCCGGAAGCTGCGCAAGGAGCAGAGCTCCGGGTTCTTCCTGCTCCGGGCGCTGGCGCGCAACTTTGGCCCGTACTTCCTGACCGGCACCATGTGCATCATCTTCCACGACGCCTTCATGTTCGCCATCCCGCAGGTGTTGAGGTGAGAACACTGTGTTGTTTTGTCGACTAAAACTAAGAAAGAAAACTAAATGGAAACTAAATTAAAACTATGCTATGGTGACTAAAACTAGGACTAAATATACTGACAATTTCGTCAAGAAATAAAAACTAGACTAAAATGTTAGGAAGGGACTAGTGGACAAGAGATCCAGTATAAGTCATTTTACACTTGGTTGCATGCTGAAAATAGCAGATCTACAAGCTCACAACGCGTCGCAGCTTGTAGATCAGCTATTTTCAACAAGGCCCGCAAAAAATACATTTTAGTCGACTAAATCACCTGTAGATTTAGTCGACTAAAATCTTATGACATTTAGTCGACTAAAACTAGACTAACACTAATACATTCCAGGTGACTAAAATGTGACTAAGACTATGACTAAAACTAAAATAAAAACAAAAACAACACTGTTGAGAACACTGTCCATGCTCACCATAGCACAGGTGTTGAGGAGAGAACACTGTCCACGTTCACCATAGCACAGGTGTTGAGGAGAGAACACTGTCCATGTTCACCATAGCACAGGTGTTGAGGAGAGAACACTGTCCACGTTCACCATAGCACAGGTGTTGAGGAGAGAACACTGTCCATGTTCACAATAGCACAGGTGTTGAGGAGAGAACACTGTCCATGTTCACCATAGCACAGGTGTTGAGGTGAGAACATCTTTACCATAGCACAGGTGTTGAGGTCCAGAACACTGTCTATGTTCACCATAGCACAGGTGTTGAGGTGAGAACATGTTCACCATAGCACAGGTGTTGAGGTGAGAACATGTTCACCATAGCACAGGTGTTGAGGAGAGAACACTGTCCATGTTCACCATAGCACAGGTGTTGAGGTGAGAACATGTTCACCATAGCACAGGTGTTGAGGAGAGAACACTGTCTATGTTCACCATAGCACAGGTGTTGAGGAGAGAAGACTGTCTATGTTCACCATAGCACAGGTGTTGAGGTGAGAACACTGTCCACGTTCACCATAGCACAGGTGTTGAGAACACTGTCTATGTTCACCACATTGTAGGCTCTACAGAGCCGAACCCACTTTTATTCGGCTCTAAAATAGGAGTATTAATCGGCCCTTAATCTTTGCTTAGAATTGGACGGAATGATTTAGATCTAGAGTTATTCACGTTTTAAGATTTTCGATCTGATCCGCTAAAATGGGCGGTTTTGATCAATAAATCTCCGTCCTGACCGCTAGGGCGTTGCAATTTGATATGACGGAGAACTCCGTTTATGCTGCGGCTCGGGGTGTTAAACCCCAGCTGCTGCGCGGGGTTTCCTCGTGCTAAATGCAGGGGGCCTGGCTGCAGTTCCAGCTCTGACCACCACGGCTTCAACGTTGGCAAGCCTTTCTCAGGAGGGTTTTGGTAGAGCTTTGACACCAAACAAACAAACAAACTAAGAAAACTATGCTAATCAAAACATATCATTTTTGGAGATTGCTGTCCAAACCCATGCAACCGCTACTATATATATATCCAGATGATATCGACAACATTGTCTTCAGTGCGTCTTGACATGGGACACCCAAACAACCTGCATGCCAACCCCCAAAACAGACCGTATGATGGCTGACCGCTCCAGACCACGCCAGGCCAGGCCAGGCCAGGCCACGCCAGGCCAGGCCAGGCGGTGTGACATCCGTCCGTCCCACCGTGGTAGAGCCGCCGGTCAGACAGGAATGTTGTTGTTGATCACACGAGGACGTGTTAATTACGGTCGCGGAGCTGTGAGCAACTGGGAAGGAGAGATGACCACAGCCCAGTGTGAGACGCACAGCAGCAACACGCAGCATGCTGGGCTCTAAAAGGCAGAAATGCTGGTCAGACCACAATAAGGGAGCCGCTCGCCAAATGTGAGGGCTTGAATCTGGCCACAAGAGGAGCACGTATTATACGCGCTGTTGTGCTGTGTGCGTGTGCGTGTGTGTGTGTGTGTGTGTGTGTGTGTGTGTGAGCCTGCACAAGCTCAAGACCATTGGTTTACAGTGTGGATAGCTTTATTTGACATCAAGTCGTGATAGACGGTGCAGATATAATAAGCTATTATTCAAGGTTGGAGGTGTACAGGTACATTAAGAGTCAAATGTATACTGTAGGACTACACACATACTGTACAAAAGCAGAAAAAAGACTGCGGAAGCAGACAAACCCAAAGTCCTGCAACACTCCCAAGTTAGAGAAGATATCCTTCTAGGTGCTCTAAGTCTCTGCAGTGGCGTCACTACGCTATAGAAACAAATTAACTATGTTTAAAACAACGGTTTTGTATCAGACCAAACACTACTCTAAAATGAATAGATTCAAGCTGTGGCAAGTGGCATTATATATCAAATTCGGTCTCTTTTCTGTTTAGCCAATTATGAAAAGAAACTAAGAAAACAGCCAAAACAATGCGCTGTCAATCTATAAGGCCATGTTACGCAGCACGGAAAACTAAAAAGTGGCAAGCTAGAAATGCTTAATAAAGTAAACAACAAAATAATCAAGTACTGTAAAACACTGGCATTTTATTTTAAACTGTTCATTTTGTTTCTCAAAGCTGTTTTGACCACAATAAATGAGCTGATGGGCAGAATGGACAGTTAGTTGCGTAGCAGCGGCAGCGCTGTATGCGCCCATGCACTATTAATTATGCTCAAGTCCTCCATGTAAAATGCAGCAACATTCCATTTCCAACACAACAATGTCCATATGAAATCTCCATATCTCCATATGAAAAGCTTCGTTTGAAGACCACCCACAGGCAGCAGGTCACTTGAATTAGCACCCTGGACAGCGGGTTGAGAGGAGAAAAAAAGAGAGAAGAAAAGACGTGAAGTTGAGCTATAAAAATATGGTGACGGCGCACCACGAAAATTAGACAGCAATTATGTAATTAAATAAAGAGGCTTTGCCTCTGCGCTCTGCTTACCTTATAGGTGAACCTTCCGGGATTTTCTCTCTGCAAAATCATCTATCAGGTCCTTCACATCCAGCTGGCGTGCACGGGTATTCTCGATGGACAGAGTGGCAAGTCCACTGAGACGACCCTGTCCCATTGTACTCCTCAGATAACTTTTGGTCAGCTTTAGTTTTGAGAATGACCGTTCGGCTGATGCCACTGTGAGTGGAATGGTTAGGAAAAGTATTTTTCTACAATGGTTTGCGACGTAAAATCAACCTCAGTTAACAATATATTGTTAACCCTCTAACACCCGCATTAATTTCTACTTGCAAAAAAATGATTTCAACCTTACTACTACTTTGTGCTACTAGGACTAAGACTAAAAAATATGTTAAAAAAATAAAGTTTGATGAAAAAATTATAATAATTATATAATAATTATATAATAATATAATAAATTAATTATTAACATTTGGGGGATATCTTTCACAATAATGAATAAAACATGTTCTAGACATTCTTATGATCACAAAAAAACATATATTACAATTATTGTACCTACTTTTATTGTACCCCCTCCCCCTCCTCCTCCCCCTCCCCCTCCTCCTCCCCCTCCCCTCCCCCTCCTCCTCCTCCTCCTCCTCCTCCTCCTCCTCCTCCTCCTCCCCCTCCTCCTCCCCCTCCTCCTCCTCCTCCTCCTCCTCCTCCTCCTCCTCCTCCTCCTCCTCCTCCCCCTCCCCCTTCCCCTCTCCTCCTCCTCCTCCTCCCCCTCCTCCTCCTCCTCCTCCCCCTCCCCCTCCCCCTCCCCCTCCCCTTCCCCTCTCCTCCTCCTCCCCCTCCCCCTTCCCCTCTCCTCCTCCTCCCCCTCCCCTTCCCCTCCTCCTCCTCCTCCTCCTCCTCCTCCTCCTCCTCCTCCTCCTCCTCCTCCTCCTCCCCCTCCTCCTCCTCCTTCTTCTCCTCCCCCTCCCCCTCCTCCTCCTCCCCCTCCTCCTCCTCCTCCCCCTCCTCCTCTCCCCCTCCCCCTCCCGTCCTCAGCCTCTTGTTGGGGTTCATGAGAGACGACAGCGCCCCCTTGTGGAAGGGCTACTTCTACGCCACCCTGATGTTCCTGCTGTCGTGCCTCCAGTCGCTGTTCCACCACCAGTACATGTACACCTGCTTCAGCGTGGGCATGAGGGTGAAGACCGCCGTCATGGGCCTGGTCTACAGGAAGGTGGGTTAAAACACATTTATAGGACCTCCGTCATGGGCCTGGTCTACAGGAAGGTGGGTTAAAACACATTTATAGGACCTCCGTCATGGGCCTGGTCTACAGGAAGGTGGGTTAAAACACATTTATAGGACCTCCGTCGTGGGCCTGGTCTACAGGAAGGTGGGTTAAAAACACATTTATAGGACCTCCGTCGTGGGCCTGGTCTACAGGAAGGTGGGTTAAAAACACATTTATAGGACCTCCGTCATGGGCCTGGTCTACAGGAAGGTGGGTTAAAACACATTTATAGGACCTCCGTCATGGGCCTGGTCTACAGGAAGGTGGGTTAAAACACATTTATAGGACCTCCGTCATGGGCCTGGTCTACAGGAAGGTGGGTTAAAACACATTTATAGGACCTCCGTCATGGGCCTGGTCTACAGGAAGGTGGGTTAAAACACATTTATAGGACCTCCGTCATGGGCCTGGTCTACAGGAAGGTGGGTTAAAACACATTTATAGGACCTCCGTCGTGGGCCTGGTCTACAGGAAGGTGGGTTAAAAACACATTTATAGGACCTCCGTCGTGGGCCTGGTCTACAGGAAGGTGGGTTAAAAACACATTTATAAGGGGCACGGTGGCACAGTCGGTAGTGCTGTCGCCTCACAGCTAGAAGGTCCTGGGTTCGATTTCCCGCTCGGGACGCTGTGGGTGCTGGCGGCGTGTTTCCTCCTCCGCGTCATCAGTGCCCATACCCGAAGGCGGGGTTGGCGAAAGGGCCTTTCTGTGTGGAGTTTGCATGTTCTCCCCGTGTCCCCTAGGGTAGGTACCCTAACATGTTCTCCCCGTGTCCCCTAGGGTAGGTACCCTCACATGTTCTCCCCGTGACCGCTAGGGTAGGTACCCTCACAAAAAACATGCAGTAATCCTGGTCTCTAAACAGCCTCCCCCTGGCCAGCCGGGGCGCCTGATGGAGGGGAAAGGAACTGGTTGGAATAACGTGTTCCTTCCACGCGCTACGTCCAACCAGGGAAACTCCCCCCCTGTCAGGTGTAAAGGAGCAACTTGGACACTCAGGCATGAGGGAAGCATGAGTTCAAGTCCGTTGCTCTCCCCTTGTCCCCCATATATGGGGACTAGGTTGGTCTCCCCTTGTCCCCCATATATGGGGACTAGGTTGGTCTCCCCTTGTCCCCCATATATGGGGAGTAGGTTGCTCTCCCCTTGTCCCCCATATATGGGGACTAGGTTGGTCTCCCCTTGTCCCCCATATATGGGGACTAGGTTGGTGGAGGGTGTGTAGAGCCCAGGATCACATTAGATGATTGACACAGGGGTGAAAAATGGGTTACAAAATCGTGGGATAAAAAATATATATATAAAAAAGAAAGAAACCCCATGGGGTCCAGGGGGGGGGGGGGGATCAAAAACATCTGAGTTTGAACCGGAGACCGATTGGGTCTCCATTTACCCACTGAGAGCTGTTCATGAGGTGGACAGCCTCTGCCCTTAAACCCATCCATAGGACCGGCTGAGGCCCATTCTAAATGTCTTCTAAATCATGACAGTTTTCTATATCAGTGGTGCTCAATATTTAACCCATTCTGAACGGGAACCCATTTTGGTGTTAGCATCATGTTATGCTTTAGCTATTGAAAAATAGCAGATCTACAAGCTCATAGCGCGTCACCGAGTGGCGCAGGTCGGCTATTTTTGAAAAATCGAACGACTGACATTTTTTTAATCTGATCTCAGGTCAGAATGGGTTAATGTCAATGACCCCATAAATTATATTTAATTGGCCACGACCCCATATCTGAAAATATGTTGCTCCCCACTCCAGTCTGGTCATCAACAGTGTCTTTCTGCTTCCCACTCCAGTCTGGTCATCAACAGTGTCTTTTTGCTTCCCACTCCAGTCTCTGGTCATAAACAGTGTCTTTTTGCTTCCCACTCCAGTCTCTGGTCATCAACAGTGTCTTTCTGCTTCCCACTCCAGTCTGGTCATCAACAGTGTCTTTTTGCTTCCCACTCCAGTCTCTGGTCATAAACAGTGTCTTTTTGCTTCCCACTCCAGTCTCTGGTCATCAACAGTGTCTTTCTGCTTCCCACTCCAGTCTCTGGTCATAAACAGTGTCTTTTTGCTTCCCACTCCAGTCTCTGGTCATCAACAGTGTCTTTCTGCTTCCCACTCCAGTCTCTGGTCATCAACAGTGTCTTTCTGCTCCCCACTCCAGTCTCTGGTCATCAACAGTGTCTTTTTGCTTCCCACTCCAGTCTCTGGTCATCAACAGTGTCTTTCTGCTCCCCACTCCAGTCTTTGGTCATCAACAGTGTCTTTTTGCTTCCCACTGCAGTCTCTGGTCATCAACAGCTCGGCCAGGAGGACTTGTACGGTGGGAGAGATCGTCAACCTGGTCTCGGCCGACACTCAGAAGCTGATGGACTTCGTGGTGTATTTCAACGCCGTGTGGCTCGCTCCCATCGAGATCGCCCTCTGTCTCTACTTCCTGTGGCAGGTAATGTGACGTAAATCGAGTAGTCATAATTAAAAACGCACCGGGCGCAGTACCCCACATGGCCACAAGGGGGGGGGGAAATATCTCACAACGGGTAAGGGCTAGTTATAATAACTAGCCCTTACCCGTTGTGAGATATTTGCCCCCTCCTTGTGGCCGTGGGGGGTACTGCGCCCGATGCGTTTTTAATTCACTAATAAATTCATTAATAATCATTAATGTGTCAAATCAAAAAAAAATCGTTACGCCCTCCATATTCATATGGTCAATGCCTGTGTGAAAAGTGGGAGCGATTGGTGCAGGCAATGAGGAGCTACGGCGGTGTTTCTGACACACAGACAGACAGACAGACAGACATTGTTAGAATTATAGTATGATGATGATGATGATGATGATGATAGTATGATAATAATAATAATAAAAGCAATGGAGAAAAAAAAGAAAAGCAAGGCATAAACATTAACAAACAAGAGCAGTAATGCAATACAGTGAGGACATGAATAACAAATAATTTAAAGATCAATTAAAAGCAATGTTGTAGAAGTGGGTCTTAAAAATGTCCACAGAGGCTGCCTGGCGAAGGTACAGTGGGAGCTTGTTCCATGCCGTCGGCTCGCAGAAGCAAAAAGCTGCTTCCACCGTATTTTTTAGTTGCCATTAATTTCTTTAGGCAAAGCGAGCAGGCCAGCAGTGGAAGACCTTGGGGGGCGGTTTGGGACATTATATTTAGTCAGGCAGTCATGTAGGTATACAGTAGGAAGGTGCGAGACCATTGAGATAGTCCAACCGTAACGATATTATGACGGATGCATCTCACTCTCAACAGCACGGAGATCATTCCTTCTCACTGACGATACTAAATATCCTTCTGGGTCTGATTGCTCTGTCCTCAGCACCTGGGCCCGGCCGCGTTGATACTAAATATCCTTCTGGGTCTGATCTCTCTGTCCTCAGCACCTGGGCCCGGCCGCGTTGATACTAAATATCCTTCTGGTCTGATTGCTCTGTCCTCAGCACCTGGGCCCGGCCGCGCTGATACTAAATATCCTTCTGGTCTGATTGCTCTGTCCTCAGCACCTGGGCCCGGCCGCGTTGATACTAAATATCCTTCTGGTCTGATTGCTCTGTCCTCAGCACCTGGGCCCGGCCGCGTTGATACTAAATATCCTTCTGGTTCTGATTGCTCTGTCCTCAGCACCTGGGCCTGGCCGCGTTGATACTAAATATCCTTCTGGTTCTGATTGCTCTGTCCTCAGCACCTGGGCCCGGCCGCGTTGATACTAAATATCCTTCTGGTCTGATTGCTCTGTCCTCAGCACCTGGGCCCGGCCGCGCTGATACTAAATATCCTTCTGGTTCTGATTGCTCTGTCCTCAGCACCTGGGCCCGGCCGCGTTGATACTAAATATCCTTCTGGTCTGATTGCTCTGTCCTCAGCACCTGGGCCCGGCCGCGTTGATACTAAATATCCTTCTGGTCTGATTGCTCTGTCCTCAGCACCTGGGCCCGGCCGCGCTGATACTAAATATCCTTCTGGTTCTGATTGCTCTGTCCTCAGCACCTGGGCCCGGCCGCGTTGATACTAAATATCCTTCTGGTTCTGATTGCTCTGTCCTCAGCACCTGGGCCCGGCCGCGCTGATACTAAATATCCTTCTGGTCTGATTGCTCTGTCCTCAGCACCTGGGCCCGGCCGCGCTGATACTAAATATCCTTCTGGTTCTGATTGCTCTGTCCTCAGCACCTGGGCCCGGCCGCGCTGGCAGGCATCGCCACCGTCATCCTCATCTTCCCTCTGAACGGATTCATCGCAAAGAAAAGGAGCAAGCTACAGGTAGGTGTAATATAATGACCACATTCACTCTGTTTTTTATTTTATAACCCATTTAGACCCGACAAATGTCTTCTAAATCCTGACAGTTTTCTGAAGAACCCTCATGTTTCTAATGTCAGTCGTTCTCAAACATTATCATGTCAAAGAGCCCCAGAAATATTATGTAATCGGCCGCCGACCCCCATCTGAAAATATATTGTTTCAGGGACCCCCCCCCCCCCCCAGAAGTAAAGAGTTGAGTTAAAAACGCTCTGAAATAATATATATTCAAAGATTTGCTCTACATTTTCACGATTTTTTAAAAATATCAGAATTGGATGGATGGATGGATGGATGGATGGGTGGGTGGATGGATGGGTGGGTGGATGGATGGGTGGGTGGATGGGTGGGTGGATGGATGGGTGGGTGGGTGGATGGATGGATGGGTGGGTGGGTGGATGGATGGGTGGGTGGGTGGATGGGTGGGTGGATGGGTGGGTGGGTGGATGGATGGGTGGGTGGATGGGTGGGTGGATGGATGGGTGGGTGGATGGATGGATGGGTGGGTGGGTGGGTGGATGGATGGATGGGTGGGTGGGTGGGTGGGTGGGTGGATGGATGGATGGATGGGTGGGTGGATGGATGGATGGATGGCACACTCTCAATTATCCTTTTGATGTTTCGCTCCATATAATGTTTTTCTTGAAAACAATGTCAGGAAACAGTGGGCAGCACGGGGAACATAATTTCTCATTTTGTTGGGAAAACAACAGTGTTTTTATTGTATTCCATTTTTAATGGAACTTCCAGTCAGGAACGCAGCGACCACCACATTCCATCCTGAGCCTTTTGTTTCCTTTGTCGTAAAAAGAACTGCTAAGTGCTCCCAGCGCTGGAAGAGCACTACGTTCTAATTGAATTAACAAAGTCATCTTTGTATTGCGTTCAATAACACGTTATGGTAGCCACGCCCATGTTTACAAAATACACGTCTTAAGTAAACTATGAGAGTGTACAAATACTAAAACTCTCAGAGTTACAGACCCATAAGGGTCCATTTGGTTCCAAACTATCATTTAGCTGGGTGGGACCCCCCCCTGGAACTCCTTTCAAGGACCCCTTGACCCCACTTTGGGAAACCACTAATCTTAGAGCTTCTATCTGGGGCAGTGTCTCCGTTACTCTATGAATAACGGAGACCCATTCTGAACGGGAACCCATTTTGGTGTTAGCATCATGTCGTGCTTTAGCTATTGAAAAATAGCAGATCTACAAGCTCATAGCGCGCCACCGAGTGGCGCGCTACGAGCTTGTAGGTCTGCTATTTAAAAAAAATCAAAGACATTTTTAGAATCTGATCTCAGGTCAGAATGGCTTCATGAACATTGTGTGTTTGATGTTCTGGTCAAACAGGAGGTCCAGATGAAGTTCATGGACGGTTTGAACATTGTGTGTTTGATGTTCTGGTCCAAACAGGAGGTCCAGATGAAGTTCATGGACGGTTTGAACATTGTGTGTTTGATGTTCTGGTCCAAACAGGAGGTCCAGATGAAGTTCATGGACGGTTTGAACATTGTGTGTTTGATGTTCTGGTCCAAACAGGAGGTCCAGATTAAGTTCATGGACGGTTTGAACATTGTGTGTTTGATGTTCTGGTCAAACAGGAGGTCCAGATGAAGTTCATGGACGGTTTGAACATTGTGTGTTTGATGTTCTGGTCCAAACAGGAGGTCCAGATGAAGTTCATGGACGGTTTGAACATTGTGTGTTTGATGTTCTGGTCCAAACAGGAGGTCCAGATGAAGTTCATGGACGGTTTGAACATTGTGTGTTTGATGTTCTGGTCCAAACAGGAGGTCCAGATGAAGTTCATGGACGGTTTGAACATTGTGTGTTTGATGTTCTGGTCCAAACAGGAGGTCCAGATGAAGTTCATGGACGGGCGCATCAAGCTGATGAACGAGATCCTCAGCGGCATCAAGATCCTGAAGTTCTACGCGTGGGAGAAGGCCTTCCTGGAGCAGGTCCTGGGCTACCGGGAGAAGGAGCTGAAGGCCCTGAAGAGGTCTCAGATCCTCTACTCCATCTCCATCGCCTCCTTCAACTCCTCCTCCTTCCTGGTGAGTTATAGGCCCCCCGTTTAACCCATTCTGACCTGAGATCAGATTCATACCAGGTTTCCACTGGACACACACTGGGTCTGATTAATGGCATTTCTACCTCTGGGACCCCCCATTTTTATTGTAAAAATCAATGTCAATTTAACCCTGAGAGTGTACAAATGGAACCAAATGGACCTGTTTAACAGTTTGACTGTTTTACACGCTTAACCCGCATTTTAATCAACCCCCCTTCACTGCCGAGATTGTTGTATTACCTTTAGAGCATACGCTGAATTATTTGGGCTTTTAATCCGCGAAAATCCAACGAAAAAAGCTCCCTCGGTTTGTTGTGATCCGAGCGTATCATCCACCATCTTGGTGCACCCGGAAGACGCACACAAGACTCGTCTCAATGAGGCGTTGCACCCCATGCATTTCCATTGGCCTCAATTTCCCAGAAGCCCTAGCAGCCCACAGCATGTGACGATTTCCGGTTTCGCCATCAAAGCGAATGCATCCAGTCTCTATCTCCGCGACGAAGACGGATTTTCTTTTTAATTATTACAATACAGCGGATTAAACACATAAAACAAAAGGCGGGTATGTCGTATATCGCAGCGACAGTAACCTGGATTAAACCATTACCGGCACGGAAACTGTTTTAAGGTCCATTCTACCACAGGTCGTTTCCAGGAAGCAATCTGATTGGTTGAAACAGCCTTCTAGCCGTGGGTTAAACCAGCACCGTTCACCACCTAATCAGAATCAAAGAATTCAGCATGCTTGGTTCTCCCAGAGCGCTAGCAAACTCGGTGGCTAGGCTATAGCTAGTTTCTTGGGACATTTGTGGTCGTAGTGACTACATCTGTCATTAAAAATCTATATTCTTTCAGCGATTTTCTTAGTTTTAAGGGTAACTGTGGTAGAATTGCAATATTACACTCGAGGGTGATCACTTCAGTGATCCCTGTCGTGGCAATTTTGGTGTTAGCATCATGCTATGCTTTAGCTATTGTTGCCATGTTGGGCGTCTACGTGATGTGACGAGTGGATGCATTCTATCCTTCCTCAGATTGCCTTCGCCATGTTGGGCGTCTACGTTGATTCTGAACGGAATTTTAATTCACACATTAATCATGTTACCAAGATTGCCTTTTTTCACCTTAGAAATATTGCACGAATCAGAGCCTATTTGTCCATGGACGATGCAAAAACGCTAATCCACGCCTTTGTTTTTTCTCGGCTTGATTACTGCAATGCACTCTTTTCAGGACTGCCTAAGAAAACGACTGACAGATTACAACTTGTCCAAAATGCAGTGTTTTAGAGTTTTAACTAGAACTAAGATGAGAGAACATATTACTCCAGTTTTGGCATCACTGCACTGGCTTCCGGTTGTTTTTAGGATTGATTTTAAAATTATTTTACTTGTCTATAAAGCTCTCAATGGTCTCGCACCTCCGTACCTCCGTGACTGCCTACCTAGATATGTCCCTAACCGCCCCCTCAGGTCCTCCAATGCTGGCCTACTTGAAGTGCCTAAAAGAATGTGCACAAAAAAATATGGTGAGGCAGCTTTTTGCTTCTACGGCCCAACAGCCTGGAATAAACTCCCATTCGAGCTCAGACACGCACCCTCTGTAGACATTTTTAAATCTCAACTCAAGACTCACCTCTTCACTCTTGCTTTTAGTTGAGTTTTACTATGCACGTTCCTACCCTGCCCTGACTGATTTGCTGCATGTGGTGTTTTTATTTGTTTTTATTTATTTTATGTTCTTATATTCAATTTTGTTCTTTGCCATTGTTCTATCATTTTAACTACTTGTGTTTTATTGTATTATATTTTTGTGTCCTGCCCTGTGAAGCACTTTGAGCTGCATTTATGTATGAAAGGTGCTATACAAATAAAGTTTATTATTATTATTATTATTATTACGTGATGTGACGAGTGAATGTCATTCTATCCTTCCTCAGATCGCCTTCGCCATGTTCGGCGTCTACGTGATGAGCGACGCCAGGAACGTCCTGGACGCCCAGAAGGTGTTCGTCTCCATGGCGCTGATCAACATCCTGAAGACTCCTCTCAGTCAGCTTCCCTTCGCCATGAGCACCACCATGCAGGTAATACACAGGCCTATACACCAGGGGGTGCTATAGAGAGCACCACCATGCAGGTAATACACAGGCCTATACACCAGGGGGTGCTATAGAGCACCACCATGTGCCAGGTATACGGCACGACTCACAAGAGCTTTACTTTTAGTCACATTTAAAAAATATTAGGGGTGCACGGTTATGAAATTATGACCACAATGGAAACAAGTCTATAGCCCCTATAGAGCGTCGCAGTCCCTCCCCCTTTCAGAACAACGGCCCAGGAAATGAAAACCCAATGCATTTTGTCCCATTAGGCATTTCTTATTTAATTTATTTAAAGACATTTTAAGCGTCGTACGAAGCCAACTCTTGTCGTGACAAATCATGACAACACACACAATATTTCGGGCCAAACATATAATTACAAAGAAGAAAAACAACAAAAAAAAGTGTTGTAACCTGCCGTTTTTTCTACTTTCTAATTCTTTGTTTGGCCCGAAACGTTGTGTGTGTTGTCATGATTTGCCACGACAAGAGTTGGCTTCGTACGACGCTTAAAAGGTCTTTAAATAAATTAAATAAGAAATGCCTAATGGGACAAATGCATTGGGTTTTCATTTCCTGGGCCACTCGTTGTTCTGAAAGGGGGAGGGACTGCGACGCTCTATAGGGGCTTATTGGCCCAAAGCCTGTTGACCCATTTTGGGGCGGGACCCCCTTTTGGTGTTAGCATCATGCTATGCTTTAGCTATTGAAAAATAGCAGACCTACAAGCTCGTAGCGCGCCACTCGGTGGCGCGCTACGAGCTTGTAGGTCTGCTATTTTTTTGAAGAATCGAAGAACGACCGACATAGAAACATAGCTTTTTCAGGAAACTGTCAGGATGTAGAAGGGTTAGTATTCAATCAATCAATAAATATATATACTCTTTTCCAAGTGTCTGTTTTCACAACTGTGAATGACTGAATGAGACGAGTACACACATTAAAATGTAGATTTAATTTATGTTTTGCAGGTTGAACACAGATTAAATAATCTGTATTATTTTTTAGACCGTTCCCGATACAGATATGGCATCTTTATGGCCGAATAAAAACGATATGCGGTAATCAGTGTTGTTTTTGGCAGCAAATTTCTATTTTAGTTTAGTCATAGTCTTTGGACTGAAACTTCATTTAGTTTTAGTCACATGTTAGTCACCTGTTATGTCTTAGTGTTAGTCTAGTTTTAGTCGACTAAATGTCATAAGATTTTAGTCGACTAAATCTACAGTTGATTTAGTCGACTAAAATGTATTTCGGCGGGCCTTGATGCCGTCGTAATGAGTGTTTTTACACTTGCTGAAAATAGCAGATCTACAAGCTCACAACGCGTCGCACTGCGACGCGTTGTGAGCTTGCAACCAAGTGTAAAATGACTTATACTGGATCTGTTGTCCACTAGTCCCTTCCATTTAAGTCTAGTTTTTATTTGTCGACAGAATTGTCAGTATATTTAGTCTTAGTTTTAGTCATCGTAGCTTATTTGTTTTTGTCAGTGAAAAAAGGTAGTCGACGAACATTTTTCGTCTTAGTTTTAGTCGACGAAAACAACACTGACGGTAATGTATGTATGAGATTACTTACAGTTCCCTGTGTGTGTGTGTTTTTATAGGCTCTGGTGTCACTGAAACGTCTGGGGAAATATCTGTGTTCAGAGGAACTGAAGGCGGATAATGTCAACAAGGCTCCGTTAAGTTCTGGTAAGAGTTTTACTACCGAAGGAACCGGCTCTGTTGGGTTTAAAACCCATTCAGGGTGAAGGAACCGGCTCTGTTGGGTTTAAAACCCATTCAGGGTGAAGGAACCGGCTCTGTTGGGTTTAAAACCCATTCAGGGTGAAGGAACCGGCTCTGTTGGGTTTAAAACCCATTCAGGGCGGTGAAGGAACCTGCTCTGTTGGGTTTAAAACCCATTCAGGGTGAAGGAACCGGCTCTGTTGGGTTTAAAACCCATTCAGGGCGGTGAAGGAACCGGCTCTGTTGGGTTTAAAACCCATTCAGGGTGAAGGAACCGGCTCTGTTGGGTTTAAAACCCATTCAGGGCGGTGAAGGAACCGGCTCTGTTGGGTTTAAAACCCATTCAGGGTGAAGGAACCGGCTCTGTTGGGTTTAAAACCCATTCAGGGTGAAGGAACCGGCTCTGTTGGGTTTAAAACCCATTCAGGGCGGTGAAGGAACCGGCTCTGTTGGGTTTAAAACCCATTCAGGGTGAAGGAACCAGCTCTGTTGGGTTTAAAACCCATTCAGGGTGAAGGAACCGGCTCTGTTGGGTTTAAAACCCATTCAGGGTGAAGGAACCGGCTCTGTTGGGTTTAAAACCCATTCAGGGTGAAGGAACCGGCTCTGTTGGGTTTAAAACCCATTCAGGGCGGTGAAGGAACCTGCTCTGTTGGGTTTAAAACCCATTCAGGGTGAAGGAACCGGCTCTGTTGGGTTTAAAACCCATTCAGGGCGGTGAAGGAACCGGCTCTGTTGGGTTTAAAACCCATTCAGGGTGAAGGAACCGGCTCTGTTGGGTTTAAAACCCATTCAGGGCGGTGAAGGAACCGGCTCTGTTGGGTTTAAAACCCATTCAGGGTGAAGGAACCGGCTCTGTTGGGTTTAAAACCCATTCAGGGTGAAGGAACCGGCTCTGTTGGGTTTAAAACCCATTCAGGGCGGTGAAGGAACCGGCTCTGTTGGGTTTAAAACCCATTCAGGGTGAAGGAACCAGCTCTGTTGGGTTTAAAACCCATTCAGGGTGAAGGAACCGGCTCTGTTGGGTTTAAAACCCATTCAGGGTGAAGGAACCGGCTCTGTTGGGTTTAAAACCCATTCAGGGTGAAGGAACCGGCTCTGTTGGGTTTAAAACTCATTCAGGGTGAAGGAACCGGCTCTGTTGGGTTTAAAACCCATTCAGGGCGGTGAAGGAACCGGCTCTGTTGGGTTTAAAACCCATTCAGGGTGAAGGAACCGGCTCTGTTGGGTTTAAAACCTATTCAGGGCGGTGAAGGAACCGGCTCTGTTGGGTTTAAAACCCATTCAGGGTGAAGGAACCGGCTCTGTTGGGTTTAAAACCCATTCAGGGTGAAGGAACCGGCTCTGTTGGGTTTAAAACCCATTCAGGGCGGTGAAGGAACCGGCTCTGTTGGGTTTAAAACCCATTCAGGGTGAAGGAACCGGCTCTGTTGGGTTTAAAACCCATTCAGGGTGAAGGAACCGGCTCTGTTGGGTTTAAAACCCATTCAGGGTGAAGGAACCGGCTCTGTTGGGTTTAAAACCCATTCAGGGTGAAGGAACCGGCTCTGTTGGGTTTAAAACCCATTCAGGGTGAAGGAACCGGCTCTGTTGGGTTTAAAACCCATTCAGGGTGAAGGAACCGGCTCTGTTGGGTTTAAAACCCATTCAGGGCGGTGAAGGAACCGGCTCTGTTGGGTTTAAAACCCATTCAGGGCGGTGAAGGAACCTGCTCTGTTGGGTTTAAAACCCATTCAGGGCGGTGAAGGAACCGGCTCTGTTGGGTTTAAAACCCATTCAGGGTGAAGGAACCGGCTCTGTTGGGTTTAAAACCCATTCAGGGCGGGAACCCCTTTTGATGTTTTAAGGATTATGTTAAAGCAGCTCTACAAGCTCGTAGCGGAGCTTGTAGATCTGCTATTCTTTTTTGAAAAATCCTGAAAATGTGGCTCAAATCTTTGAATAAATATTCTTTCAGAGCGAACGTTTTTTAACTCAAATCTTTGCTTCTGGGGGGAGGGGGGGGGGGGTCCCTGGCTGGAATAACATATTTTCAGATGGGGGTCGGCGGCCGATTACATATACTGTAGGTTTTGGGGGTCCTTGACATGAAATAGTTTGAGCACGGCCGGCCCGTACGTGACACATGAGAACCACTGACATAGAAACGTAGGTTTTTCAGAAAACCGTTAGGATTTATAAGATATTTGTGTAGAATCTGTTTGCATAGGTCTAAAAGGATTATAAAGTAAAATGCTTCCTAAAAGTGTCTCGGTTGGAGACTATGGGCTGTATTTTGCGTGTCTTAAGTACCAGGTCTTATTACCTAACTTGAGTAAACTAAAGACCTGGAGGCGTGATCAATGCCATTTGGCTATTCTGAGTGGCCAAAGAGCATTGATCACGCCTCCAGGTCTTTAGTTTACTCAAGTTAGGTAATAAGACCTGGTACTTAAGACATGCAAAATACAGCCCTATGGGCTTTAACCCATTCTGAACGGGAACCCATTTTGGTGTCAGCATCATGCTATGCTTTAGCTATTGAAAAATAGCAGATCTACAAGCTCGTAGGTCTGCTATTTTTTGAAAACTCGAAGAACGAATGACATTTTTAGAATCTGATCTCAGGTCAGAATGGGTTAATCAGACCAGTGTGTGTCCCAGTGGAAACCTCGTATGAATCTGATCTCAGGTCAGAATGGGTTAAGAGACAGGGGGGCCTTGAGGAGACATCACTGAACTGTTTACACGTATGTTAGAGACAGGGGGGCCTTGAGGAGACATCACTGAACTGTTTACATGTATGTTAGAGACAGGGGGGGCCTTGAGGAGACATCACTGAACTGTTTACATGTATCTGTAGAGACAGGGGGGCCTTGAGGAGACATCACTGAACTGTTTACATGTATCTGTAGAGACAGGGGGGCCTTGAGGAGACATCACTGAACTGTTTACACGTATGTTAGAGACAGGGGGGCCTTGAGGAGACATCACTGAACTGTTTACATGTATCTGTAGAGACAGGGGGGGCCTTGAGGAGACATCACTGAACTGTTTACACGTATCTGTAGAGACAGGGGGGGCCTTGAGGAGACATCACTGAACTGTTTACATGTATCTGTAGAGACAGGGGGGCCTTGAGGAGACATCACTGAACTGTTTACACGTATCTGTAGAGACAGGGGGGCCTTGAGGAGACATCACTGAACTGTTTACATGTATCTGTAGAGACAGGGGGGCCTTGAGGAGACATCACTGAACTGTTTACATGTATCTGTAGAGACAGGGGGGCCTTGAGGAGACATCACTGAACTGTTTACATGTATCTGTAGAGACAGGGGGGCCTTGAGGAGACATCACTGAACTGTTTACACGTATGTTAGAGACAGGGGGGCCTTGAGGAGACATCACTGAACTGTTTACATGTATCTGTAGAGACAGGGGGGCCTTGAGGAGACATCACTGAACTGTTTACACATATGTTAGAGACAGAGGGGCCTTGAGGAGACATCACTGAACTGTTTACATGTATCTGTAGAGACAGGGGGGTCTTGAGGAGACATCACTGAACTGTTTACACGTATGTTAGAGACAGAGGGGCCTTGAGGAGACATCACTGAACTGTTTACACGTATCTGTAGAGACAGGGGGGCCTTGAGGAGACATCACTGAACTGTTTACATGTATCTGTAGAGACAGGGGGGCCTTGAGGAGACATCACTGAACTGTTTACACGTATCTAGAGACAGGGGGGTCTTGAGGAGACATCACTGAACTGTTTACACGTATGTTAGAGACAGGGGGGCTTTGATGAGACATCACTGAACTGTTTACATGTATCTGTAGAGACAGGGGGGCCTTGAGGAGACATCACTGAACTGTTTACATGTATCTGTAGAGACAGGGGGGCCTTGAGGAGACATCACTGAACTGTTTACACGTATGTTGGGGAATCCTATGAGGGGTTCCCGTTCATCGTCACTTCCTGGTTCCCTCCTCCCCCCTCCGACCGAGCGGCGGGTAGACAGGGTAATTATAGGATGTTCAGCATAACAGCGGTTTGGATATAAATCACAGACACAAAGTCAGACGTATGATTCAAAGGTCCTCCTCTCTCTGGTGCTATTTACACGAGGATGGTGTTCATAAAAAACGGCAAAATAAAGTATCGTTTGCTGCTGTCATTTAGACAAGAACCGTGTTCACAGGAGGTGAAAACGCAACGAAGTGAAACCACCTCCCAGAGTGGAAATCTTTTAGATCGCCGTTTCCTTTGGTCTCCATATAAACAGGCAAAACGGTGGATCCGCAAAACTTGTGACATCATGGCTTACGTCAGCTCTGGTCGGCTCGCCCCGTGTCCTACGTTTTTACATGGTGTCATAGGCATGCGTCAGTTGCTAGGGGAAACGAACAACAACAACCATGTCGGATAGTCCGGTTTGCTGGAGGTGTGATGAGGACGCGACGTTTGTTTACTTTCTGTGTAGAAGAAGAACGGAAGTAGTTCTACGCATGCGTGACTTATGTCTATGGTTTATATAAGCGCTGCGTCACACGGACCCCACAAGGACACGCGCCACCTAGCGACCTGGCATATATATGCATGCACTTTGTAGCGTGTTCATTCAAGTGTGCGTTCTCATGTAAATGGTCCAAAAAAATGAGAACGCAACGGGACTTTGACGTGTTATATGGAGATGGTCGCCGTCTAAAAGAGGCCTCTGTCTCTGTCTGTATCTGTCGACACGTCCTAATTAACCCATTCTGGGCGGGAACCCCCTTTTGTTATATGCTTTAGCTTTATTGAAAAATAGCAGATCTACAAGCTCATATATAGCGTGGCACCGAGTGAGAAAAATCTTTCAGAGCGAACGTTTTGAACTCAAATCTTTGCTACTGTGGGGGTCCCTAGAACAACATGTTTTCAGATGTGGGTTTGGAGGCCGATTATTACAGAACAACTGACAGAAACATGGGTTTTTTAACCCTGTGAGAACAACTGACAGAAACATGAGTTTTTTTCTGAAAACTGTCAGGATTTAGAAGACATTTTTGTAGAATCGTCCTCAGGTCTAAATGGCCTAACCCATTCCTCCATTCTGACCTGAGATCAGATTCATACGAGGTTTCCACTGGACACACACTGGTCTGATGAACCCATTCTGACCTGAGATCAGATTCTAAAAAAATGTTCTTCGATTTAAAAATAATAGCAGACCTACAAGCTCGTAGCGCGCCACTCGGTGGCGCGCTATGAGCTTGTAGATCTGCTGTTTTTCAATAGCTAAAGCATGACATGATGCTGACACCAAAATGGGTTCCCGTTCAGAATGGGCTAAGAGACGCGTGGAACCTATAATGTAATTATACTCAAACCTCTGTCATTGGAGCCTAATGCAATCACCTCTGATTACGCATGGGGGGGAAGTCTGTGTGTGTTAGTATACATTATTATAATTAAACTTCGTATTTGGTATCATGGTTTTTTCCCGTTCCTCCTGTACATGTTTGCTGTGTGTGTGTGTGTGTGTGTGTGTGTGTGTGTGTGTGTGTGTGTGTGTGCGTGTGTGTGTGCGCGTGTGTGTGTGCGTGCGTGTGGGTGCGCGTGTGTGCGTGCGTGTGCGAGGAATTGCTATTTATTTACCATGAATTGTAACGTTTTGCATTCTTCTTATTTATTGGTCTCTCTCATGTGATGTTTTTTTACTTTCGTATATTTTTCTACTGTCTGAATATGTGACGTGAATATGTGTCTGTTTGCATGTCTGTTTTTAGATCTGAATATGTGACGTGAATATGTGTCTGTTTGCATGTCTGTTTTTAGATCTGACTATGTGACGTGAATATGTGTCTGTGTGCATGTCTGTTTTTAGATCTGAATATGTGACGTGAATATGTGTCTGTGTGCATGTCTGTTTTTAGATCTGACTATGTGACGTGAATATGTGTCTGTGTGCATGTCTGTTTTTAGATCTGACTATGTGATGTGAATATGTGTCTGTTTGCATGTCTGTTTTTAGATCTGACTATGTGATGTGAATATGTGTCTGTTTGCATGTCTGTTTTTAGATCTGACTATGTGATGTGAATATGTGTCTGTTTGCATGTCTGTTTTTAGATCTGACTATGTGACGTGAATATGTGTCTGTGTGCATGTCTGTTTTTAGATCTGACTATGTGACGTGAATATGTGTCTGTGTGCATGTCTGTTTTTAGATCTGACTATGTGATGTGAATATGTGTCTGTTTGCATGTCTGTTTTTAGAGCACGGAAAACTAATTCCAATCAACTCTGTTGACACCAGTGTTGTTTTTGGCAGCAAATTTTGATTTTAGTTTTAGTCGTAGTCTTTTGAATAGTTTTCATTTAGTTTTAGTCACATTTTAGTCACCTGGAATGTGTTAGTGTTAGTCTAGTTTTAGTCGACGAAATGTCATGAGATTTTAGTCGACTAAATCTACAGTTGATTTAGTCGACTAAAATGTATTTTGGTGGGCATTGATGCCGTCGTAAGGACTGTTTTTACACTTGCTGAAAATAGCTGATCTACAAGCTCACAACGCGTCGCACTGCGACGCGTTGTGAGCTTGTAGATCAGCTATTTTCTGCATGCAACCACATGTAAAATGACTTCTACTGGATCTCTTGTCCACTAGTCCCTTCCTAACATTTTAGTCTAGTTTTTATTTGTTGACGAAATTGTCAGTATAATATTTAGTCATAGTTTTAGCTATAGCACGGTTTTCCTTTAGTTTCCATTTAGTTTTTCTTCAGTGGAAAAAGGTAGACGAACATTTTTCGTCTTAGTTTTAGTCGACGAAAACAACACTGGTTGACACGGCAATAAAGTCTATGGATCTTGAATCTTGTGCGTGTTGAATCAATCCGTCTGTTTCCTCCTGTTTCCTCAGACAGAGAAGACGTGATCATTGACGACTGCACATTCAGCTGGTCTACTGAAGGCCCCCCCTGTCTGAAACGGTAACCTAATATTTATACCGCCCTTGACGTTGTTTGCTATATGTGACCAGATTTGACTGAGAGACTGCCATCGTGCACATTCCAGCTTTTCACCAGAGGAGAAAAACGTTTTTTTCTTTTTTCAAAATGAGTTGATTCTTCACTCGTGTCGTTAACAGGATTAGTATGTCGTTAACATGTCGTTAACATGTCATTAACAGGATTAGTATGTCGTTAACATGTCGTTAACATGTCGTTAACAGGATTAGTATGTCGTTAACATGTCGTTAACAGGATTAGTATGTCGTTAACATGTCGTTAACATGTCGTTAACAGGATTAGTATGTCGTTAACATGTCGTTAACATGTCGTTAACAGGATTAGTATGTCGTTAACATGTCGTTAACATGTCGTTAACAGGATTAGTATGCGCGTGCCTCGGGGTTCCCTCGTGGCGGTGGTGGGACACGTGGGCAGCGGGAAGTCTTCTCTGCTGTCGGCCATGTTGGGAGAGACGGAGAAGAGGAGCGGGAGCGTCACCGTTAAGGTACGTTTGTTGTATTTAAAACCGGTTAGAACCGGAGGACGGATTCTACAAAATGTCTGTTTGAAGATGACAGTTTTCTGAAAAAGCTGTGTTTCTATGTCAGTCGTTCTTCGATAAAAAAAAAATAGCAGACGTACAAGGTCTGGAGCTCTCTGGTGGAGCTGTTGCCCCCGCGACCTGACTACGGATAAGCGGTTGAAGATGGATGGATGAGGATAACTGTTTGTTTCTCTGGTCATTCTCAGGGCTCCGTGGCCTACGTGCCCCAGCAGGCCTGGATCCAGAACGCCACGGTCCAGGACAACGTGCTGTTCGGTCGGGAGAAGCAGAAGTCGTGGTACCAGCGGGTCCTGGAGGCCTGTGCTCTGCTGCCCGACCTGGACATCCTGCCAGCGGGGGACGCCACCGAGATCGGAGAGAAGGTTAGTATTATTTATTACTTTTGTTGTTTTTTCGCAGCACATCTTTGGGGCGGTGCAACCACTCCTATAGACAGCTATGTGTGTGGCTTTGTCCCTGGGTCCGTCCCTGTGTCCCTGTGTCTGTCCCTGTGTCTGTCCCTTTGTCCCTGTGTCCCTGGGTCCGTCCCTGTGTCTGTCCCTGGGTCTGTCCCTGTGTCCCTGGGTCTGTCCCTGGGTCTGTCCCTGTGTCCCTGGGTCTGTCCCTGGGTCCCTGTGTCCCTGTGTCCCTGGGTCCCTGTGTCCCTGGGTCCCTGGGTCTGTCCCTGGGTCCCTGGGTCTGTCCCTTTGTCCCTGTGTACTTGGGTCTGTCCCTGTGTCCCTGGGTCTCTGTGTCCCTGTGTCCCTGGGTCCCTGTGTCCCTGGGTCTGTCCCTGTGTCCCTGGGTCCCTGGGTCCCTGTGTCCCTGGGTCTGTCCCTGGGTCCCTGGGTCCGTCCCTGTTTCCCTGGCTGTTTCCGAGCACGAAAATAGCGTTATAGCGTGTGTTCACCACCAAGTGTCACTGTTGCACACCCTAACACACAGGCACAGACACACACAGGCCAGGGAGGATGGCTCGTTTACGCGGGGCACTGGGGAGCGGTCGCCTTGCGACAACGCAAAGCGTATTTACGTGAGCGCGGTCCCGTGAATTTGTTTTGCGCGCGTGCTCGTTTCCTGCACACACCCGCATTTACGCTTGCGTTGTCGCGCCCCTCTTGAGCAGACCTGGGAGGAGACCTGTGTTTAAATATATTTTTTTATCCCACGATTTTGTAACCCATTTTTCACCCCTGTGTCAATCATCTAATGTGATCCTGGGCTCTACACACCCTCCGCCAACCTGGGGAGAGCAACGGACTTGAACTCATGCTTCCTTCATGCCTGAGTGTCCAAGTCGCTCCTTTACACCTGACAGGGGGGAGTTTCCCTGGTTGGACGTAGCGCGTGGAAGGAACACGTTATTCCGACCAGTTCCTTTCCCCTCCATCAGGTGCCCTGGCTGGCCAGGGGGAGGCAGTATAGAGACCAGTTCCTTTCCCCTCCATCAGGCACCCCGGCTGGCCAGGGGGAGGCAGTATAGAGACCAGTTCCTTTCCCCTCCATCAGGCGCCCCGGCTGGCCAGGGGGAGGCAGTATAGAGACCAGTTCCTTTCCCCTCCATCAGGCGCCCCGGCTGGCCAGGGGGAGGCAGTATAGAGACCAGTTCCTTTCCCCTCCATCAGGCGCCCCGGCTGGCCAGGGGGAGGCAGTTTTTGAGACCAGGATTACTGCATGTTTTTGTGAGGGTACCTACCCTAGGGGGAGACCTGTGTTGATCCAGGCAACAACGCCTGCGTTCCTGGCTTCCCGTGTGAAAGGCCCTGAATGCTATATTTTCCCCCAGGGCCTCAACCTGTCCGGGGGCCAGAAGCAGAGGGTGAGTCTGGCCCGGGCGGTCTACAGGAAGGCCGACCTCTACCTGCTGGACGACCCTCTGTCTGCCGTGGACGCTCACGTGGGTCAGCACATCTTCGACAAGGTCATCGGACCCAAAGGAGTTCTGAGAGACAAGGTGAGTTCTGAGAGACAAGGTCATCGGACCCAAAGGAGTTCTGAGAGACAAGGTGAGTTCTGAGAGACAAGGTCATCGGACCCAAAGGAGTTCTGAGAGACAAGGTGACACCGTCCGTCCTGATTATCTCTGCGGTCCGTTACAGCCTAAAGCGATAGGCCGTCTTCAAGAACCGTTCTCAAGAGTACTTTCTGTTAGAAATTCCTGATATTAATTCATTTTGGGGCGGGAGAACCCCTTTTGGTGTTAGCACTATGTGATGCTTTAGCTATTGAAAAATAGCAGATCTACAAGCTCGTAGCGCGCCACTCGGTGGCGCGCTACGAGCTTGTAGGTCTGCTATTTTTGAAAAATCTAAGAACGACTGACATAGAAACATGGCTTTTTCAGAAAACTGTCAGGATGTAGAAGACATTTGTGACCAGATTTGACTGAGAGACTGCCATCGCGCACATTCCAGCTTTTCACCAGAGGAGAAAAACTTTTCTCTTTTTTCAAAATGAGTTAATAGCACTCTTCACATACTAGAGCATGTCTGAAATAAGTGTCAAAGCTGAAATTGACATGTAAATATGAAATAAATGCTTAAAGGGTAAGACCACTTTTTTGGAGGTTTGGGTTGTTTTCTTACCTTATTATGGTCAAACTAGTCCAGTCCAGGAGTTATTTCGCTCCATTGTGCAGTTTTATAGAAAATAACTTGAGCCCATTGACTTCCATTGTAGCGGGGAAACAGCTCTCAAAGTCACTCTTTTAGCACATGAACGAACGCAACAAAAACTGATTCTGACAGCTTATGACATCAGGAAAACTCATGCGGTTTTATTTCCGTGTTTTAACGTATATTTATAAAGGTACTATTTTGTTTGGAGAGACACTGAAGCTGCAATGCGGTCTTCCGTTTCCGGTTTCATTTGTAAACAAGGAAGCACGCTGGCTGCCTGTGTTGTACGCTGAGAGCACCCAATCCATCTGCAGTCGAGCAGTACCCGACACAGACACCCACGGCAAGCAGTCATAAGTTTGTAGGCTTTCGATACTTTTAGAACGGAGGATGAAGTGCACTGTTCCAGATTGTTGCAGTTAGAGTTGGACCAATCGGATCGTAGTACCGCGTCACATGAAAACAGAAGTGATTCGGTTGGCGTAAGCATACCTACCAGATCTTCTTTCTACACAAATTAGTCAAAACAAGACAACGTTGACATTTTTTATTAAAAATAAAACCGCATGAGTTTTCCTGATGTCATAAGCTGTCAGAATCAGCTTTTGTTGCGTTCGTTCATGTCCTAAAATAGTGACTTTGAGAGCTGTTTCCCCGCTACCATGTAAGTCAATGGGCTCATTGGGCTGGTATTATTATAAAGTTATTTTCTATAAAACTGCACAATGGAGCGAATTAACTCCTGGACTGGACTAGTTTGACCATAATAAGGTAAGAAAACAACCCAAACCTCCAAAAAAGTGGTCTTACCCTGTAGCTAGGTGTAATGTTAGAGACCACAGAAGTGAACCTTTCAAGCCTGTTTTCTCAACTCGCTGTTTCTCTGCAAGACATTACTCTATAAGCCATATCTCCAAAACCTGGTGGGTCAAACTGAACAACCAATATGTCAATTTGAAGCTACGATTCCCTGCTTTGATATGAAATGAAAAAACTAAAATTCAAACAAATCCAATGGCAGTCTCCTAGTCAAATTTGGTCACATTTTTAGAATCTGATCTCAGGTCAGAATGGGTCAAAATGGGTTAATTAATTCTGAACTGGGTAAGATACTATGCCCCCCCCCAATCAGTCTTAAAACTGAATAACTTGATTTCACTCAATGATTTGACATAATATAGCTGTAGTTCAATCTGAATTGTTTATTATATTATATTTTTCTCTGTGTGTTCAAATGTTTGTTATGTACAGTGTGATCATTGTAAAAGAGAGAGCTGGTTCTCAATTGACTTAACCCTGAGTAATTGAAGGAGAAAGAAAATTGTGACAGCACATTTAGATTTTAGTTTTTAGTCATAGTCTCTTGAATAGTTTATTTAGCTTACATTTTAGTCACCCGGAATGTTTTGGTGTTTAGTCTAGTTCCAGTCGACTGAAATCGACTAAATCTACAGTTGATTTAATCAACTAAAATGTAATTTTGGCGGACCTTGATGCCGTCGAAAGACCTAATTCTAATGCACTTGCTGAAAATAGCAGATCTACAAGCTCCGGCAGCATTCAGGAGAATAGCTTTTTTCCCCCCCGAGGTCTCCTGAACTTGAACACAGTATTTTAGCGTTTGTATTGAACAAATTTGTTTTGGAAATCCATCCATGTCGTTTACACCTGCATCTCCACTATAGCTAAAGAGTGCTGGGGTTGCTCCCCCGAGAATAGCTGATCTACAAGCTCACAACGCGTCGCAGCGCGGCGCGTTGTGAGCTTGTATAGATCTGCTATTTTCGCCCCTGGGATGACCCCCTCGTGTGGGACGTTCTCCCAGACTTGTTCAGGTCAGCCGCAGACAGTCCAAACATGGCCGCGTTGCACCCAGACGTTTATTCAACCACAACCCCTGCAGACATAACAGACTCTGTTTATTTAAGTTATCATCATAATCGTGGGGAGAAGACTCTTTTTTTAGTTGTATTCTTCCAACCTCCTGATGTATGTCGTACCCTTTGTGGGCAGTGTTGTTTTCGCCAGCAAATTTTTAATTTCAGTTTTGGTCTCTTCTTGAATAGTTTTCATTTAGTTTTAGTCACATTTTAGTCACCTGGAATATGTTAGTGTTGGTCTAGTAGTTTTAGTCGACTAAATATCATACCATTTTAGTTGACTAAATCTGCAGTTGATTTAGTCGACTAAAATCGACCAAAATGTATTTTGGTGGGCCGCTCTTGATGACTGTATTAAAGGTATTATGACATGATTTATAACATAATTTTAACAACATTAAAAGTCTTGGCCATGGTACTTCAAACGTGTCTAAAAAGTTTGAACACTCAACTCCACTCCAGTATTTATTTTTTTCTCGTTTTTGTGTATGTCTAATCTTCATCCTGAAAAGCCATGGAAAAACACATTATTTTAGCCTGTAGATGTCGGTAATTCCCCCTTTCCTGTCAACCCAAGATGCGCTACTTTGACAACTTGGTAGGAAGTCATCGTCAAAAATAAAAGAGTCATCTAGGCCAGTTGGTATCCAGTGTAAGGACTTGTGTTGATTGACACAGCCAACAACAGAGCAGATTGATTTTTCTCTAGAAGCCATTATTAGTAAATATTACAAAGAAACAAAGTCACGATCACAATGAGGAAGCGGAGAAGAGAGGGTAGGCACTAGGCAGGGAGCAGAGGGGAGGGGGCGGAGCTTTAGCGGAGATCTACGTATATCTCTGCCGTCCAACCAGATGAGATATTTTTGCATAATTATTCACAGAAGTCCAGAAAGCAGAGAATACACTGAATGTTCAAACTTCGTTTTTTTTTGGTGACATTGATGTCAAGAAAAGCCAAAAAAGCCAAAAAATCTACAAAAATGTGTTTTAAATGTCACAATCCCTTTAACACTTGCTGAAAGTAGCAGATCTACAAGCTGACAATGCGTCGCAGCTGTGATGCGTTGTGAGCTTGCAGATCGGCTATTTGCAGCATGCAACCAAGTGTAAAATGACTTATACTGGATCTCTTGTCCACTAGTCCCTTCCTAACATTTTAGTCTAGTTTTTATTTGTTGACGAAATTGTCAGTATAATATTTAGTCATAGTTTTAGCTATAGCACGGTTTTCCTTTAGTTTCCATTTAGTTTTTCTTCAGTGGAAAAAGGTAGTCGACGAACATTTTTCGTCTTAGTTTTAGTCGACGAAAACAACACTGGTTGACACGGCAATAAAGTCTATGGATCTTGAATCTTGTGCGTGTTGAATCAATCCGTCTGTTTCCTCCTGTTTCCTCAGACAGAGAAGACGTGATCATTGACGACTGCACATTTATTTGTTGACAAAATTGTCAATATATTTAGTCTTCGTTTTAGTCATCATAGCACGGTTTTCATTTAGTTTACATTTAGTTTTCGTCAGTGAAAAAAGGTAGTCGTCGACAAACATTTTTCGTGTTTTGGTGTTAGCATTACGTTATGCTTTAGCTATTTAAAAATAGCAGATCTACAAGCTTGTAGGTCTGCTATTTTAGAAAAATCGAAGAACGACTGACTATAGAAACATAGCTTTTTCAGAAAACTGTCATTTTCAAACAGACATTTTTTAGAATCTGATCTCAGATTTCACTTAATTCAAATATCACTTATTTGTTTTGTTGTGATAATCCTCCCTACTATAGAGTGTGCTGACCATATAAGGAGTTCCTCCCTGTCCCCAGTTAACACCCTGGGGGGAAGGGGGTCAAAAAACCTTAGGTTTCGTTTTTGACTCTCTATCCTGATTGGACGAAAGGCTTTGGGGTCCCAGCCAAAAATGAAACCTAAAGGTTTTTTTGAGTGAAAATCACTGAATATACCTTTAATGTATTTGGTTCCCTTTGTGTCTCGTCGTTTGGACTCCTCCAGACTCGCATCCTGGTGACCCACGGGACCAGCTTCCTGCCGCAGGCGGACCTCATCGTGGTTCTGGCAGACGGCGTGATGACGGAGAGCGGGTCGTACGCGGAGCTGCTGGGCCGCCACGGAGCCTTCGCCGAGTTCATCCACACCTTCGCCAACGTGGAGCGCAAGGAGAGCGGCGGCGCCATCCAGAGAGGTGACGTTAAGCTATGTACCGTTGTCTACGTAGCAGTGTTGTTTTTGGCAGCAAATTTCAATTTTAGTTTAGTCATAGTCTTTGGACTGAAACTTCATTTAGTTTTAGTCACATTTTAGTCACCTGGAAATGTCTTGGTGTTAGTCTAGTTTTAGTCGACTAAATGTCATAAGATTTTAGTCGACTAAATCTACAGTTTATTTAGTCGACTAAAATGTATTATTTTGGTGGGCCTTGATGCCGTCTTAATGGGTGTTTTTACACTTGCTGAAAATAGCCGATCTACAAGCTCAATGTTCAATGTCAGTGGGTGCTCAACCTTTTCCATGTCAAGGACCCCCAGAATTCTCTGTATTTGGTCGCGGACCCCCCCATCTGAAAATATGTAGTTCCAGGGACCACCACCCCCCGAAGCAAAAGTTTGAGTTAAAAACTCAAAACAAATTTCAGTGCAAGCTGACAATAAAGTATTATCGTATCGTATTGTAAATAATTTTTCGCGACCCACAAATCGATCCCGATTCCCCGACCCAATGTTTGGGAACCAGTGGTTTTACATGACAGTGTTGCTCTGTTCATATAAAATGTTTAATCAACGCTAACCTGTCATTGTGTAACACAGCTGGTTCCAGGAGGTCCAACGCTCGCCTCAGCATGGTGGACTTCATGCCCTTCTCCAGAGACTTGTCACAGGAGCAGCTAATTGGGTAAGAACACCCACATGACCTGTCACAGGAGCAGCTGATTATTATTATTATTATTATTATTATTAGACAAATGTTTAGAGCTTAAAGGACCACTTCACCACTTTTCAACCTATCTTCATATAATAGGTCCTCACTAATAATCATGGAAAAATGGCACGATTTTTCTCTACTCAGTCTGTGTCTCATAGGAGGGCTGTGGGCAGTTTAGAAACCGTCTTCCAGTGACATCATCATTAGGTCGTTTTTTTATTTTTTTAAACAAGATATTTTTACAAAAATGTTTAAATTTTCATTATCGTGAGAACAATGGCTTCCATTTTCGCATCGCAACTTTTCAGGACAAGAAAGCCTGCAGTTTCTATTATCTTGTATTCCCCATCGATGATGTCACTGGAAGACGGTTTCTGAACTGCCCACAGCCCTCCTATGAGACACAGACAGGTTTCTGAACTGCCCACAGCCCTCCTATGAGACACAGACAGGTTTCTGAACTGCCCACAGCCCTCCTATGAGACAGACTGGTTTCTGAACTGCCCACAGCCCTCCTATGAGACACAGACTGGTTTCTGAACTGCCCACAGCCCTCCTATGAGACACAGACTGGTTTCTGAACTGCCCACAGCCCTCCTACGAGACACAGACTGGTTTCTTAACTGCCCACAGCCCTCCTATGAGACACAGACTGGTTTCTGAACTGCCCACAGCCCTCCTATGAGACACAGATTGGTTTCTGAACTGCCCACAGCCCTCCTATGAGACACAGACTGGTTTCTGAACTGCCCACAGCCCTCCTATGAGACACAGACTGGTTTCTGAACTGCCCACAGCCCTCCTACGAGACACATACTGGTTCCTGAACTGCCCACAGCCCTCCTATGAGACACAGACAGGTTTCTGAACTGCCCACAGCCCTCCTATGAGACACAGACTGGTTTCTGAACTGCCCACAGCCCTCCTATGAGACAGACTGGTTTCTGAACTGCCCACAGCCCTCCTACGAGACACAGACCGAGTAGAGAAAAAATTGCACCATTCTTTCATGATTATTAGTGAGGACCCATTATATGAAGATAGGTTGAAAAGTGGTGAAGTGGTCCTTTAAGTCACATGGTTTTGTGACTTAGGGGGAAACAAAGCCTGTTCAGGACTCGAGTAGATGATGCGTGTGTCATTGACCTCTGAACCCGTGTGTGTATCATTGACCTCTGAACCTGTGCGTGTGTCATTGACCTCTGAACCTGTGCGTGTGTCATTGACCTCTGAACCTGTGCGTGTGTCATTGACCTCTGAACCTGTGCGTGTGTCATTGACCTCTGAACCTGTGTGTGTGTCATTGACCTCTGAACCTGTGCGTGTGTCATTGACCTCTGAACCTGTGCGTGTGTCATTGACCTCTGAACCTGTGTGCGTGTGTCATTGACCTCTGAACCTGTGCGTGTGTCATTGACCTCTGAACCTGTGCGTGTGTCATTGACCTCTGAACCTGTGTGCGTGTGTCATTGACCTCTGAACCTGTGCGTGTGTCATTGACCTCTGAACCTGTGCGTGTGTGTCATTGACCTCTGAACCTGTGTGTGTGTGTGTCATTGACCTCTGAACCTGTGCGTGTGTGTCATTGACCTCTGAACCTGTGCGTGTGTCATTGACCTCTGAACCTGTGCGTGTGTCCCATAGGGGGGACAGCACCAACAGCAACCTGCAGAGCATGGAGCCAGTGGCGGAGCTCTCCGAGCACCAGGACCACCAGGGGGCGCCAGAGGATGCGGGCAAGCTGACCGTGGTGGACAAGGCCCGCACTGGACGGGTGAGCAGCGCTCTGCACCGGTACCACCACGCTGAACATTATGTTCACACTGTTCACAGTCCACACAGACCACACTGTCCACACTGTTCACACTGTCCACACTGTTCACACTGTCCACACTGTCCACACTGTCCACACTGTTCACACTGTCAACACTGTTCACACTGTTCACACTGTTCACACTGGACGGGTGAGCAGCGGTCTGCACCGGTACCACGCTGGACATTATGTCAAAAAATAGTATTTTGAGAAGGTCCTGGGTTCGATTCCCGCTCGGGACGCTGTGGGTGCTGGCGGCGTGTTTCCTCCTCCGTGTTATCAGTGCCCATACCCGAAGGCGGGGTTGGCGAAAGGGCCTTTCTGTGTGGAGTTTGCATGTTCTCCCCGTGTCCCCAAGGGTAGGTACCCTCACATGTTCTCCCCGTGTCCCCTAGGGTAGGTACCCTCACATGTTCTCCCCCTGTCCCCTAGGGTAGGTACCCTCACAAAAAACATGCAGTAATCCTGGTCACTAAACTGCCTCCCCCTGGCCAGCCGGGACGCCTGATGGAGGGGAAAGGAACTGGTCTCTATACTGCCTCCCCCTGGCCAGCCGGGGCTCCTGATGGAGGGGAAAGGAACTGGTTGGAATAACGTGTTCCTTCCACGCGCTACGTCCAACCAGGGAAACTCCCCCCTGTCAGGTGTAAAGGAGCAACTTGGACACTCAGGCATGAAGGAAGCATGAGTTCAAGTCCGTTGCTCTCCCCTTGTCCCCCATATATGGGGACTAGGTTGGTCTCCCCTTGTCCCCCATATATGGGGACTAGATTGGTGGAGGGTGTGTAGAGCCCAGGATAACATTAGATGATTGACACAGGGGTGAAAAAATAGTATTTTTGCCGCGGGCTATGATGCCGTCCGTCGTAATGGCAGATTTTGCTGACATTTGCCGATCTAACCAAGTGTAAAATGATACCGGATCTCTTGTCCAATTATAGGCCACTGTGAGTTGACTGATGCAGCTTTAATTAATTGTTTAATTAATCTGATCTCAGGTCAGAATGGGTTAATTTCTCCCGATAAATAAAGCCTTGGATGAAGGCTATATAAATGCACCATTTACAATATACCATGTTTGTTCTCCAGGTGAGGTTGGAGATGTACATGTATATATATAGTGAGGTTGGAGATGTACATGTATATATATAGTGAGGTTGGAGATGTACATGTATATATATAGTGAGGTTGGAGATGTACATGTATATATATAGTGAGGTTGGAGATGTACATGTATATATATAGTGAGGTTGACGTGAGGTGTCTTTGCATAACCAGGTGAGGTTGGAGATGTACATGTATATATAGTTGACGTGACGTCAGGTTGACGTGAGGTGTCTTTGCGTAACCAGGTGAGGTTGGAGATGTACATGTATATATAGTGAGGTTGGAGATGTACATGTATATATAATGAGGTTGACGTGAGGTGTCTTTGCGTAACCAGGTGAGGTTGGAGATGTACATGTATATATATAGTGAGGTTGACGTGAGGTGTCTTTGCATAACCAGGTGAGGTTGGAGATGTACATGTATATATATAGTGAGGTTGGAGATGTACATGTATATATAGTGAGGTTGACGTGAGGTGTCTTTGCGTAACCAGGTGAGGTTGGAGATGTACATGTATATATAGTGAGGTTGGAGATGTACATGTATATATAGTGAGGTTGGAGATGTACATGTATATATAATGAGGTTGACGTGAGGTGTCTTTGCGTAACCAGGTGAGGTTGGAGATGTACATGTATATATAGTGAGGTTGGAGATGTACATGTATATATAATGAGGTTGACGTGTGGTGTCTTTGCATAACCAGGTGAGGTTGGAGATGTACATGTATATATAGTGAGGTTGGAGATGTACATGTATATATAATGAGGTTGACGTGAGGTGTCTTTGCGTAACCAGGTGAGGTTGGAGATGTACATGTATATATAGTGAGGTTGACGTGAGGTGTCTTTGCATAACCAGGTGAGGTTGGAGATGTACATGTATATATATAGTGAGGTTGGAGATGTACATGTATATATAGTGAGGTTGACGTGAGGTGTCTTTGCGTAACCAGGTGAGGTTGGAGATGTACATGTATATATAGTGAGGTTGACGTGAGGTGTCTTTGCGTAACCAGGTGAGGTTGGAGATGTACATGTATATATAGTGAGGTTGACGTGAGGTGTCTTTGCGTAACCAGGTGAGGTTGGAGATGTACATGTATATATAGTGAGGTTGACGTGAGGTGTCTTTGCGTAACCAGGTGAGGTTGGAGATGTACATGTATATATAGTGAGGTTGACGTGAGGTGTCTTTGCGTAACCAGGTGAGGTTGGAGATGTACATGTATATATAATGAGGTTGACGTGAGGTGTCTTTGCGTAACCAGGTGAGGTTGGAGATGTACATGTATATATAGTGAGGTTGACGTGAGGTGTCTTTGCGTAACCAGGTGAGGTTGGAGATGTACATGTAGTGAGGTTGACGTGAGGTGTCTTTGCGTAACCAGGTGAGGTTGGAGATGTACATGTGTATATAATGAGGTTGACGTGAGGTGTCTTTGCGTAAACCAGGTGAGGTTGGAGATGTACATGTATATATATAGTGAGGTTGACGTGAGGTGTCTTTGCGTAACCAGGTGAGGTTGGAGATGTACATTTATATATAGTGAGGTTGACGTGAGGTGTCTTTGCGTAACCAGGTGAGGTTGGAGATGTACATGGAGTACTTCAAGACCATCGGCATGGCCCTCATCGTGCCCATCGTCCTGCTGTACGCCTTCCAGCAGGGGGCGTCGTTGTCCTACAACTACTGGCTGAGCCTGTGGGCGGACGAGCCCATCGTCAACGGGACGCAGCTGGACACCGACCTGAAGCTGGCCGTGTTCGGGGCGCTGGGCTTCGCACAAGGTCAGTGTTATTGGTGTCGCGACGCGTTGGTCAAAATGCCATATCCGTATCGGAACAGTCAGAAGGTCAGTGTTATTGGTGTCGCGACGCGTTGGTCAAAATGCCATATCCGTATCGGAACAGTCACAAGGTCAGTGTTATTGGTGTCGCGACGCGTTGGTCGAAATGCCATATCCGTATCGGAACAGTCTCAAGGTCAGTGTTATTGGTGTCGCGACGCGTTGGTCAAAATGCCATATCCGTATCGGAACAGTCTCAAGGTCAGTGTTATTGGTGTCGCGACGCGTTGGTCGAAATGCCATATCCGTATCGGAACAGTCTCAAGGTCAGTGTTATTGGTGTCGCGACGCGTTGGTCAAAATGCCATATCCGTATCGGAACAGTCTCAAGGTCAGTGTTATTGGTGTCGCGACGCGTTGGTCAAAATCAGTGTTGTTTTTGGCAGCAAATTTCTATTTTAGTTTAGTCATAGTCAGAGTGTTAGTCTAGTTTTAGTCGACTAAATGTCATAAGATTTTAGTTGACTAAATCTACAGTTGATTTTTGTCGACTAAAATGTATTTTGGCGGGTCTTGATGCCGTCGTAATGAGTGTTTTTACACTTGCTGAAAATAGCCGATCTACAAGCTCATTGCGACACGTTGTGAGCTTGTAGATCAGCTATTTTCAGCATGCAACCAAGTGTAAAATGACTTATACTGGGTCTCTTGTCCACTAGTCCCTTCCTAACATTCCTAACAACACACTAGGGGGTGCTAGAGCACCCCCTGCCCTTTTGGCAATGTGCTAAAAAAAAAACGTTTTCTTTTTTTTCTTACTTTGTAGTGTGTGGACCATGCGGTGACATTGATCAAATATTGATAAAAAACGCTTCTACTATATTATTTAGGCCCCCCACAATCTAAAGCTATGTTTCTATGTCAGTGGTTCTTCGATTAAAAGAAAATAGCAGATCTACAAGCTCATAGCGCGCCACCGAGTGGCGCGCTATGAGCTTGTAGATCTGCTATTTTTCAATAGCTAAAGCACCAAAATGGGTTCCCGCCCCAAAATGTGCTGCACAAGGTGCCCTTTTTTTCACTTGATCACCTGCCCCTCTAAATGTCTGTGCACGCCACTGGCCGTCCCCCTCCTCCCTCCCTGCGTGTGTTTTCCAGGCGTGGCGATCTTGGACTGAAACTAAATGGAAACTAAATTAAAACTATGCTATGGTGACTAAAACTAAGACTAAATATACTGACAATTTCGTCGACAAATAAAAACTAGACTAAAATGTTAGGAAGGGACTAGTGGACAAGAGATCCGGTATAAGTCATTTTACACTTGGTTGCATGCTGAAAATAGCTGATCTACAAGCTCACGCTGCGACGCGTTGTGAGCTTGTAGATCGGCTATTTTCAGCAAGTGTAAAATAAGTAATTATGACGGCATCAAGGCCCGCAAAAATAAATTTTAGTCGACTAAATCGCCTGTAGATTTAGTCGACTAAAATCTTATGACATTTAGTCGACTAAAAGTAGACTAACACCAATACATTCCAGGTGACTAAAATGTGACTAAGACTAAGTGAAAACTATTCAGGAGACTATGACTAAAACTAAAATAGAAATCTGCTGCCAAAAACAACACTGTCCCGACTGAATACAACAAAAACAACCAACCAAACAACAACCAAAAACAACACTGCTCCCTCCCTGCGTGTGTTTCTGCTGTGTTTCTGCTGTGTTTCTGCTGTGTTTCTGCTGTGTTTCTGCGTGTGTTTCTGCTGTGTTTCTGCGTGTGTTTCTGCGTGTGTTTCTGCGTAAAATCTGCTGCCAAAAACAACACTGCTCCCTGCGTGTGTTTTCCAGGCGTGGCCATCTTCGGCACCACGGTGGCCATCTCCGTCGGGGGCATCCTGGCGTCGCGCCACCTCCACACGGAGCTGCTCAACAACGTGCTCCACTCGCCCATGGCCTTCTTCGAGGCCACGCCCAGCGGCAACCTGCTGAACCGCTTCGCCAAGGAGATGGACGCCATCGACTGCATGATCCCCGACGGGCTGAGGACCACGCTGGGCTACGTCTTCAAGCTGCTGGAGGTCTGCACCGTCGTCCTGATAGCCACGCCCTTCGCCGCCGTGGTCATCCTGCCGCTGGCCTTCCTGTACGCCTTCGTGCAGGTGACTTAACTTTACTTTACTTTATTGGATTATTTAAATTTTTTGGTTTTTTATTTTTATTTTTATTTTTATTTTTATTTTTATTTTTATTTTTATTTATTTTTTTTATTTTTTTTATTTTTATTATTATTATTATTATTATATATATATTTTTTTATTATAATTATTTTTATTATAATTATTTTTATTATTATTATTTTTTTTATTTTATTTTAAATTATTATTATTATTATTTTTTATATATTTTTTTGGTTTTATTATTATATAGGTAACGTCACTTTACTTTACTCTATTGGTTTATTCAGTCGGGACAGTGTTGTTTTTGGCAGCACATTTTGATTTTAGTTTTACTCGTAGTCTTTTTGAATAGTTGAACTAAACTAATAGTTTAGTTCATTTAATTTTAGTCAAATTTTAGTCACCTGGAATGTGTTAGTGTTAGTCTAGTTTTAGTCGACTAAATGTCATGAGGTTTTAGTCGACTAAATCTACAGTTGTGAGCTTGTAGATCAGCTATTTTCAGCATGCAACCAAGTGTAAAATGACTCATACTGGATCTCTTGTCCACTAGTCCCTTCCTAACATTTTAGTCTAGTTTTTATTTGTTGACGAAATTGTCAGTATATTTAGTCTTAGTCATAGCACAGTTTTCATTTAATTTCCATTTCGTTTTCTTTAGTGGAAAAAGGTAGTCGACGAACATTTTTCGTCTTAGTTTTAGTCGACGAAAACAACACTGGTCGAGACAGTGTAAATTGATGAACATTACATTACAAATGCAGTGTAAATAAATATACCAGATTTAGCAAAACTTGCTAATTTCCATCCGACATCAAACATCAAACGATACAAACAGGACTGACATACAAGAAATATAGCATACAAACACCTAGTACATTTCAAACCTAATAAGACTAGTAAGAATAAAAAATTAAGAAAATTATTAGGGTAGGTTTACTCTATTTTTGACTAAGCGTCGTACATGATCACAAGACTGGTTGTTTTTTTAACCACTGTTTCAATTGTCCTTTAACCCATTCTGACCTGAGATCAGATTCTAAAAATGTCTTCTACATCCTGACAGTTTTCATTCTGACCTGAGATCAGATTCTAAAAATGTCTTCTATGTCAGTCGCTCTTCGATTTTTCAAAAATAGCAGACCTACAAGCTCGTCGCGCGCCACTCGGTGGCGCGCTATGAGCTATGAGTGTGTGTCCAGTGGAAACCTCGTATATGAATCTGATCTCAGGTCAGAATGGGTTCATCAGACCAGTGTGTGTCCAGTGGAAACTTCGTATGAATCTGATCTCAGGTCAGAATGGGTTATTAAATGATGTATTTCCTTGTTTTTTCCTCGCCGGGGGTTTCCAGAGCTTCTACGTGGCCACGTCGTGCCAGCTCCGCCGGCTGGAGGCCGTGAGCCGCTCGCCCATCTACACCCACTTCAACGAGACGGTGCAGGGCGCCAGCGTCATCCGGGCCTTCGGGGAGCAGGCCCGCTTCGTCCAGCAGTCCAACAGGAGGGTGGACTTCAACCAGACCTCCTACTTCCCTCGCTTCGTGGCCACCAGGTCAGTGTTGTTTTCGTCGACTAAGACTAAGACGAAAAATGTTCGTCGACTACCTTTTTTCACTGACAAAAACAACTGGAAACTAAACGAAAACTAAGCTACGATGACTAAAACTATAAGACTAAATATACTGACAATTTCGTCAACAAATAAAAACTAGACTAAAATGTTAGGAAGGGACTAGTGGACAAGAGATCCAGTAGGCCTATAAGTCATTTTACACTTGGTTGCATGCTGAAAATAGCTGATCTACAAGCTTGTACAGTAGATCAGCTATTTTCAGCAAGTGTAAAAACACTCATTACGACGCCATCAATGCCCACCAAAATACATTTTAGTCGACTAAATCAACTGTAGATTTAGTCGACTAAAATCTTATGATGTTTAGTCCTAACACTAAGACATTTCCAGGTGACTAAAACTAAATGAAGTTTCAGTCCAAAGACTATGACTAAACTAAAATAGAAATTTGCTGCCAAAAACAACACTGGATGATTGACGACGTGTCTATACTTCAGTTCTGCTCCAAATCTTCTTCTGGATCAAATTTATATTTTTTAATTTTTGTTCAACGTTTGGCTTCCTCTGTTGATTGATTAAATCTGTCATTTATCAGGTTGTAAACCTTTGAAGACAGAAAGACAAACTATAACTAATAACAACATTGCCTTTTAACAAAATCATAATACTATTAAATATCTTATTTATCCAATCAATTTAATGTATTTTAAACAATCAAATGTCTTAAGCAAAGTATTAAGTAAATAATTTAAGTAAATAATTATAGTCAACATTTTTTATTAAACATTTCAAATGAATTAACCATTTAAATGGAAGGAGGCCAAGAGGCAGAAATAATATTACACTTCAAAGCTACATCGTACTGTACATGTCAATTACCTATAAAATATAATGCTAAAATCTCCAAAGTGACAGGGTGCGAAATTGTGCGCAGAGAAAATTCACAAAAGTACAAGATTAACAGAACTCTCTTATACTTTAGATGCAAGGATATTATACTTTAAATATAATTGGATACGAAGCATACATCTTACATTTTGAATCTCGTCTCAAGCAAACATCCTTCGTAGGCTACTATCAATGTGCTATAATCTACATTCTGATTTATTTTATTTTACAAATCAGTGGTATCCATAATAGTGTGACTTCTTCTCCTCAGATGGCTGGCGGTGAACCTGGAGTTTGTAGGAAACGGGGTGGTCTTAGCGGCGTCCGTTCTCTCCGTGATGGGAAAACACACGCTGAGCCCGGGCATCGTCGGTTTGGCGGTGTCGCACTCTCTCCAGGTACGAGGTTCAATATATCCACACACACGCACGCGCACACACACGCACGCACACACGCAGTGGCTCAGGGGTATAGAGTGTAGAGTAGACGCAAGGTTGCCAGTTCAAACCCTGTGGGCTCCCCCAGAGTTAGTGTCGAAGTGTCCTTGAGCAAGACACTGAACCCCTGATTGCTCCTGATGTGCTGGTTGGTGCCTTGCATGGTTTCCGCCGCCATCGGTGTGTGAATGTGTGTGTGAATCTATGTAAAGCGCCTTGGATAAAGGCGCTATATAAATGCATCGTTTTATTTTACCATTTAGCACGCACACACGCATGCGCACACACACACACACACACACACACACACACGGAGGAAGGACTAGTGGAGAAGAGATCCAGTAGAACTAAAAGACAAGTCATTTTATGTTTGTTTGTGCTCTGAAAATAGCAGATCGGCTATTTTCAGCCATTACGACAACATCAAGGCCCGCCAAAATACATTTTAGTCGACTAAATCAACGTCGTCAATGTCATCTAAAATCGCATGACATTA
Source organism: Protomyctophum parallelum (assembly GCF_964188405.1). NCBI lineage: Eukaryota > Metazoa > Chordata > Actinopteri > Myctophiformes > Myctophidae > Protomyctophum > Protomyctophum parallelum. The sequence continues at coordinate 17,841,286 of NC_139702.1, read as the reverse complement.
TAGTCGAGTAAAACTAGACCACTAAAGCATTTCAGATGACTAAAATAAAGATGACCAACACTAAATGAAACTTTATTCAAAAGGCTATATGACTAGACTAAACAAAAAATGTGCTGCCAAAACCAACACTGACACACACACACACACACACACACACACACACACACACACACACACACACACACACACACACCCACACACACTGTGCATCCTGCTCTTGCTGTTGCCAAACATCAGTCCCCTCGGGGCGACACAATCATGCAAAAAAACAACAAAATAAACGTTAACAGCCGGTTGGGCAATAATAGTGTGTGAGCTCCGCCTCGTCTAGAGTGAAACGAAAGTAGAACACCAACCAATGTGTACGTTTTGCGCAATCACTATAAAAACACGCATACACACACACACACACACACACACACACACACACACACACACACACACACACACACACACACACACACACACACACACACACATGGTCGTGGCCTGCCGCAGTAGCTAGGAGAATGTTTTCCTAACGTGGAGCGTGCGGTGTGTTTTGTGTTATTTTTTTTATTTATTCTTTTTTTACCCAGGGTAAGTAGCTGAGCACAGGTACTCATTTTCAGCAACGCCCTGCACATAGAAGCACACAGTCACACACACACACACACACACACACACCTGGGAGCTGACCAGTACAACCACAGTCTTATGCTGTTGGCCACTAACCAGTTGGGGGTTCAGTGCCTTATTGCTCAAGGGCACTTCAGCGGTGTTGGGTGAGTGATGACCACCCATATTTCTCCTGCCCGTCCGGGGAATCAAACAGGCAACCTTTTGGCAACAGGGGGACGCACCTCTAACCCTTAGGCCACCGCTGCCCTTCTACTTCTAACGTGGAGTGTGGTGGGTTTTTTTTTATATATTTTTTATCCCACGATTTTGTAACCCATTTATCACCCCTGTGTCAATCATCTAATGTGATCCTGGGCTCTACACACCCTCCACCAACCTAGTCCCCATATATGGGGGACAAGGGGAGACCAACCTAATCCCCATGTATGGGGGACAAGGGGAGAGCAACCTAGTCCCCATATATGGGGGACAAGGGGAGACCAACCTAGTCCCCATATATGGGGGACAAGGGGAGACCAACCTAGTCCCCATATATGGGGGACAAGGGGAGAGCAACGGACTTGATGCTCATGCTTCCTTCATGCCTGAGTGTCCAAGTTGCTCCTTTACACCTGACAGGGGGGAGTTTCCCTGGTTGGACGTAGCGCGTGGAAGGAACACGTTATTCCAACCAGTTCCTTTCCCCTCCATCAGGCGCCCCGGCTGGCCAGGGGGAGGCAGTTTAGAGACCAGGATTACTGCATGTTTTTTGTGAGGGTACCTACCCTGGGTTTTGTGTTCTAACGGTGTGTTTTGGATGCTGTCTGCAGGTGACTGGCATCCTGAGCTGGATCGTGAGGTCCTGGACGGACGTGGAAAACAACATCGTTTCCGTGGAGAGAGTCAAGGAGTATTCGGAGACGGTCAAAGAGGTCAGCAGCGCTACAACAGGGAGAGAGACACACATACAGGGACACACATACAGGGAGAGAGACACACATACAGGGAGAGAGACACACATACAGGGAGAGAGACACACATACAGGGAGAGAGACACACATACAGGGAGAGAGACACACATACAGGGACACACATACAGGGAGAGAGACACACATACAGGGAGAGAGACACACATACAGGGACACACATACAGGGAGAGAGACACACATACAGGGAGAGAGACACACATACAGGGAGAGAGACACACATACAGGGAGAGAGACACACATACAGGGAGAGAGACACACATACAGGGACACACATACAGGGAGAGAGACACACATACAGGGAGAGAGACACACATACAGGGAGAGAGACACACATACAGGGACACACATACAGGGAGAGAGACACACATACAGAGACACACATACAGGGAGAGAGACACACATACAGGGACACACATACAGGGAGAGAGACACACATACAGGGAGAGAGACACACATACAGGGACACACATACAGGGACACACATACAGGGAGAGAGACACACATACAGGGAGAGAGACACACATACAGGGACACACATACAGGGACACACATACAGGGAGAGAGACACACATACAGGGAGAGAGACACACATACAGGGAGAGAGACACACATACAGGGAGAGAGACACACATACAGGGAGAGAGACACACATACAGGGAGAGAGACACACATACAGGGACACACATACAGGGAGAGAGACACACATACAGGGAGAGAGACACACATACAGGGACACACATACAGGGAGAGAGACACACATACAGGGAGAGAGACACACATACAGGGAGAGAGACACACATACAGGGAGAGAGACACACATACAGGGAGAGAGACACACATACAGGGACACACATACAGGGAGAGAGACACACATACAGGGACACACATACAGGGACACACATACAGGGAGAGAGACACACATACACATATTTTAGGTGCAGTGAAGGTTATACATTCACACACTCCTACTCCTCATGATACACCACACACACACACACACACACACGCGCGCGCACATGCATTATCAGTGGCGTGCACAGATAGACAATAGGCAGGGGGTGCTAGAGCACCCCCTGCCCTTTTGGCAATGTGCTCTTAAAAACAAAACAAAAAAAAGAGTGTTAATTTTTTTTCATAATGTGTAGTGTGTGGACCATGCGGTGACATTGATCAAATCTTGATAAAAAAACGCTTCTACTAATATTATTTAGGCCCCCCACAATCTAAAGCTATGTTTCTATGTCAGTGGTTCTTCGATTAAAATAAAATAGCAGACCTACAAGCTCGTGGCGCGCTACGAGCTTGTAGATCTGCTATTTTTCAATAGCTAAAGCACCAAAATGGGTTCCCGGCGCCCCAAAATGTGCTGCACAAGGTGCCCTTTTTTTCACTTGAGCACCTGGCCCCTCTAAATGTCTGTGCACACAACTGTGCATTATGCTAAACCTCTTGGTGTCTCTCCCCTCAGGGTGCCTGGAGCATTATGCTAAACCTCTTGGTGTCTCTCCCCTCAGGGTGCCTGGAGCATTATGCTAAACCTCTTGGTGTCTCTCCCCTCAGGGTGCCTGGAGCGTGGAGGACAGCAGCATTATGCTAAACCTCTTGGTGTCTCTCCCCTCAGGGTGCCTGGAGCGTGGAGGACAGCAGCCTGCCGGCCGACTGGCCCCACAGAGGGACCATCGACATGCAGGACTACGGGCTTCAGTACCGGACCGGACTGGACCTGGCTCTGAAGGGCATCACTCTGAACATCCAGGAGAGAGAGAAGGTAAGGACTGGACCTGGCTCTGAAGGGCATCACTCTGAACATCCAGGAGAGAGAGAAGGTAAGGACTGGACCTGGCTCTGAAGGGCATCACTCTGAACATCCAGGAGAGAGAGAAGGTAAGGACTGGACCTTCACTCTGAAGGGCATCACTCTGAACATCCAGGAGAGAGAGAAGGTAAGGACTGGACCTGGCTCTGAAGGGCATCACTCTGAACATCCAGGAGAGAGAGAAGGTAAGGACTGGACCTGGCTCTGAAGGGCATCACTCTGAACATCCAGGAGAGAGAGAAGGTAAGGACTGGACCTGGCTCTGAAGGGCATCACGCTGAACATCCAGGAGAGAGAGAAGGTAAGGACTGGAGCTGGCTCTGAAGGGCATCACTCTGAACATCCAGGAGAGAGAGAAGGTAGATAGATAGGTAGGTAGGTAGGTAGGTAGGTAGGTAGGTAGGTAGGTAGATAGATAGATAGATAGATAGATAGATAGATAGATAGATAGATAGATATCTGAAGGGCATCACTCTGAACATCCAGGAGAGAGAGAAGGTGAGATGAGACGATGATGAGATTCAATCTATTGTCAATGTACAGTACAAGTACAGCACAGCACGGCGAAAAGTATTTTCGCATCTCACCAATGGTGCAAACATGTCAGCAAGGAGGATACATTACATGGCCCGGTTAAGAGTTTAGGTTTCTGGTTTAAGGACTTCAGTGTTTTGTACCATGCTATTGTATGTATAAGTACAGAACAAAGAATGTTTGCTGGGTTAGATTTAGGGCTAGTGGTAGTAATAGTCGGACACCGCGAATAGCGGTCGGACATCTCCGCATTTTTCCTAATAAATTTTCATTCGATTTTCATTCGAAAATACACACGTTTTTCACTCACACCTCAATTCAACTGTTGTTAAAGGTTTTATGACATTCATTTTCATTTATTTTTCTTTTTTCTTTTAGGTTTTATGACCAGTGGATTGTGGATTTATGATTCAGTGGATTTTCTGTGGTCTGAAGTTTTCTTTGGGGTTTGGAAGCCTTTTGAGCTACAATGAAAACAGGCAACACAGTGAAAACAGTGACATCTGCTGGCAAATCCCATTGACATATATGGGATTTGCAGGATCTTACATCACAATCTGCCGGCAAATCAGAGCACCTGTTTGAGCCAGAAAACCCCAGACCACAGAAAGTCTACTGAATGTTAAAAGTTCATGTTTTTTGGGTGCAATTGAGATTAGAAAACCTAAAAAAAAATAAGAACAATTCCAAAACCTTTTTTTTAATGTCACAATCCCTTTAAATAACTCTAAACGTGTTCTCCAGAAGGATGGTGTTGCCTAGAGAGGGTCTATAACTCTGAATTCTCCAGAAGAATGGTGTTGCCTAGAGAGGGTCTATAACTCTGAATTCTCCAGAAGGATGGTGTTGCCTAGAGAGGGTCTATAACTCTGAATTCTCCAGAAGAATGGTGTTGCCTAGAGAGGGTCTATAACTCTGAATTCTCCAGAAGGATGGTGTTGCCTAGAGAGGGTCTATAACTCTGAATTCTCCAGAAGAATGGTGTTGCCTAGAGAGGGTCTATAACTCTGAATTCTCCAGAAGGATGGTGTTGCCTAGAGAGGGTCTATAACTCTGAATTCTCCAGAAGAATGGTGTTGCCTAGAGAGGGTCTATAACTCTGAATTCTCCAGAAGGATGGTGTTGCCTAGAGAGGGTCTATAACTCTGAATTCTCCAGAAGAATGGTGTTGCCTAGAGAGGGTCTATAACTCTGAATTCTCCAGAAGAATGGTGTTGCCTAGAGAGGGTCTATAACTCTGAATTCTCCAGAAGAATGGTGTTGCCTAGTGTCGTGGCAGGTTTTACACACTCTAAACGCGTGAGGAATCACAAGAGGCTTGAAGGTCTGTCCAGAGGCAAGCAAGTTCCCTTTGTTGATCTTTATTTAACGTGCACAGCAGTACACGGATGCTGCAGCACGCAGGCAGGTCTCCCAGGCAAGCATAACGAGCACCGAGGTACAGTTTATATCAGAGATAGACTCCACCTACAAGGTGGAGCCGAAGTGAATACAATCTCTCTAGATGTAAGGACCATTTGCTTACACACAAAGGAAGAGGGGGGGTGGGGGGAACAGGATGAGAAGGAGTGAGGTGAGAGGGGAAAGGGGGGGGGGAACAGGTGAAAAGGACTCTGTTACTCACAGCATGGTTCAGAGCTTCAAAGCTCGTCTAGACTAATTTAGTGTATTCAAATTAGCTTCAAATGAGTCTTGCAGATGGAAATTCCTTGTCAAATCCTTCCTCTTGTTAATTAAACAACAGCTTAATTAAACAATAATTGTGAATTTTCCATCAATATCAAAATAATACATCATAATACATTTGAAGAAAATACATAAAAAATAGAAGTACTTGTAACATATTTGAGCTAAGCAAAAGAATGACAAGGGTTTTACAATCGTGACTGGACAATCAAATAAACCAAGAAATCCCTAAAAATGATACTAATACAGTACCCTGTTGAATCAATTTGACCTGTATTTAGAACAGCAACATTACAAATAAACAGAAAACATCATATATTCAAACAATATTTTCTTTCCAGGTGGTCGAGTAATACCCACACTTTTTTTTTTTTTTTTTTTTTTTTTTTTTGTAGGGGGAGGTGTGTGTGTGTGTGTGTGTGTGTGTGTGTGTGTGTGTGTGTGTGTGTGGTTAGTGGAGCAAATGACAGGTAGGACAGTCCTCCAGGGGGGGTTGTAATGGGGGCATAACCTGGACCGGCGGTTGTAGTCTTGTCTGGAAGCGTAGTCCCTTCCTGTCCACTACCCCCAGTGTCCAAAATCTTCTTCATCCCTGTGGTCTCCCTCGGATGATGAATGGTAGACTTGTCTGCGTTGGTCATAATAGCCCCTACTGTCCTCTCTCTGCAGATGTCTTCTGTTTTCGTTCTTGTCGCAGTCTTCTTCTTTGTCTTTTGACAGCATAGTGACAGCGCTCATCATTGCAAGCTGAAGGACTTCGGCCTTGTTTTTATCCTGTTTCTTCTCTTTTTCGTTCATCTCGTTTTCGACGTCCTCTGCATGAGTTGCATGCTTGATGATGTCGGCCGGATCAGCTGTTCTGTAGCCAATGAGAGATTGTTTCACTCGCTTAGAGAGTTTTTCATGCATGTTGCTTATTAGCTGGCTGACCAGGAAGGCTTTGGCAAACGGGTCGTTCTGGTCTTTTCCTCCTCCGTGGATGAGTATGGATTCCTCCAGGCGGTGGCGGAACTGACTGATCGTTTCATCTTTGCCCTGTTTACAGTTCTGCACTTCAGTCAGATTTAATATCGTTGGGAAGAGTGTAATAATCTTCTCACACACTGCATCCACAGCAGTCATGTATCTGCGATTGTCCTCAAATTGTACAAGGACAGGCCTCTCATCTTGATACGTTTGGGCGACATCTAGGACTGCTTGCATTTTTGAAGGTTCCATATTCTTGGCACAGATGTCAAGTACTTCTTTCATTGTAGGTCTGTATGTACGACAAAAGGCCTGCAGTTCTTTAGTCCAGCGGCGTCCTCCCACTTCAGTAGGCGTTTTCAGTGTAGCTGCGTATTGGCCTATGTCATCTGGAGACCATAGGCGTTGCACCATCATTACATCGCCGTGCGGATTGGCTACTTCTACCATGGGGCACTGTATGTCAGCCAGCAGTATGTTGTCCCCGTCCTCCTGGTCCATCCATGGGTTAGAACAAAGTTCACTTGAGGTGGGCACCCCGCCCGGCAGGCGACAATACTCTGATGCACCCTGTGCGCGTCTCGCTGTCCCAGGCCCTCTTCTTCCCTGCTCATGTGGCGGTGTGCTGCCCTGGGTGATGATGACACTGCTGCGATGGGGCCCTGTCCCCCCATGGCTGCCAGGGGTGGACGGATGCACAGATGGAAGCAAGGTCTGTGGTTTCCGTGTCGTGTCCGCATCGTCACTGTTGGCCAGCTCTGGGCCAGGGATGCCAGTGCAGGATGGACGTCGGCTCTTAGCAGTGTCATTGGACCGAGCGGAGCCTTCCTTGTGTCGAGCCTCTTTCAATAGGCCCAGTGCAGCGGATATCAGGATTACCGCTGGAGTAGACGGCTGCAGGCCTGCAGCAACAGTCTCCAGAAGGCTGAGCACAGCGGACACCAGGATTGGCGTTGGAGTCGAGGGCTGTAGGCCCGTAGCAACAGTCTCCAGAAGGCTGATCGCAGTGGACACCAATATTGCCGTTGGAGTAGAGGGCTGTAGGTCTGCAGCAACAGTTTTCAATAGGCTGAGCGCAGCGGATATCAGGACCGCTGCTGGAGTAGAGGGTTGCAGGCCCGCAGCAAGAGCCACAGCCGTCCGTTGTAGCTGGATGGCAGATTGACCGGCCCGCATGGAGCCCAGGCAGCCCAGGTCCAGGGTCTGCTGTGGAGGAGACAAAGGAGAATTCTGAGGAGCCAGTGGCCCGCTCTCTTCCCTCAAAGAATCTATGTTTGGAAGTTCCCTCATATGACTCTCCCGTTGTCTAAATTGTGCTTCCTCCATCCACATTGAAAATACTTTTCTGTGGCGGTCACATCTGTTAAGTTTGTGCGTTTTAATTGACTTTTTCTTTCTCATTTTCTTCTCAGCTTCTCTTAGTAGTCGGTCTAAGTCAAGCAATTTTTTTATACTTAAAGAGCCTTGTTCTGGGAACCCCATCTGTTTCCACTCATCAAGGCAGTCTAATGCTTCTGGACCATATTTTGCAATCATCCCGCTCATGAGAGAAGACCATCTTTCTTTGTCTTCTGCCACTGGCGCACTTTTTTTATTTCCCATACTGACTATCTATGTAACACGGTAATCTTTGTGCTACAAACTTTACTTGGTCTAAACACGGTATCTTTATGTCTTATCTGAGAGTAACAAGATGTCTTTATGTTGTTTTACAACAAGGTTCTTATGCTATTCTCAGTATAACAAGGTGTCTTTGTGTTTACAAACTTTATTTCTCTTTCTTTACTGGACTTAATGCAAAACGCTGTATCTTTATGTTTTCTTTATGTTGTTTTCAACAAGGTTAACAAGGTGTCTTTGCGTTTGCAAACTTGGCTTAATGCAAGGTCTCTTTTCTTAGGCTAGGCTTGCTGCTGTATTTTGAATCAAGCATACTTGACTATTACAATAGATAGGTTGGCAAAATATGGTCTTAGAATTTATAATTAGCTCTTCAATTGTCTGAAATTTGGAAGATTCTCACCGTTTTTTTAGTGTAGCCACAGGGGTTTTTTTTTAAATCCAGGCGTTGAACTCCATTGATGCAGCCATGACTCTTCTGTCCTTTTGGAGCGGTTCGTTGACGTCAGTTGTGGCTTGATCTTCCGGAGCTCAACGACACAGGATCCACACTTCTAGACACCAAATTGTCGTGGCAGGTTTTACACACTCTAAACGCGTGAGGAATCACAAGAGGCTTGAAGGTCTGTCCAGAGGCAAGCAAGTTCCCTTTGTTGATCTTTATTTAACGTGCACAGCAGTACACGGATGCTGCAGCACGCAGGCAGGTCTCCCAGGCAAGCATAACGATACAAGCACCGAGGTACAGTTTATATCAGAGATAGACTCCACCTACAAGGTGGAGCCGAAGTGAATACAATCTCTCTAGATGTAAGGACCATTTGCTTACACACAAAGGAAGAGGGGGGGTGGGGGGAACAGGATGAGAAGGAGTGAGGTGAGAGGGGAAAGGGGGGGGGGGGAACAGGTGAAAAGGACTCTGTTACTCACAGCATGGTTCAGAGCTTCAAAGCTCGTCTAGACTAATTTAGTGTATTCAAATTAGCTTCAAATGAGTCTTGCAGATGGAAATTCCTTGTCACTAGAGAGGGTCTATAACTCTGAATTCTCCAGAAGGATGGTGTTGCCTAGAGAGGGTCTATAACTCTGAATTCTCCAGAAGGATGGTGTTGCCTAGAGAGGGTCTATAACTCTGAATTCTCCAGAAGGATGGTGTTGCCTAGAGAGGGTCTATAACTCTGAATTCTCGAATCACCTGCAGGTTGGAATCGTGGGGAGAACGGGAGCAGGGAAGTCCTCCTTGGCCCTGGGAATCTTCAGGATCCTGGAAGCCGCCAAAGGAAAGATCTTCATAGACGGGATCGACATTGCTGAGATCGGACTGCACGACCTCCGCTCGCGCATCACCATCATCCCTCAGGTATGTACGTAGTGCAGTACAGTGGCGTGCACAGATAGACACTAGGGGGTGCTAGAGCACCCCCTGCCCTTTTGGCAATGTACTTTTTAGTGTGTGGACCATGCGGTGACATTGATCAAATCTTGATAAAAAAACGCTTCTACTATGTTATTTAGGCCCCCACAATCTAAAGCTATGTTTCTATGTCAGTGGTTCTTTGATTAAAATAAATAAATAGCAGACCTACAAGCTTGTAGTGCGCCACTTTGTGGCGCGCTATGAGCTTGTAGATCTGCTATTTTTCAATAGCTAAAGCACCAAAATGGGTTCCCGGCGCCCCAAAATGTGCTGCACAAGGTGCCCTTTTTTTTTCATTTGAGCACCTGCCCCTCTAAATGTCTGTGCATGCCACTGCTGGTGATGTTGTGTAACAAGAGAATAGCACTGGCACACACACACACACACACACACACACACACACACACACTCACACACACACACACACACACACACACACACACACACACACACACACACACCCGTGGCCAGGGGTGGGTGGGTATGGGTTGAGGGGAGGGGGTTCCCCCTTTAGTTGAGTAACTGGGGGTTTCCCATGTGGGAGGGTGGATCCGTCCCCAGATGGGAAACCCCCAGTTCGAAGGCTTTGGATCCTGCATTCGTCACAATAGCCTCCCGTGAATGGAGCTCAGAAATAGACGCCCCAGTGTGATGCTTTGTGAGCTAGCTACAGTATCATTCATCACCATCTTAAACTAATGTAACAGTATCATTCATAATGTAACAGTATCATTCATCTCCATCTTAAACTAATGGCTCAAGTCTTTTACAGTATCATTCATCTCCATATTAAACTAATGGCTCAAGTCTTTTACAGTATCATTCATCTCCATCTTAAACTAATGGCTCAAGTCTTTTACAGTATCATTCATCTCCATCTTAAACTAATGGCTCAAGTCTTTTACAGTATCATTCATCACCATCTTAAACTAATGTACAGTACTAATGCTACAGTATCATTCATCTCCATCTTAAACTAATGTACAGTACTAATGCTACAGTATCATTCATCTCCATCTTAAACTAATGTACAGTACTAATGCTACAGTATCATTCATCTCCATCTTAAACTAATGTACAGTACTAATGCTACAGTATCATTCATCTCCATCTTAAACTAATGTACAGTACTAATGCTACAGTATCATTCATCTCCATCTTAAACTAATTTACAGTACTAATGCTACAGTATCATTCATCACCATCTTAATAACCCATTCTGACCTGAGATCAGATTCATACGAGGTTTCCACTGGACACACACTGGTCTGATTAAACTAATGGCTCGAGTCTTTTTTGAGGATTTTTCTTTTGGCCTAAGTCGGCTCCTCATGACACTAGTGACCACCTCTAATCGCATGAAATCGCCAATTGAAAAAGCATCATGCCGATCCGGCCCCTTTTTGTAAAAATGACTTAGGCCAATATTGGCAATGTTTGGGCCTGAAGTCAATGGTTTGTGTAAGTAATTAAATTAGCCTAAGTTTAAGGTTTAATCCTATGTAATTCAATGTAATAAACAGTTACATGATAACTGACAAGACAGTGTTATTTATATATTAATTAATAGATGGACATAAATTATTATAAACGTTTTTTGTGAAATGATTAAGAAATATCATAGATTTGTTTTGGATTTTAGTTTAGGATGGCTTATGTAGCTTCAGTGTTGTTTTCGTCGACTAAAACTAAGACGAAAAATGTTCGTCGACTACCTATTTTCACTGACGAAAACTAAATGGAAACTAAATGAAAACTATGCTATGATGACTAAAACTAAGACTAAATATACTGACAATTTCGTCGACAAATAAAAACTAGACTAAAATGTTAGGAAGGGACTAGTGGACAAGAGATCCAGTATCAAGTTAAGTCATTTTACACTTGGTTGCATGCTGAAAATAGCAGATCTACAAGCTCACAACGCGTCGCGTTGAGATTTTGTAGATCGGCTATTTTCAGCAAGTGTAAAAACACTCATTAGACCCGCCAAAA